>NW_022900922.1:23745031-23781352 GCF_012274545.1 Fukomys damarensis
ACATAAGAGACTATCCCTGGAAGAAGCTTTCCTTAGCAGGGTGTAATCTAGTATTTTAAAACTTGTTTCGATCTGAGCTAACTTTCTACTTGCGTGACCTTGAGAACATTATTAATCGGTCTGAGTCTCCCTTCTTCTGTGTAGAGGCAATAACATCCATTTAGTGTTCTAGACCACCTTATCAGGTTAAAGACCCTACCTCTATTTGGGGGGTGTACTGGGGATCGAACTAGGGTCCTTGAGCTTGTGAGGTAGGGGGTGGAACCACTGAGCTAAATCCCGGGCCCCCTTTCCTCTCTTATTACAAAGAACTCAAAGCTAAATTGGGCAGTAAAGATGTGGGAAAAAAAAAAAAAACAGCATAAAGAAATATTTAGGACAATCAAGACACATTCACTGAAGTCCAGAATTGTAAAAGGAGAGAAACTACTATATCTTTGTGCTTCCCCCTGGGGATAAATAGCAGTGATTGATATTTTAAATAGATTTCAATCACCTGGGTTGGGGGCCAAGGTCTTAACCCAGCCTTTTGAGACTTCGCTGGACTGCGGGCGGGAGCCGCCCCCGAGCACAATCCGGCCGCGGGAGGAGCCAACTTTGAGGTTGGGGCCCCGCGCTCCACCGGCGGGGACGGAGGGTGACGGCAGCCGCCCCGTCCTGCCCTCAGGTCCCCAGCATGTCCTCCTCGGCCCCCGCTGCAGAGGAAGAGGGAACCCCCGCCCAATCCGCGTCCGAGAAGGAGCCCAAAATGCCCGACCCCCGCGAGGAGAGTGAAGAGGAGGAGGACGACGACGAGGAGGAGGAGGACGAGGAGGAAGAAAAAGGTGGGGAGGAAGCCACATCCTTAAGTGCTGAATATTTTTCAGACCTGAGTTTTTTATCTTATTTTTTAAAGGAAGCAGCTTGATTTTTGGCGCCTACAGGCATTTAATCGGAGTGAATTTTAGCAAAAATGTACGCCAAATCTGTTTTTATGTTGGAACAGTGGCAGAGAATCGGCTTTGTGCATAATGATTTTTTAAAAAATATTTGTTAGTGTTGATCTCACTCGAGAATGCAGCTGACCTCCCGCCTCGCAATACACTTTCCTAACATTTCATCGTTTGACAGGAAGTTTGTCTCAGATCTGTCTTTTATTTTAAAGTGTTGTGTGTGCGGTTTTCAAGTTGTTGCTAAGTGAATGTTTTGATCTTGCTAATTTCATTACGTAATGTTTTGCCTTTTGAAGTCATTGTAAGGTTTTATTTTTATATTTGCTGAGCTTCAGCAAAGGTCTTTTCTGCTGTTTTGACGAGAGAACACCGGAGAAAGCTGTTGCTGTCTGAGAAAGTAGTTAAAAATGAAAGAGGTGAACTATGGAAGAAAGTTATGAACCCACAGCGGTCTCGGTTTTGAACTGCGTCTGCCCTGCAGGAAGGTGGTAGTAACTCTTGATGGACTGGAGGCATAAAATAAGAAATGTAGTGCTTTATGGATTGGCCCTTTGTCATTTATTCAAGATCTGAACCCCGCCACCTCTTTGAGTTATGCCAGCTTCCGGAGATGTTTCAGCAATTTATAAATCCGTACTATCTTTGCATTCTTTGGTGGAATCAGCCCAGTCTACTTTTATTTAGTCTATGGCTACAATTCAGGTGAATTGGGAGGAGGTTGACGGTCTCTTTCAAAGCCAGGTTTATACCGTCAGTTTTAAGTTTAAATCAGTCCACTTTGTAAATACTGCCTGGGTTAAAATCGATTACAAAATGGGCCTTTTGCCTGAAGTGGCATGTACCCTAGTAAGGAACTACTTATTTCCGTGTTTAAGTGCAGCTTTGCTTTTAATTGAAAACTTTAATATGAATTATTGCTTAATATGAATATGTATTTGTATTACTGTAACTGAAAGTTTGGCTGTGATATTTCACTCCTAGTCAAGACATTCTCAGCATTTTTCTCCCAGTTATTTATCTTTTAGTCTCTTAAGAAGCTATGGGGCTGGGATGAGATACCACAAAAATTGTGAATTTTCTTGGTCAGGAAAAAATTGCGTAGTTTATGTAAATACTATAAATGGCGAAAACGCTGATCTTTGGGGTCAATGAGTGGCTCAGAGATCTGGCTAAAACCAGATCTGGTTCTAGACAAATAATTTGTGAATTTTGATTTAACACCCCACCACCCACCCTACCACACACATACATCCCAGGGCTGGTATTCAAAACTAGGGCCTTGTGCATGCTCTGCAGACACTAAAATTGACCTATACCTTCAGCTCTTGTGATCTTTTTAAAAACATGATTTTATAAAAAGTATATTGAAGTTTTGTAGTTGTCTGATTCGTTACACTCATTAAATTTTTTTATTTCTACTTGTTGAGATGTTTGTGGGACAACTGGCACTGTTAAAGTTCTATCATAGTTCTGGATATTTAATTAGTAGAGAAGCATTTTGGAAGCAAGGCAGTAAAATTAATGAAGTCTGACAAAGCCTCAAGATTAGCAAATTGGCAATGATTTTGGAGAAAGGAGAGAACAGACTGGTGGAAAGATGACTCCTCTTTTAGTCTTTTACATCTGAGTGAGTGGCATTAGTGCGGTTTTTTTGGTTTGTTTTTTAACTTTTAAAACAGGGTCTCACTATGGTTCAGACTAGTCTCATACAGCAAGCAGTCCTTCCTCAACCTCTGAAGTGCTGGGATTACAAGTATGCACTACCATACCCAGTTGGTATTAATGTTTTCTGAAAAATATTAACAGTGATGATAAAGTTTGGGGATGATTATATAATAACTTGTTTTGTATATGGGTTGAGTGTAGGTACCTGTAAGATGTGGAGTTGGAACTGTCCGGGAGGCTGCCAGATGTTCAGTTAATCTGAATCTCATAAAAAATGCTCTGGCAAGTTACTTATGGAGATATTTAGAAGCAGGTAAACAGTTTAAATGCGAAGGATGTTGAGTGATCATATGGATTGCTCTACAGTGTTTATTGTATATATCAGTGTCGGTGTTTACTTGCTAGCGCCCCTTTCTTATCTTTCAGACTCAGTGCTCATGTTTTGTTCCCTTTTTTCCTGAGATCCTTCCTTGGCATACAAAACTTTATTTGTATTTTAAGGTGTTTTATCATCATTATGTTAAGAGTATGATATCTGTGTGTCATTTTCCTATTAGAGATGGTCATTTTCAAAAAATAGTCTGTGTTTTAGTCATCTGTTCATTTCTGTCAAGTGCAGCTTTCTATAAAATGAGCATTCAGGTGAATGACTGTCAACAATGTGTAATGTTATTGTAACAATTTATTTGACTTTATTTCAATCAGGTTGTTGTTTTTGTTTTTGTTTTTAGGTACTGAGGTTCGAACTCGGGTCCTTGCACTTGCAAGGCAGGTTGCAGAACCACTGAGCTAAATCCCTGGCCCTGTTTTTTGTTTTTTTCCCCAGACAAGGTCTCGCTGTGTTGTTCATTTCAGGCTGGCCTTGAACTCACACTATGTAGACCAGACTGTCCTCAAACTCATGGTGGTACTCCTGCCTCAGCTTCCCAAGTGCTGGGCCTTGTGCTCACCATCATGCACAGTGGTAAATGGTTTTAGATAAAGTAATACCTTAAACTTTATAAAGCATACACTCATTTTCTGAGTCATTTTCTGTTGTAGGCGGTTTGGTCTAAACAGAATTTTAACTCTCAGAATGATTTATTTTCATCATTATGAACTTGTAGAATTTTTTTAGCTGGTAATATGTAAACTGTACCAAAATACAGTTGTATATGACTAGCTCTAGTATTCTTCAGCATAGGAGGAGGACTGTAATTTTCAACAGTGTATGTATTTAAGGCACTGGGGGTGTAGTTCAGTGGTAGAGCACTTTCCTAGCATGCACATGGCCCTGGGTTCAACGTTCCCAGCTCAGGGAAGAATGTATATGTTTGATGAATTTGAGGAAAGGAGTTCAAAAGCTGCCAAAACAAAGAAATGAGATGGCAAAAGTTCATTTGATCATTACACATATGTATTGAATTATGACACTGAGCCTTGTAAATATGCACTAAATAAACAGCACCTGGATGATCATTCACAAATAAAACACCTGGATTTTAACAGCAGTAATTGTAGTTAAACAAAAGTTTTGTTTGTGGTTATTTTTTTTGTTTTGTTTTCTGTTTTTAAGTGGGTCCCTTTGAGTTTGCCAGGTAAATAAAATGTTATGCTAAAAACTTTCATGTTCTGACTACCATGCTCAGGAGATTGACATCTTGAATGTGGGCTATATTCCTACATGTTTGCCTAGTAGATTTAATATAGTCTTTAGCTTTTTGTTTAAGAAATATTACATTGATTTCTAGAAAAGAGTCTCATCGTGGAAGGCAAGAGGGAAAAGAAGAAAGTAGAGAGGTTGACAATGCAAGTATCTTCTTTACAAAGAGAACCATTTACGATTGCACAAGGTAAAGTGTTCCTGTATTTATTTCATTTTATGGTGAAAATGCCCAAATACAGAAAAATGATGCTTACCAATGATTAGTGTGAACAGAGTATTTAGTGCTTGAGAAGTGCTAATAAACTTTTGGTATAGTAATTTTATTTAATTTTCCCCATTAAAGCAGTGATATATAAATAATGCTATACAATTTTTTTATTATTTTTAAATCATGCTAAAAGTCATTCTCATGAAAAATTAACTTTGTAAATGTATAACCAGTAGGTAATTGTGGTATTTTTTTTTTTTTCTAGGAAAGGGGCAGAAACTTTGTGAAATTGAAAGGATACATTTCTTTCTGAGTAAGAAAAAAACAGATGAACTAAGAAATTTACACAAACTGCTTTACAACAGACCAGGCACAGTAAGACCTTTTCTTATATACTTTTAGTTTATTTACAGGTTTATGTATTAAATAAAGTAGTTCACAATAGAACCATAATTTTAGTTCTGCAGAAGACTTTAATGAGCCAGGCACAGTACCACAAGCCTGTAATCCCAGCTACACAGGAGGCTGAGGTAAGAAGCTAGAAAAAGGTTAGCCAGGGAACCTGAAACCCTGGCTCAGTAAGAGAGCTAGGGGTAGTGTAACTCAGTGGCAGAGAGTTTACCCAGCATGTTAAGGTCCCAGGGTTCAGTCCCCTTTACCACAAAACTCAAGATTGATGAGTTCAATTTCTGTACTGTACGAGTGAGCAAACTGGACCTTTTAAGACTTATAGCAGATCACATAGGTTATATTAGCAGTTAGGACTATAATGCCTGAAGCTTTCTAGTGCTTTTCTTTTTATTTCAAACTGAAATTTCAAATTACAAAATCCAAAATGATACTTGTTGTACCAGAGATCAAACTTGGAACTGCACCATTGAGCTAAATTCCTGGCCCCAAACTGATACTTTTTATCTTTAACTATATTAGAAGAAATTTATTTTAGGGGTATTCTGGCCATTCAGACTAAATGATTCAGTGTAATTATATCATTCTGAGCAAATACCTGACAAAAGTGGGTGATAATTCTTTATCAAAGGATGATGTTTTATTATGCTTTATGTATAACTTAGTATTTTATATAATTAAAACTGCTTTGCATTGTGTGTGTGGGAAAGAGTGTCTGAAGCATGGTGTAATTTATCTTCATCTAATAATCTCATTCAGTCCTCACTATCCAAATTCCTCAAGTCTCAACTATTAAATGGTATTGACAGTTCGCTACTTCCTAACTGGGAAAATAAATATACTAGCAACTTTTTATTACTGACTTCCCATATCTCCTGATGCTTTCAAATAACTTGTAAAAATACCCAGAAGGGAATTCACTCAAATTCAAACTCTATTTTTATAGAATTATTTTTATAGCATTTTATAGGATTTTTATGATTTTAATATATTAGTAACATTTTTCAGTTTTGAACAGTAAACATAATAAATCAATATTGTGTCTTGGAGACTTGAAAATAAAGATGTTGGCTTTGAATTTTCTTTTGTACATTACTAGATAAATAGCATTAATAAGAAATATTTCAGGTGTCCTCGTTAAAGAAGAATGTGGGTCAGTTCAGTGGCTTTCCATTTGAAAAAGGGAGTATTCAGTATAAAAAGAAGGAAGAAATGTTGAAAAAGTAAGTTATGTTGGTAAATATCCTGTTTATTTTTTATTAAAAAAATAATTACCTATTCCTTTTCAGTAGGTTGCTGTTTTGTTTTTGTTTTTTTGTTTTGTTTTGTTTTTTACATTAGGTGCCAAAATTTGACTTGTTTGTGGTATTAACTTGGGCTATTCATTACTATCCAACAAATGATGACTATCAGAATTATTGAAAACTCTTACATTTTTGTTTCCTACAAGAGTTATATGCACAAGTTAATTATTCACAAAGTCCAGAATTCAGAAGGTCTAGAGAGAGTTTCCTCTTCCTATCCATCAGCTTTCTGTTCGTTTTTTTTTGGACTGGGGATCGAGCTTGGGTCCTTGCGCTTGAGAGGCAGGCACTGAAACCACTGAGCTAAATCTCCAGCCCCCTCTGTTCCTTTTTAAAACCATTTAAGCAGTTTTGAACATCATCAGTTTGCTAGAAACAGTATCTTTCACCATAATGCAAAAAAAGGTCATGGCTCTTAGGAAGTGTAATATTTTATCACTAGCCAGAAGAATCAATAGGTTCTATAATATTGAAAATTTTTTACATAATTTTCTAGTGAGTTTACTTAAAGTCTATTTATTCTTATACTGCCTTTAAAACCTAACTGATAAGTGGTGTTTTCACTTTTCTAAAAATCACGTCTTACTGTACACTAGCAAGATTAAAGTTCAGAGAAAACAGGTTGTTTTCTGGCTGTTATCTTTATATTGTGGTGAATCTTTATAAACTCCTTGGTTTTTCTCCCATTTGTGTTTTCAGGTTTAGAAATGCTATGTTAAAGAGCATATGTGAAGTTCTTGATTTGGAGAGATCTGGTGTAAATAGTGAACTGGTGAAGAGGATCTTGAATTTTTTAATGCATCCAAAACCTTCAGGCAAAGTGAGGATCAATTTTTACTGTTTCATTAACAAATCACAGTGATTGATGGTCTTTTTCTTTTTTCTATGAAATAGAAGTTTAAGCAGTATTACACTTGACATTCCATAATGTCTACATTCAAAGACTGTGCCTTCTATTGATACAACTGCAACACTTTCATGATAGAAATAATACAGAAAGTATAGGAATATGTTTCCTCATATCAGGTATGAGAGGTAGAAAGAAAAGAGTAATTGAATTAATGCCAGATAAGGTAAAATATAAACTAAGGCTCTGTGATTTAAGGCATTGGAACAATGGAAACAGATTGAAGTGAGAATGAGTTGTTAGGCTGGGGGATAAGAGAACAATTTGTAATCAAGAGCAGGAAAGATAAGATGGGGAGGTATATTGGAAGTGGATTAGATCCTGAAATGAAGTTTTAGAAAAGTAACACAACAAAGATGATCCTACATTGAGTTTCCAGAATCCTCAGCAGAAGCTTAGGAGCTTGGACAAGGAAGACAAATAGTCTGCTAATTTTCCCACTCTTACTAAAATTTAGTGTTCCCCTAATTACATAACTGCAGATGGTATGGGTTACTAAAAACATCTATTGAAGTGTTACTTAGATGACCTTGCATTTTCACTTTAAGACTGGGCGGCTGTTTCATAGTCCTTTATTTTGATAGATTCTGAAATATAAAGAGTCCCTGCTAGCCTAGGGGTTTAGGACCATACCATTTGGTAAGGGGAGGAGAAAGGCACGAAGAATTTTAAAAACCAGAAAATAATAGCTCTGTGACTCCTTGATTTGCCTGTGCTTGATCTTGCTCACTTTATCTGGACTAGGACAGAGAAAGATAAAGATAGTCATGGTGCTACTTTGGTTATACAGCTATGAACACAAGGCATATGATGATTTCAATGTCTCATATTGGCTTATTTGAAGATAAGAGATTATCTTTTTATTTTCTGATTTAACTATAGCTACCTATCCTTGAACTGTTTTAGGATTTCATGTGGCAAGTTGATGGCTGTTTGCTCAGAAGTAATTACGAAGTTGCCCAAGTTACAAAGGATACATTTATACTCATTTTCTCAATGATTTTCAAATTTACTGGTTTTAGGGCTCCATTACCCTTTTTTAAAAACAGATCAATGAGGATCTCAAAATAAACCATTTTATTTTACGAGCAGTTTCATTCTAAAATAACATGCTCACAAAATCTATTTTATGCAAAAAAAATAGTGAGAAGAGCGGCACTTTCTGGTCATCTCTTCAGTGTCTGGTTTCAGAGAAAAGTTTGCCAGGTGTGGTGGTGTTATGCCTGTAGTCCCAGCACTTGGGAGGCTAAGGCAACGTGAGAGGAGTAATGTGAGTTCAAGGCCAGTCTGAACTATACAGTGAGACCCTGTCTCAAGAAGGAATAAAAAGCTCAATTCTTTTTTGCTTCTCCCATGATGTACTTGCTTGAAGTGTGTGAAGAATATTCAGTCTCTCACATGTACATAGTTAGAAAAAGGAAAATTGTAAAAGTCCTTTCTGATAACTGTGGCTCTTCTCTTTTGGTGTAACAACTCATCCACAACTGGTAGTTTCATAAATAAGTTATAATGTTTAAGTTTGAAGCTATACTAATTTTTTATTTTTTACTTATATATAGTTTTGTATCATGCATTTACCTTTAGAAAGGCAGGTTGTTTGAACAAGCGAAAGACTGTCCTGCAGTTTATTTGTTGGTAGCCAAAGAACACTATTCCACAAAATACTTTCTCTCAGTTTTTGTGTAGGTGACAAGTTACTCCCCAAAAGATAGGATATTCCTGGGAGAGAGACCTATGGTTCTGCTGATCTCATGAAAAATATTTCCTAAAGTTATCACAAACATTTATATAATTGAAAATATAAGTATATTGAGTATCCCTTAATCTGAAACGCTTGTGAACAGAAGTTTTAGATTTTGAATTTTGAATTTTTTTCTGAAGTGTTGCTGAGTTTTCTTTTTGGTAGGGATGTTGCATATACATAATGAGATGTCCTAGGGATGGTATTCAAGCCTCGACACAAAACCCATTAGGGTTTTACATGTACCTTGTACATGCAGTCCAAAGTTAATTTTACACAGTATATTTAGCACCCCTGCAGTGTGACTGCAAATTCTGTCACATGAGGTCAGGGGTGGAGTTGCCACATATGGAATCTTGTCAGCATTTACAGAGGTTTGGATTTTGAAGTATTTTGTATTCGTATTTTCTTCATATCATAGCATGTGCCTTAATTTTCTGCCTGTTGTAGAAAGTAAAGCAATGGGAAAAATTCTCATAAGCTCAGAAATAACAATTCCTTAATGTATACATTTTCAGATGCTTTATGTAAGGCTATTTTACAGTTTTTAATTTTAGAATTTAGCAAATACTTTCCTAAAAGCATTTAAAAATTAAATTTGTTGATCAATATAAAGTTATGTGATTTGCTCTGCTTTTAAAATATGTTTGGTTTTAATTGAATATCAGAGTAGTAGCCATGCATCTATTTTGTGGTTCTTAATTAGCTTTGTTTGTAATTAACATACCCAACATTTATTGCTTATTCAGAAGCATCAGTGAGAATGTGGTCTTGCATTATTGAAAGCAGAATTCAGGTAATACGGTACTTCATTCACAAATGGCAGGGTGTGTATTTGGTGATCAGGTTTTATTTTCCTTATAGATAAGATGGTTGCTTCATGGGCCCTCTAAAACAAGCAGCTCCTCTATCAGTGACAGTTTTAATGATTATAAAAAAATGAAATAAATTGGCTAACTTAAAATACTGCCTTGATAAAGTATAGGCAACTGTCTGAGCTTGATATAGTATGCATTTAGGCATCTAGTCTAGTGTCAGAACCTAGATACATACTTTCCTAAGCCTTTGCACATCTTTTGCTGGATATGTAGAACACAAATGACAGTATTGGTAGGTAATACAATTTTAGATTAATCTGACATTGTTAAAAATAAATTCTTAATAAAGTTGCTAACCATGTAAATATTCTTGAGAATTGAGAAGTGGTTATCAGAAAGTCATTTGACTTAGAAATATACCTTATTGGTGTTATAAATTTTTTTATGCAGCCATTGCCAAAATCTAAAAAATCTTCTAGCAAAGGCAGTAAAAAGGAACGGAACAGTTCTGGAATGGCAAGGAAGGCAAAACAAACCAAATGTCTTGAAATTCTGTCAGATGAATCTAGTAGTGATGAAGATGAAAAGAAAAACAAGGAAGAGTCTTCAGATGAGGAAGATAAAGAAAGTGAAGAGGAGGTAAAATACTTATTTTCTATGGAGAGTGTTAAAGTATTCTTGGTATATAATAAATACAGCCAGAAAACAACTCCATATTGATTGTTTTTGATTGTGAATATGCAGAAATAAGAGCAAACCCATTTCTTTTGCTTAAGGAACATTTAGTTGTTTGATTTGTTTTGTTTGGTACCAGGGATCAAACTTGGGACCTGGCACTTGTGAGGCAGGCAGCAAAACCACTGAGCTAAATCCTGGGCCCTGGAACATTTAACAGTTGGAATACAGGGAAGTTAATGTGACCTGGATCTGAGGTACTGTAGGCCTTGAGCTAGACTCAGAAGTCTACAGTAGGTAAATGTAAGGGAAATCCACATATCCTGGACAGGAACACATAGGAGCAAATTCTTACAGAATTTTTTTCATAGTATATTAGTATCATATTTGAACTGATTTCTTTTTCATGCAAAAACAAGAGTTTAAGTACTTTTTTTCTTCCCCCTTATTGAGAACTATTTAATGAAAAATATATTGGGAGTTTATTTGATCGGTGGGAATTCCTGCCATTTTCTATCTATCTGTAAAATGTTGCGAATACTTAAGCTTCCAACATGAAATGTTAAGAGAACTGATGAAGTAACTAAAAGATTTAACTTTTGTTGTTTGACTTAGTCAAGTAGTTAAGGAAAGTTGGTACTGAAGATGAGTTCCTGGATTGGTAGTATTTTGATCGTGTTTTGAGGTCTTCCTTCAGAGTTCAGAATTTACTCTGTAAATGGTATAATCTTCCTTATCTTTTTTAGGGACTTGACTAATTCTGGCTTGACATTTTGGGCTAAATAATTCTTTGTTGTGGGAGCTACCTTCATTCTCTAGTTGTAGCAATCCAGGATGTCTAGATAACCCCCACACCCGCAAAGAAGGCACCATCTCCAGTTGAGCACCACAGAGGGATTAAAAATGTCCTGTTTTGTTTGTGTGTGTAGTGTTATATTTGTCTTGAGGTATTTAAATTTTATCTATGTTTTAATGTCATTTTATATAAAGACATCTGTAAAACTAAGTATGAGATACTTAATAATTTGAAGAGATAGCTACAAATCTAGGAGGCTGCATCATAAATAACCTAATATATTTTTGGCATGATAGAAAATGAGTAATTTGATGACTTAAGGCTTTGGGGGATCAGACATTGGAAGGAAAACATGCTGGTTTGTATTTGTAGCAGTTTAAAAGTAATTGTGTCTCATGTTCAAATTTTATGTCACATATCATTTGCCATTTAAAGACAGCATGAGAAGTTGTCATAGAATGTGTGCATTACATTATTTTAGAGACAAAGCATGAACCTTAGCAACTGAGTGAAATCCCAACTCTCACTTGGATTGACATTGTGTAACTTTGGGCAAAGTTATTTAAACTCTACCTCTATTTCCCATCAGTAAAATGGAGATAATAGTAATATCAACCTATTAAATCCTTAGAAGTATTTAATATTATCCACGTATCGAATGATTATTTAAAATAGCACCATTGCCAGAACATGTACTATGTAAATATTAGTTGCTACTATTACTGTTAGAGTTAAGATTGCCTTTTATGACAAGTTAAATTTCAACATCTAATCTCCCTATCGTTGCCAAGGTGCAGGTTTAAAGTGAAAATATCTTATACTTATTCTTACATCCAGATTTTTGTCCCATTCTGAGTTAGTTTTTTTCTCTGATTTATAATCATATTGATTTTTGGATAATGACCACATGTAGAACTGTTCCACTAAAGAAGTTCAGTGCAATAAACTAAGGTGTATTGTTAGAAATCCAGGTCAAATGATAGAAATTCATGAAAAACATAAAAATGCATTTACACACATTAAGTCACAATATAAATGCTATCTCAGTATTCTGTTAGAGGTATTTTTCCTGCATGGACTTGTTCTGATAGGCTTCATAAGACATAATTCCAGTATAGTTTAGATTGTGGGATATACCACCATAAATTTCCCTCAATAAGACTAGACATTCTTGGGCAGGGGACTTGGCTCAGTGGTACTGTGCCTGCCTCGCAAGTGCAAGGCCCTGAGTTCAATACCCAGTACCCCATCCCACCCCCCAAAAAAGAATAGGCATTCTTCTTATTCTAAAATCCCTTTAGACTTAGGACTATCCTCTTTCTGGCAGGAGAAACAGTATGTTCTATGGCATTTGTTTTTCTTTATTCTTCCATTTTTATGAAGAATCAGTTTATGGCAGCCATGTTAGGGATGTCATAAGTGGAGGTACTTTTGGTTTTTATTATGAAAGGACCCCTTTTGTAAAAGACCATGAAGAAAAATTGTACGTTAATTAGAAAAGTTATGGATTGCCTATAGATTTTTTTAGTTTTTCTATTGACGGTTTGAGATTTTTCTTTATTAAGTAAATATGCTGCTTTAGGCTGAGCTTCTTGATCTATTTTAGATTCTTAAAATCTAAACTGAAGATTAATTTTACCTTTACCAGTTTCCTCTATAAATTGAGAGATTTGGACTCTAATTGGTAGTTCAAGTGTACTCTGCATTATGTTGTTACAGTGAAAAGTTTTACATAGATACAGTTCAGTTGTAGTTGTCTTTTGGCAGGTTATATGAGGTTGAAATATTACTGATCACCTTGCTAATTTTTGTATTTAACTTTTAACTGTAGAACAGGGTGCTTAAATCCTAAGTAAATTCATTATTTTAAAAATGAAGTCACTAGTTCTAACAGTTAACAGAATTGACAAGTTCTAAAAAGTCTTTTTTAAAACTAGATGCTGGGAAAGCTGGGCATTTAGTTCAGTGCGCTACACTTGTCTTGCAAGCGCAAGGTCCTGAGTTCGATCCCCGGTACCCAAAAAAAACTTGATGTTAGGATTGAGCATATTAGCTAATAATTGCTAAAACCTTTGTGGTTTTCTGTTCCTATGCTTGTTTATTTATATAATACAAAGTGAGTCCTTCACAATAGTTTTGTAATCTTTTCCTAGTCATAAACTGATATTAGGAGGTGCTTTTTCTGAGAATAACTTTGGAATTCCTTTATTAAAAGCACCATTCTGAATTTCCTAATTAGCTTCTCTTGGACATAGGCTTTTTAGGACAAATCAAGGAGAACAGCTGGAAAGATAACAGACTGAAAATCAAACTAATTTCCAGATCGGATTAGCATCTTGAGCAAGTGAGATTAAACAGTGCTTTTTTATGCTTTTCACAGGTGTTAACCTGGAGCATGGAGAAATTATTTAGAGAGTAAAGAAAAAAGAAAGGGAAGGAGGGGATTTAGCTCAGCGGTTCGGTGGCCTGCGTCGCAAGCGCAAGGACCTGAGTTCAATCCCCGGTACCGCCAAAAAAAAAAAAAGGAAAAAAAGAAAGGGTAAACATTACCCATTGGGGAAAGAACTGACTAATGTAGACCCTTAAAAGCATACTTTTTGTTTTTAAAATCTTATCTTAATACCTCTTCAGTTTTATTTTGTAGCATCTCTATAGCGCAGTCTTATCTCCAGAAAAGTATAAAATTAACTTTGTGGGTTTTTGCTTTGTATTTAGAATTTACTTGAATATCCCTATATATATCAGCAGTTTTGAGCTGAAACAATTCACGATCTTACTGATGTCTAAAATGAGTTCATTTGCCTTTCACAATAAAATCCATAGGCGGGCAGTTCTGGAAAGTTATCCAGGATGTGGGTGCAATCTCTTCCTGATATACTACATGACATTTACCTGTTTTCCTTGGAGGAGATGCCTTTTACCGGAGAGCTCTGTGAACAGGGCATTGGCCAGAACTTTGTCACCTGGTAGTCTAGCTGCAAGGGAATCTATCTGAGATCCAAGTGTTAGCTTTCCTGCCTTCACAGAAAGAAGCAAAATTAAAAGTGGGCTGAAAGTAAGCCAACCTGCAAATCAGAGAAACTTTCATTTATAAATTTTGGTAGTGGTTGAGCAGGCCATTGTGGTGTACACTTGTAATCCCAACACACAGGAGGCTTGCAATGAGTTCAAGGCCAGCCTGGACCACATAGTGAGACCCTGCCTCCAAAAAAAAAAAAAAAAAAAAATTGGTTGTGGTAGAAAAGTGAATGAGAGTTCTGATGGTCCTTAATTATATTTTTTTTAACTACAAAATCATAATTTCACCAGAAAAATTTAGAAACTGCATAAACCTTTTGTTGGAAGGCAAACTTGAATAATCACTATAATAAAGTCCATTTACAATTAAACTGGATTTCATAATCTTTTGTGAAATATAAGTACATTTGCACATTCTTTTCTCTTGGCTTTTTGAGTTTTCTCAGCCAAGTTGTTAAAAGAATAGTGTGTTTTAAGCTAATTTTTATTTTGTTCATCTGTTCACCCAGTACAACCTTTCTGCTGTGAGGACAGAATTCTGGCTCTGTGACAGGCGTCTTTTTTTGGCGACCCTCCTTCAAGAGCCCAGCTGCCTATAAAAGATAGGTAAGCCTTAATCTCCCAAGATATTTTTTTTTTTTTTTTTTTTTTTTTTTTCTTTTTTTGCCTTCCTTCAAAAAGTACTTGTACTGTTTCTCTGATCGTATAATCAGACATAGAAAATGCTCTTCCAACTTTTGAAAATTTTTATATTATTAATCTTTTAAGAATTTAAGTTATAGTACTATCAGAAATTGATGGCAGTAATCGATTTTTATCTATTCCCCTTTAGCACATAAAAAAATTAAAATTGTTGATGATCCTGCTTGCAGCATATTTAGAAATAGCAAAGCACAATCTTTAGAAATAAATCCTGAGTTTGGAAACTAACTTTTTCTTTCTTCTTTTCCTCCCCAAGCTTGTTACCTATCTTTTCCTCGTGTATTTTGTTAAACACTTAGTCGATTACATAACAGATGTTAACTATCATTGTACCTCCAACATTTCCCCTTTATGATAGCGTGTTTTTAATATAATGACCAGTATTTTTTACTATTAAAGAGACTTAAAACAAGCTGCCAGAGCTTGATTTCTTAAGGTTATCACTTGGTTTTTTTTGAGACAGGATCTCCCTTTGTAGTTCAGGCTAGCCCTGAACTCATTATGTAGTTCAGGCTGGCCTCAGACTCAGGGTGATCTTCCTGCCTCAGCTACTCGAGTGCTGGTATTACAGGTATTTGTCACCATCCCCGGCTTGGAACCACTTTTTAATTGCTGTATTTGATGCATTGGCAGAATGCTAAGTTCTGTTGGGTTGCAGAAGGTTTTTCCCCAAAATACCATTTGATACTTAATATTTTAGAAAACATATCTGTTGATGGAGAAATAGAAGTAGTGCCAATTCAGGTTGACCTTGGGAATAGAGGGGACATTATATGTATGAAGGATGATGGGGCATAGGGAAGGCAGGATTGCTTTAAAGAGACACACTTGTTTATGGTTAGACTCGTGCTACAGAAGTAGAGCAATGAAAGATGCAGTTATGGAGAGTGAGTCAAACTCTAGCGAACCTGGGAAGCTAGGCATTGTGTGACTAGTACAGGCTTAGGGATGGAGTTAGCATTTGCGATCTGTGAAAACATTTGTCTCATCTATGCCTGACATTTGGATGAGGAAGAAACAAAAATGAGATAAACAGAAATGTCCTATGTGTACCAGAAGCTGACAGTCCATCTGGGGAGAGCTCCTTCAATGGTCATTTACTGGTACAGACATGGAAGCTGCCATTGAGAGTCTTCCTTGTACTAAGTACTTTCATATCTCCTTTTTTTTCCCTTTTCTTTTCTCCATACCAGGGATCAAACTCAGGACCTTGTGCATGCCAGGTAGCATGGCGCCACTGAGCTATATATCCTCAGCTGTACTTTCATGTCTTACATCTCATTTATTCCTGATGTTCATTTATTTTGATTTTTGAGAGATGAAAGATAAGGCCTCATTTTTTAAAATTTATTTTATTTATTTATTTTCTTTTTTGTTACCGGGGATTGAACTCAGGTCATTGTGCTTGCAAGGCAGGCCACCAAACCGCTGAGCTAAATCCCCAGCCCAAGGCCTCGTTTTTAAAATTTGAGGCTATAATAAATATATATATATAAGGATCATTTTAATTTTTTGAAACAGGGGTCTCACTGTGTAGTCAACACTGACCTTAAATTTGCAATCCTCCTGCCTCAGCCTTCAGAATGCTGAGGTTCCACGTGTGTGCCACCTTGGCCAGGTAATGTAATGATCTTTGTAATGATCTTTGTAAGTGCTCTCTGTATAAGTGTCTAGAATTTACAGTTCATATACTTCTGCTTTTAGCGAGCCGTTATACTAGGGATTTGATCTGATTTTAAGTAATAACTAACATTAATTAGTATAAATCCACTGCTTATTAAAACTTAAAGGCTATTAATATAAACTTTATAACTTGAAGAATTGCCCTATTGAATGCTTTTATATGGTTCCTGCCTTCTCTGCATATATTTGGTGGGCTTTTTTAGTTTTCTTTTTCCAACTCATAAGATAGTGTATTAAAGCAGTGTTATATAAGTTCTTTTCCCTTTTAATCACATTTTTCACAACTTCTGGGCTCATGGTACAAGTAAACCAGGTCCTACAAATTTTACAGAGATGAACATGACAAGAAATACTTAAATGGCCACTCTTCTATTTGCCTGGGAACTGATAGAGCTAAATAAAGGTAATTGGTGTTTGTTCGGGTGGAAATCAGATCTGCTCTTAGGCTTGCAATGTAATTTGTAAATAGCTAGTTTTATATACATGCCTATATATCTATATCTATATATGTGTATCTATACGCTTTCTTTCCTGCCTTATGTGTATTAACTTTTTTATCTTCATAGTTGTGGCCATAGTTAACTGATCCTACGATGCCTATAAGACATCGTTTTCATGTACACTGAAAAGTCCACTGCATGTTAAAGAGATGAAAGTGATGGGACACATGTTGAAGTGTCCCAAAGTGGTGCCATTAGTACCTTCATATTTACAGATAAGTACAAAAGCACAGAAAGGGGTGATTTATTTGCCTGAGAATGCAAAATTAATAGTAGAGTCAGGATTTTAACCAGAGGTCTCACTGTAAAGCCGACATTGTTATTCACCACACTTTCCACAAAGTAGGAATTAATAAATTACGGGCTAAGTCCTGCAGAAGTTGGAGCAGTCAGACTGATGGCATAGTGAAAGGGACAGGAGCAGTCACCCTTCCCAGCCCTTTGAGGAATAACTAAGTTTCTTGTATCAATATATTGTGATCAATGGAATTTATGAACTTTATAGTATTCCTTTAACTTAAAACTTAGTCATGAAAACTGATAAACCAGTGATGCCTTTCCTGTGGTCTCACTGTCTAGAACATCTTAGAATTATCAAATAGGTAAAAATACCCCCTAAATTCAAAAATTCAATAAAGCTTACATCATTTATTGTTTTGTTTTGCTTTTGTTTTTGTTTTTGGGTTTTTTTTTTTTTGTTGTTTTTTTTTGTTTTTTTTGGTTTTTTTGGTTTTTTGAGACAGGGTTTCACTATGTAGTTGAGACTGACCTGGAACTCACTACGTAGCCCAGGCTGGTCTTGAACTCAAAGCGATCCTCTTGCCTCAGCCTCCTAAGTAGCTGGGATGACAGGTGTGCGCCACCACCACGCTGAGCAGTTACATCATTTACTTTTAAAAGCATGTCAGCCCTTTGCTACCTCTAAAATGTATTTTTGTAGTAGCAGCCAAACTGGATGGGGTAGCTAGTTCCCAGGCAAAAGTACAATTAACCAAGATAGTGCAGTGAATCTAGGCTTATCTAGATATAAACAGTGATAGCGTTTTAGCACATCCAGTGAAATGGATCTAGAAGTAACACAAGACCTCTTAACTCTTACAGTAAATTGGACTTTGTGCTTTAATCTGAAGGATAAGTTCAACCCGAAGTTTATCTGAGGACATTTGTTTTTATTTATTTTTTATTTATTTATTTTTGGTACAGGGGATTGAACTTGGGTCCTTGTACTTCGCCTGCAAGGCAGGCCACCAAACCACTGAGCTAAATCCACGGCCCAAGGACATTTGTTTTTATAGAATGCTTTGTCTTTGGAAATGTTAAGCAGGGAATTAGTAATTGCTGTCTTTAAGTCTTAGCTTGTGAACAGTAATTTTGTCATTTTAATCTGTCCATGTGCAGTTTGTTTGTTTTGTTTTGTTTTGTTTTGTTTTTTGTAACAGGAATCGAACTCTCGAGACCTTGCATTTGGGAATCAGGCAGCAGAACCACTGAGCTAAATTCCTGGCCCCCAGTTTGTTTTTAATAGCTGTGGGTTAGTGGTTAACACATGTTCTGGAGCCCGATCTATCTAAATGTGACTGTGGACAAGATAATCTCACTGAGCTTAGTTTGCTCATATATTCATAAATACTGAGCAATTTCTGGGTATCAGACAGCATTTTAGGAGTTAGGGATATATTAGTAAACACAAGAGGGGGAAGAGACCCTGTCTTCATGGAACTTACTTTCCATTTAGTGGAGAAAGATGACAATAGTTATCTGTATTTTAGGGTTTTCCCCTAAGATTAAATGGAGTAGTACATTCAAAGCTTTCTATCCTTAGAACAGAATAAATGTGTCATCTGTTTTATTTTTGTAATTGTTTTTGACATGTTTAGACTTACGTTGGGATAAAATTTTAAGTGTATTAGTCATTTCTCACAACTGATAATTAGTAATCATTTAATTTTTGATAAGTTAATGTTCATTTTCTCCTATTTTGAAAGGCATGGGGGAAAGGCTTGCAGTGAATTTCATCAATATATGTACTTTGCTTTCCTTTCCAGCAGCCACCAAAAAAGACATCTAAAAAAGAAAAAACTAAACAGAAAGCCACTTCTAAAAGTAAAAAGTCTGTAAAAAGTGCTAATGTTAAGAAGGCAGATAGCAGCACCACAAAGAAGAATCAGAACAGTTCCAAAAAAGGTGCGTAAATATATTATCAGCACATTTAAAGATAAAAACATGTATGCTGTGGATAATAATAAAATGTGTAAAGAAGACAGGTAAACATCAAAGAACATTGGGGAAAAGGTAACATAACCAGTTTTAAGAGTTTTAAAACTGCCATGAAATTTTCCACACATCATAATATATGAATGGCAATTAAACTAAATTTTTTAAATCTTCTAGAAAGTGAATCTGAGGATAGTTCAGACGATGAACCTTTAATTAAAAAATTGAAGAACCCACCTACAGATGAAGAGTTAAAGGAAACAGTAAAGAAATTACTGGCCAGTGCTAATTTGGAGGAAGTCACAATGAAGCAGATTTGCAAAGAGGTAATTAGATAAAGTTTAGATCATTATTTTTGGGTGTTTTTGTTTTGTTAGATCATTGTGTTTTGACTTGAATACTTTTCACCCATTTCTGAACTTGAAGCTACATCTTTTTGTGCACTTGTCACTGAACAAAATACTTGTTAAACTGTATGCCAGGTAGTCTCAGAAGTAGTGGGAATCCATATTAGTCATAAAATAGTGAAAAGTCTGTCCTAATGCAGTTATTTTATAAAATCTCATGGACTACCTTATTTTTGTTAGTATGGTAAATGAGCTGTTCTAAATTTAAGATTCTTAATTCAGATTTCTAATCTTGAATATTATTTCATAGGGATTCCATATGCTAGATCCAAATTCAGAGGTTTAAAATTTTAGTTTCTTATGTATGGCAAAATAAAATTAAATCTGTACACATACCAAAGGTAAAATTTTTTTTTTTTTTAATCAGGTGGTGGAACCACTGAGCTAAATCCCCAGCAATGATCCATACTTTTTTAAGACTATAGATTATTATTCATTGAACCTCTACTACATATCAGGGACATGGTCAGATGTTACACATTGTGCAGAGAAACCATTACTTGGCTTTAAACAGAGCTTATAGTCCAGTGAACGAGAAAGGGACAAATATTCCAGTGTAAGGCCCTTTAGAACTGCAGCACCACAGAATGTACCTACTTGAGATTGAAGGAGTCTGGAAAAGCTTATGGAAGAGTTATTAGCTGACTTCTTAATAGTTAATAGAACATCAGCTTTTCCATACAGTTGAGGAACAGTGACAATAGTTTTGCAGAACTTTTAAGTTTTGTTTCTGAGTTTGATTTGCTTGAAATAATGGGGACTTGGGAGGCTGTGAAATATTTGGCAGGGATATAACACAATCATATTTTTAGTTTTTTGAAGTTTTCAAAATACCAAGGAGGGTCAGGCAAAGGATGAGACAGGCAGGAAAACTTTTATCAAAAAGCAACAGGAGAGGGGGAAGCAACAGGGTTAGGCTGGAGTTGCAGCTCAGGCAGTCTGGTTGCCTTACATCTGTGAGGCCCTTGGACTGATCATAGTACCACTTAAAAAAAAAAAAAAAAAAAAAGCAAGACTTGCCATAATCCAGGTCAGAAAAAAGAGACTGATCAAATGTTATTTTATTGTGAATATAACAGTAGAGTTTGGGTGAAATAAATCATAATAGAGAATATAATCTCAGAAGAAAACATAGCTTTTGGTTTGGACATTCTGAAAAACACTGTGATTCTATAATTTAGGAGAGAAATCTAGGAATACAGATAAGATGACCCAGGCAAGCCGATAAAGTATGAGATGCACCAAAATAATCCTGAAGACCACTAACATAAGAGTTAAGAAATTCCTACAAATATAAGAAATGATAGTCAGTAGAAGCAAGGCCAGAGGAGTGGTGCTGTGAAAGCCAAGAGACGATCGTGTCAGAAAAGGAGGATAGCACCAGTGGGTAATAGATACAGAAAGGAAATGCTCAGAAAAAATAGACTTTTAAATATAAAATACATTCAGCCTTGTCAGCTAACCTGAGATAGAAATAAAATCAAGCACTTATAATACTACTTGTCCATAATACAGACAAATCAGAAACAACCTAAATGGCCATTAATAGGAAAATGGTTTAATGTGATACACCCATAATTTTTGGAATACTGTGCTATGTAACATGTAGTTCTGTGTACTATATGGAACATGGAAAACTTTATTAAAACAGAATATTACAGAAAGAAACCACTGCCGTTTATACGTGTGTGTGTGTGACTTTTTTTTTAAGTTCTGGAAGATAATACACCAAACTCATCACTGATTTCCTCAGAGGGGAGAGGGACGGGATAGTGAAGAAATTGAAGGGAGATTAGTTTTTTCCATTTAAAGGATTTCTATGACTACATGTATGAAATTTTTTTTGTTTTTAGTACCAGAGATAGAAATGAGGACCCTGAGCTTCTAAGGCAGGTGGTGGCACCACTGAGTTAAATCCCCGGCTTGGAATTTTTTTTTTAAAGGGCTTAAAAAATGAGGAAGTGATTATGTAACGTTAGTGCTGGGGGGGGGGATAAATATAGCTTTCTCAAATGGGGAATTACTAATGAGGAACATGAATCAATTAAATCTTATTTTAAGCAGCTTGAATTTGATGAGAAAATATTTGTAAAAAGGCCAGGAGAGTGAGTGTGTTATGCTGAGGAGCAAGTACTGGGAAAATAGGAGAATCTAGATCTGCAGGTTAATTGAGGGGTGCATCTTCATGAACCATTGATTAATGCAAGCAAAATTGGAGGGGAAAATGGTATAGTAGAAAGTTATAAATTCAAAATAATGACTTCTTGGCTAGGTGTGGTGACACACGCCTGTAATCCCAGTACTTGGGAGGCTGAAGCAGGAAGATGGCCATGAATTCAAGGTCAGCCTGAAATACACAGCAAGACCCGTCTCAGAAAACAGGGCTGGGGATTTAACTCAGCAGCACCACACCTGTCTTACAAGCACAAGGTCCCTAGAGTTTGATCCCCAGTACCAAAAAAACAAAACAATGACTTCTTGGGGGTGTGCTTAAATGTGGAGATGAAACCACTGGTGACCAGAGTGAAAGAAGAATGTGACCAGAGACTAGGGATTGCTGGGAAGTTGAGTACCATGAATTAATGAGACCAGTCTTTAAAGCTTTTCAAAGTTAAATTTTCCCACAAAAACCTATGGCCTATGGCACGCCTATTACTGTGTTTTTCTTTTAAGATAAAAGATGTTAACCTAGGGTCGGGGATTTAGTTTAGTAATCCTGCTGCCTGCCTCGCAAGCTCAAGGTCCTGAGTTCAATCTCTAGTACCAAAAAAAAAAATGTTTTAACATAGAGTTGTTTTTTCTAAACTAAAAGTTCAGTATTCAGTATTTAATTGTAGTGTTGGTACTTTGTGATAAATAAGTGGGTTTTTGGTTATACTGTGGCTAAGTTCGCCACCACTGGCCTTTGGGTTACTGATGGAAAAATTAGTATTTAGAACAGTTTATGGCTGGGGTTTTAAAGGGGGAAGAACAAAAAACAATTTAGAATAATTTAAATGAGTTATCTCCATGAGGGTGGCCAACTATAATCTGGATCAAATCCATCCTACCTCCTGGTTTTGTATTGTAATACAGATACACCTATTCATTCAGGCTTATCTAGCAGCTCTTGCACTACAACAGCATAGTTGAGTAGTTTTAACAGAAACCATGATTGAGCACAACTCAAACTTTACTGCATGGCCTTTTACAAAAAGTTGCTGATCCTAAAGTATGATAGGATTTAAGCAGGCCAGGTGCTTATAGGCTACAAGCATATACAGTTGGGATTTAAGTACAATGAGTTTTAATCCAGGAAAACGTTCGTTAAGTGAGTCACACACAGTATATCGGTGAGTTTACAACTTGAATGTAAGTTACAGACCTACTACTAGCTACAATGGGACTGAGGAAGTTACAAAATTGACAGAAGAGAGGGAAACTTAGAGTCAAAAGTTGTAGGAGTGAGGACTGCAGAGACCACTTAGATCTTACTGATTTAACTGATGCAGAGATTTGACTAGTGTGGACGAGAGGCCAGATTTCAAATTGTGGGACCATAAGTAGAATGTTTGATGATGATTCCGAGAATAGAGGATTGTTTTGAGACAGGGTCTCACTTTGTAGTTCAGGTTGGCCCTAAACTCATATGTGGCTGGCCTCAAACTTGTAATCCTCCCACCGAGTACAGGGATTAGTCATGTGCCACCATGCCAAGCAGTAAGAGGATATCTTTGTTTTTTAACCAGGGATCGAACACAGTACCTTATGTTTGTGAGGCAGGTGAGAGCACCACTAAGCTAAATCCCCAGCAAGAGGACCTCTTCTAAAAGATACTTCACAGATAACCTGCTAGTACTGAGAACTTAACTATGGTCTATTTTAGATGCTTTCCTCACCTATATTTATTAATCCAGCTCCTACTCCCTGTTTATAAAGCAGACATCCTGTTAGTTGATTTTCTGCTTTGTATATGGTACTATCAAAGCTATACATTTGAAATAGTTCTGTATGATGAAGCAGTTTTTTGGTTTTTTTTGTTTTTTTTTTTTAGAATGTGCATACACCTTTATATACAAAGACAGAATATTTATTGTTGGGTTTTATAATCTTTTTTTGTCCTTTTCATCATAGGTATATGAAAATTATCCTGCTTATGATTTAACTGAGAGAAAAGATTTCATAAAAACAACTGTAAAAGAGGTAACTATTTAATCTTTTCCTGCTTTGATCATTTTGGACACAGAAGACTACAGAAATTATATGAAAATAAGCATATTTTTCAAAGTATTCATGCCTCTAAATCACATTTGATTCTTAAATTTCTTCAAACTAGATGGGGTGACATATATTAAAAGCTTGAATAGCTAATGACAGTCTGAACTCAGTCTAAGGTGTGAATCATTGTGTCCATGGGAGGTGAACACCTCAAGATTTGCTTACCAGCTTGAGAGCACATTCCAGCCACCAGCGCAATCCAAGGGAAGATCCATATTTAGTAGGTAGCTTATATGGATCCATCCCAATGACTGCCCAGCGTTACAGTAATAAAACCAATGTGAAAAACTGGAATACAGTTTGTGATTTATGTATGCCTAATTATCTGTTAGGTGTGGTAAAACCGTTTCTCTTTCATTACAGCTGATCTCTTGAGATAGAAGACAAAGATGACTTGTTCCCATAGTTTGGAAGATCTGATTTAAACGTTATACCAGCAAAGAGAATGTATTTCCTTTTCTGAATCCTTGTGTTGGTAAAACTTAATGCTGACCTTTTTATCTTGGGTGTTAATGTAAATTTGAGTTTGTCATTTTAAATCGCCTTTTTGTGCTGTTTTTAGCTTAAAATCTTGCATGGCAGTAATTGTTACTTGCTTTTATAGTTGAATTTTGTACATTTTGAATTTCTTTATATAAGGTTATAGATTCCTGAACTGTGGGTTTTAGTGCACTTAATATTAGCTTGCTTATGACACACTTTTAATCAAGTAGGAAAAAAACTATTATAAGTGGCATTTATACATGCAGAGACTATTGCAGTATTTAGTATATAAAATATTTTGAATACACATCTCTTCTGTCAGTGAACTCAGTGGCAGTGTGTCCATCATGTTAAATTACACAAGCCATCTGGATTATTAAATGAGAACTTTCTTCTGCATGTGTATATATGCCAAATTGCTAGCATGACAGAAGTGACAGATCTTATTTTTGTATTTTTAAAAAACAATTTGTTGTATATAGTTTTTTTATTTCTTTTGTGCAGATCAATTTTTAAACTCATATAGGTAGGTACTTTACACTTGTAAACTATGAAGTGTCAGTGTTAGCCAGACAATGACAGAGCAGAATTCAGTGATG
Organism: Fukomys damarensis; assembly: GCF_012274545.1. NCBI lineage: Eukaryota > Metazoa > Chordata > Mammalia > Rodentia > Bathyergidae > Fukomys > Fukomys damarensis. The sequence continues at coordinate 23,769,994 of NW_022900922.1, forward strand.
AGAACACTGCATGAACTGTCTAGTTCTGCTTTGCCCTGAAAGTGTCATCAATTTAGTTTTAGTGTTAATTCTGCAAAAGCATAATGTTTCATATTAAGCACAGACAAAAATCAACACATCAAAGCTTCAAAAACTTTGGGACAGGGTTAAGATTAAGTACAAGTACATATGACCTACATTAAATGACTAATTTTTTCTCTTAACTGCCTTTGACCATATAAAATGCTGATACTTACAGGAAACTGGGCCACCTTCATAATTATGGTAAATATACTAGTATAATGCCAGAAGAGAATATGTAGGCAGTAGCAGATATCTCTGGCAAAGTATTTCTCAAAAGTGATAATATACTTATTTCTAGCTTTAAGGGAATTTATAATGTATTTGAGTTTTACATTTTGGCCAATCAGGATTCCACGTGATTAATATATGGACCACCTCTGAATTTTATTAATTTACTAAACCTTTCTCAATTTTAAAATGAAACATGCTGCTTATGACAAAATTGGGTATTTGAGGTACCAAATGAAGTGTTAAAATCGTTGCATCATAGAACAAATAGGCAAGAATAATAGATGTTGAATGTTAACAGGTATTTTCACAGGTTTGACTTGTTCCTTCACAAAGTTAGAGCATTAGGGAAAGGTACACTTAATACGAATGAATGGGATAAGCAACTGAGACCTAAATTTGGCCTTTGGTTTTAAATATTTTAATTTGTTCCTATAAACTTTGTCAATAAAAAAAATCATTGGTGTTTTAAGTCTATTGCATTTTTTTTGATGTTTTAACGTATTCCAGGTTTAAGTATCATTTACCCCTAGGGTCAAGAATAAGTTAACCCCATAACCTGAATGATTTAGAATGCTCTTCTCTTCAGTGATACCTGACCATTCTGAAGTGATTTCACAAAACTATATAGATCAAGGTTAACATTTATTTTATGACATTTACTATAAGGGGGATAAGCAGTAAATGCCTGTGACCTAAATCTATAGAGGGATTGGAGGTAATGGACAGAGTTTGTGTGTGTAAACGTTCTTCATGATCACATGCCCATTTAATAAGAGTATTCAGTGTTCTCATTGCAATATACAAAGGATATTTGAAAAACAAGTTTAGTTTTTATTAAGCAGTTTTGCACAACCAGCACTCATGATCTGAAGTTAAGTGTGTGTATTCACTGTTAACTCAATTACAGAATCTTCAGACAACATTGAAAACATATTCAAAGTAACTGAAAAGTACCATAGATCCTCAGCAAAATGTCAAATGAAGTATGTCATTTGAAAAATTCTTAAATACATGTACCATACTTTTGTTTTTTCCGTGCTTGTAGGTAGCACAGTACAAATCTAAGTGCCCAAAAGAAGCTGAAGTAATAATTTACTGTGAACTATTTTAAACAACATATTTTGCATTTGTCCCTTAACACATGCTATTAATCATCGTTACATAACACTTTTAAGCAGAATACTTCCTATCAGTACCAATGAGTCTCAACCTAAATATCACCATTTCCCTGTGTTCACTTTGAAGTATACAGCTATTAATTTTCTTTTGTATCATACTCTGATGGGATGGTTATGTTACCTAAAGTTCACTGTACATTCTTTGCATAAAATTCTTACAAGCTGATTTTAAATTTCAAAAACAACAAATATTTTGAAAAGTGGCTTTAAAGTTATTTTAGTCCCTTTATTAAAACACCAGTATAATTCAAAGAATTGTTCAAAGACTTTTTAAAACAAAAGCACATTTCTAACCTGTAAACTGAAGTTTCTTGGCAAAAAAAGCATCCTGAAAACCCTGAAACCAATGTTTATTGAACAATTTTTTGTTGTCAAAAGTGAAAAAGGAAAAAGCAGATTGGCCATGTCAGGCTCATACGATAAGGCTTATAAAATATATTTACCGATAACACATTTCTGTGCAGTTTTCCAGTGGACCAGCCAGCCTATGGAAAACTAGACATAATTATGCAAAAAATATTCCTAGAGATTGAATCAATTTTAAAAAGTGAGAAGGACCTTCTATTCTGACAAAATTCTTTTGCTAGTGCTTGCCAAAATTTAAGGATATTAAAAGTTAGCTACCCACTCAAATTTGGCTTTAAGAAAAACAGCTGTATTTTATGCTTATAGCATATAGACTACATCAGCACCCCATTCTCAATTATAAGACCCTTATGCTATATAAGGATTGAGTTTTGCAGTTTCACCAGTGCATGGACAAATATGAGTGGACATCACAAAAAATACCTGAATTTAGTTTCAATTTTTGAATACCCAAGGGGAAAAAATGCACAGTATAAAAGTCTTCTAGAAACTTCATTTTTGCCTTAAACTAGACAGTTTATGGTGTATTTGAAAAAAAAGTTCTACATAAATTTTTAAGTACAGGTTAATATTGGAGCTATATAAAAATATTAAGGCTCACTGGTAAAGATACTGGTTAGTTTTCATAGAAAAAAAACAAATGGCTTTATGTAGTTTGTTAATGATTCCTGCTTGATTTACCTGGTTCTGTAAAGTAGGAAAATTCATTAGCCCAACAAAATGTCAAGTCTCAAGGGAACCTTCAGCCATGGAAGAATCTTATCCAAGTCTCATCTTAAGGTCATATTCTGCCTTATTTTGAAATCCAGAGGACTTCAGCACTAGTTGGCCTTGTGGGAAATGCAATTAAATATAAGTGCTCATAAAGACTTTGGGGATGGTGCTTTCAGAGTGGTAAATGGGTTTACATTTTCAGAACACTTTCAGGTTTGTTATCCAGAGCAGGCACACACACAGACACGCACACACATACAATTGAGGTGTAACCTGTGTTTCAGACTTTCCCATTTGGAGTACAGAAGAAAGCTAGGTCCAGACAAATTCTATTCAAAAGGCTGCAATCTTGCTTGCTTCTCGAACACCACTCAAATACGCCCCTGTAACAGTTTGTGGAAAATGCCTGTTTGTTGCCTGTAAAAATAAAAAATTGCATCATCTGAGATCATCCATTAAAAAATATATCAAAAGATACTACTTTAGGAAGCTTATACTCTGTAGTCTTCCTAAAATAAAGACTGGTGCCACACTAACCTCATAATGACACTACATGCCCATTGCACTTGAACTGCTCTGGTTATTTTGCTGGACTGTGCCAAATTCATCGATTCTGTAACACTCAACTGCCAAGTACTGTATGACATTCATTAAAATACCAGGTATATGTGCCATGTACTGAGTTAAGAACAAAGAATAATAGGGAAGAGAGTGTCAATGACAAACCTCACAGGAATGGGCTTTGAGAGGGTGAGGTAAGGAACCAAGGAAGGTTCTAAATCTACACGTGGCCCTAAAGCACCTCAGCTCAGTCTAAAATTCATCCCTGGGAGTGGCTGACAGCTGTGCCTGGTCTGTAGTCATTCTGCACCTGCTGAGTTCACTCTTCAGCAGATTCATCTAGCTTTAAGATGCCTCATCCCTCAGAAGTCACTGACAAAACATTAACTTACTAGCTAAAACTGAGACCTGTAATTTCAAACTATAATACAATATATGACTGCAGATGAAAGTGCTTTCCAATTCACATTATGTTTGGGATAGGAAGAAAGGTATAACAAAAAAACAATTCTACAAAGAATCCTTACAGTCAGCTATGAGGGGGTACTAGGAACTGTGGAGGCACAGGATAGCATGGGGTCAAAACAACTGGTTTTAAAGTAAATGAACAATTGGGTCGCCAGAGTCTAAATATATTTGCTGTAACTTAAGAGATTCGCTTCAAGAACAGGGTTGAGGCACCAACAGTGGAGACTGAAGTCCTCACAATTAACAGTGAGGCCTCTGGCATCCAGCTGTGCCAGCTGTGACCACAAAGGCTTAATCTTCTGAATAGTGATGTCTGGGCTCTTTTAACCATCAGTTGAGCTTGCTGGAGCTTTTAAGTGACTTTAAAAAGTACCTTGCTCAACTCTAAGGAGTCAGTCAAGGATGGGATTTATAACAGACTAAAGCACACAAAACAGGAAATCTGAGGAAGCCAGGTAGGGTGGCAACAGGAAATAAAACCAAAAGCCTTAATCCTGGTTTAAGAAACAAGTAATGAAGTTGGAAGATTATATCACAAAAACAAAATCTCCCCAAAAGTAGAATAAAAAAGATTTAAATAGGAAAGCAGAGGGCCAGGAATTTAGCTCAGCGGCTCCACCACCTGCATCCTAAGCACAAGGACCCAATTTCGATCCCTAGTACCAAAAAAAGGGAAAAGAATGAAGATAGAAAAATCAGGTAGTAGTCTAAGAGCTCCAAGATGGAATAGACAATCTAGGAAGAAAACAACATGAGAAAGTGATCAGAAGCAAGAAAACTAGCACTGAAGGCTATGCGTTTCTAGATTACAAGGAATGACATGAGACAAAGGATCAGAAATCAGAATAGCAACATCAACAGTAGATCAGGAAAGGAGAGAAGGATCTTGCAGCATGGGACAGCCTGTAATTTTAGATCAGCTGGAGCAGGTGAGAGCCAAGCGAAGAGGACTGCAAGAAAGGGTCCCTATGCTGGAATTAATAGCTCACATTCAGCTGAATTAAAGATGACTGAGGGAAAGGGAGACTGGAGGAGCAGCACACTAAGATAAGTAAGCTAATGACCTAGGGGCCAGTATGACTGCCAAGGAAACCAAGCTGCTGTAGAACCAAATCAAGACCTTCACTCAGCAGTAAACATCTGCAGGGCCACATGACAGAACAGATACCAATCTAATTAATAGTGTGAAATAAGAGAATGGTACAGAGAGACTAAACTACACTTTGTGGGGGTGGGGTACAGGGGATTGAACTTGGGTCATTGTGCTTGCCAGGCAGGCGGTGGAACCACTGAGCTAAATCCCCAGCTGAACTACACTTTCAATCTGACAGGAAGTCAGTAGATAATTCTACCATTAAATCAGATAATGAAATACAAACATGATTTCAGGATGTGAAGGAATCCACTAGAAATGGCCAGAACAATTCAAACTGGCAGCCTCTGAGAATATGAGGTCAGCTCCCACTATTGAGAAGGCCTCAGCTGTCATAAGACTTGAGATTATCTGACTTGGTTTTTAAGCTCTGGGCAGACAGCACTTTAATTAGAAGAAAGAAGTCAAAATATGAGTAATTGGGTTTAGAATCAAGATACAAACCTCGCCAGCAAAAAAGACAGTTCCTTGTATTTCTTCAGCAATGATATCATAAGCCTCTCCACTCCCAAATGTCTTCACAAAACTGTATGCCATCTGGATCCATGGTTCTGTGCTCCACCGAGTGACAAAATACTTCGTGGGATCTGGGACCTCCTGTGTCCAAAAGAAGCAATTATAAAAGATCAAGAAGTAACTTTAGACATGGTGCCACCCAAATTAGAAAGGTACATTCCTGCCTCCCTGTACCACCTGAGTTTATTGGGGTTGTACCCAAAACACTAGTTCTCAGTATGTTCCTCCCACACCTGTAAGCCACACACAAAGCCCTCCCTTCACCCCCATCCATCTGTCAGAAACACATTCTGCCCACCTTCCGGGATCATCATCAATGGCTGAGTTCTGCCCTTCCCTTCTACCGCCTGGCACATGCTGGATAGAAAACGAAAGGAGTCTGGGCCAGGGAGGAAAGGGATGCAGGGTCCTACAGTCACAGGCTGAAATTTCCAACAGGCTTCTCCACAAGTAGAGGGATGTGTTTTAGTTACTAAACTCAGAATGTTGTCTGCTGTCCTCTGACAAGTTCAATATGGCAAATCCTCTAGAAACTGCTACATTCCAAATAACTAATTTAAAATCAGATTTTAGAGGAAAAAGCTCCAAGATAGTAATTACTGTGCAATATATCATATCACTGTTAGACCCACTCACATAAAACTGGCCACCCAACTGGATGCCCTCTCTTTCTTGAATTTGTATAATTTTTAAGTCATTTTACTTCTCTTTCAGCTCCTTAATGTGAAAAAGGCACAAGGTACAGCCATTTACAGATCTTCACAGACTGAGATTTGGAAAATTTGTAAATATAAAGTACCATGATTGCATCAGAGAAAAGAGACTGCTTAAGTGAGGTACAGAGAATTCTCAACAATGGCCTTTATAAGGAAGCTGCAGTCAAAGCTAGGGCTTGGGTAAATACATGATCTATAGCAAATTCCAAACCTGTTCTATCCTTAGGAAAGAAAAGAGGTTGTGTATGATGTGAGAAGGGAAGGAAGACTACCACGTAAAAGGAGGGATGGAGCACTGTTAGAGGCTGCACTATCCCACACCCCGACTCCTATGATGAAGTCCCCAGTACCCACAATAGGAATGTATTTGAAGACTGAGTCTTTCTTTTTTTTTGTACTGAGGATTGAATTCAGGACCTTGCGCTTGCGGGCCAGGTGCAGTGCCACTAAGCTTAAATCCCTGGCCAGAAGACTGAGTCTTTAGTAGGTAATTAAGTTAAACTGCAGTCTGTAGGGTCTCCTCAGAAGAGGAGATGACAAAGGTACACACGGAGGGAAGACTGTCCTCATAGAGTCCTCCAACAAGACTAACCCTCTGCTGCTTGGATCTTGGACTTCCAGCCCCCAGCCGAAGAAAGAACGCAACATCTGCTGTCTGAGCCACTTGTACTGCAATTCTGTTATGGCAGCCCTAGTACACAAACTGGGCAACTGGGAGGAAAGGGGGATTCTGGGAAGCTCGAACAGCCCACTGCCTTGATGCCCTCCACACAGGCAACACAGACGGCTCTGGCTTCCTCCCACTCAGAAGAGCAAGGGGCACACTGAACGAGGCCTCCTTCTGAGTAGGGCTCTCTGACCTGCTCCTTGAACAGCTCCCGCAGGGTGGCCATGCACTGCTGCAGCACCTGCTTATCATCCAGGGTCCGAACTGACGCCACCGCCTCCCCAGCAATCACCGACATCAACACGCTCTGCTGCTTCTGGGGACAGAGAAAAGCAATTCATTTGTGCTTTCGGTAGAAAGTCTCTAAATGCTCAGCTCCAAAGTCCTTGTTCCCACAAGCTGAATTCCATTACATTACTCCTTTCAGTCACCCCTTTTTCCTCAAGAACACACTTTACTCATCTACCCACCCTACTGTCTCTGCTGGGGAAAACCAACTCCACCAGGAGTAATAACGCCACGCTCAGGGTTACCTGGGCTGTTCACGTATCACACCTTATTTCAAAGGTAAAAGACTGAGGGCTAGGGATTTAGCTCAGTGGTGCCGCCACCTGCACAAGGTCCTGAGTTTGATCCCCAGTACCAAAAAATACGTAATAGAGACTGAGAAGGGAAATCTGCAGAAAAAGTAATGGGAAAAAACCTCAAGCTGAAAAGAAACACTGCACTTCGCTCCTACATGAAGCCTTCCTAAAACAGCTTGGAACCAAAAGAACGTGGGAATTCGCCTTTGTATGGTAGCAACACAGCTGCAGGGAAGTCACCACAGCCCCAAGGGCCAGGGGAGTCCTCCCTCTTCCTGCCCCACCAGAACCCTCCCTCCTCAGCACCAAACACATCCCACCTTCCATTTCAGGAGACGCTGTGGAGAGGAAGGTTCAAATTCATTCACTAGACATTCGCTGTGTCTACATGTGGTGTTAGGTGGGGCTTTTTCCAAGGTGGCTGAATCTAGACTATGTGATTGATTCCTGGTGCAATGCTAGGCCAGAGGGCACTAGAATTAAGGGTGTGAGTGCCACTTGCCCTAAGTAGCCCAAAATAAAAAGGGCAGAAGGCACTGTTAAGGTCTTTTCTTGCTTTTGTTGTCTTCCTGCGCCATACACTTGCCCCTCTGCTATGTGCCACCCTGCCTTGGAGGCCAGCTGATTATGGACTAAAACCTCTACAGACTGTGAGCCAAGTAAACCTTTCCTCTTGACTTTGGGTGTTGGGTATTTTGTCTCAGCAATGAGAGAAATGTAACTAAGACACTCATTTACTGCACCACGGGCAATTTTACCTAGGAGGGATTCCCCTCTCAGCCTGAAATCACACTTTTCACAGGCACCAATTCATGTCCCAGGGAGCACCATTCTCACTTCAAGAAAACAAGGCAAACATGAAGGTTCCTTTCCTACAGGAAAATGTCCCAACTCAAGTGACCTCCCTGAATAAAACACACAGCAACAATTCATAGAGATTAAAAATGGCAGAGTAAAGACTTGCAGCAGAATACAGCCTCCATAGGACCTGCAATTAGGACGCCTGGAAAACAATGATTTAATGAAAAAAAGAAGTGTATCTGCAGGAATCAAGAATGAGGCAACACAGCTGGGCAGGGTAGCACATCCTGTAATCCCAGCACTTTGGAGGCTAAGGCAAGATGTTCACTCCAAGTTTGAGGCCAGTACAGGCTACATAGTCAGTTCAAGGCCAGCCTGAGCTACATAGTGAGACCCAGAAAGAAAAGAAAGGCAACAGGAAAACCAGAAACTACAGAGAAACAGGAGAAACCGAAGATAACCCAGAGAAAAGAATGAAGATGTCTGAAACAGTAATTTCAGTTATAGGGCAGAGGGACCCATGTCCGCAAACATAAGCCCAAAGGGTCAGCAGCCCCAGGAAGAAACACCAGACCAGGCCAGCAGCAGTAGCCACCCCACAAAAGCCCATGGTTATTGTAAACTGAAAAGTCAGTGTGGGATTTTTCTCTGAAAGAAGTTCCTTCCTCACGACAGGATAGAGTTTGGAAAAGAAATCCAGTGCAATCCCTGCCATATTTGAAAGTGCTTAATCAGGAGTCATTGTAGGAAGGGATTAATTGTTTAAGCTTGAGGTACTCCAGGAATCAGAAGTCACAAACAGCTACATTTCAGGGTTTCTGGAGTCACCCTACTGCAGTGACTAGGTGGGAGACAGCCATAAGAGATAGCTGTTCCAGGTACTGGTTAGACCTAGACCCTTACTCCCTGGAGTTTTAAACTCAGGCCAGGATCCATACAATGGTCCCACCCTCTGTGGTCAGAAGCCAGGGCAGTGGCATGTGGTTTTCAGAGGGGGCTGGGTCTCAAAGTGTTTGCTGTAAATTCAGGAAACTGCTTAACCCCTTCCCAATGCCTATACCCAGTAGTGCTTGGTGGTTGGTTTACTTTTCCCATCTGCCAATATGTCAAGGACACACCTAGTCGTGGTCAGCTGCCAGGAGCAGAGAGGGGTGGGCTGCACTTCACAAATTCACACGCAGTAAAGCTAGACAGAGAAAGCCATGACTTGAGTTGCACAGAGGGACAGGAAAGCTGAGAGCAGCTGCAGTGGATGCAGCCCTGGAGTGGACACCACTGACCAACTCTACCCAGCAGGAAAGGTGGGGCAGGACTTAGCATTCACATACAATGTGTGTGCAAACAAAGCAGGACTTGGTAATGATGCACTGCTCCTTCCCCATATCTCACGGATCCCAATACTGCAGACCCTGGAAAGAAACCTCTCACTCAACCACACAGGAAGTGTTTTGACTCATTTTTTCTTCCCTTCATTGGATTTTCTGGGGCTTTGGGGTTTTTATTTTTGCCTCTTTAAAATAACACTTTTTACTTTTATTAGTATATGTTTGCAGTACGTAATGATTATATTCAATGTGAGAATTCAGTACATGTACATAACACATCTTAATTCTTTTTATGTCTCCTCCCCTTCCCTCTTTCTTTTGTGTTCTTTTCTGTTACTTTTATATAATTCTGTTCCTCTTTATTTAATTCTATTTTTAATCTCATTTTCTCATCTTATTTTTCAAATTTTACTTTGTTCATTTTCTCTTCCTCACCCCTTCCATTTTTTATTAGTATTACTATCAAGCTTTATTAACCTTTATATATTTAGTTGACTATGCTATTATTGTTCAATTATTTTGTATTATTAATGGTGGTAGTTGATGAATTTAGTAGGTATTTACTGTATTGATGTATTTGGTTTGTCTTTGTGTCTATGTTATTATTACACATCTCTTTTCTATTGTTAAGGGTATCACTGGTAGCTTTGCCTTTGTGTCTCTAACATTAATGCAGTTCATTCCTGGAGAAATGAATGTTGAGCCAATTACACTGTACTCTCCCCCTCCAAATTAACAAAGGTGATCAGATCTGGGGACTGATACAAAGGCCTATTAATAGGAATAAGTCAGTACCTTTCACTAGTAACTCCTAATGTGAATGTCTCAATCCAAAGGCATAACTTAGCAGACTGGATCAAAAAACAACCCAATGGTATGCTGTATATAAGAAATACATTTAATCCAAAAAGAAAGTCATACACTAAGAATCAAAGGATCAAAAACAATAGTCTATACAATTGGAGCTCCAAAACAAGTAGGAACAGCTATCTTATTTTCAGACAAAGTAGACTTCAAGCCAAAACTAATCAGAAGCAAGAAGGTTACTACATACTAGTTAAGGAAACAATTCAACAGAAAGAGATAACAATTATAAATATATATGCAACAAATACTGGTGCACCCAACCTCATAAAACAAGCATTACTGGATATAAAACATCAACATAATTATAGTAGGGGACCTCAATACCCCACTATCACAAATAAACAGGTAAATTAGGCAAAAAAAAGAAAGAAAGAAATATCAGAGTTGAGCCATACTTTCGAACTCAATAGATATCTATGTGCAGAATGCTCCACTTAACACCAAAAGAATACACATTCTTCTCAGAAGCATAGAACTTTTTCCAAACTAGACCATGCTGTAATCTCAGCACTTGGGTGGGTGAGGCGGGAACATCACCTTGAGTTTAAGGCCAGCCTGGGCTAAACAGTGAGCTCAAGGCTAGCCTGAACTACATAGCTAACAAACAAACCAACCACTGGGTTCAAAAACTACAAAAAATATAAAATTATCCCATCCATAGTATCAGATTATAGTGCTATGAAATTAGAATTCAATGGGAAAAGAAATGACAGAAATACGAACATATGGACATTAGATAATATACTCCCGAATAAACAATGTGTCACAGAAGAAATCAAGGAAGAAATTAAACAGCTCTTATAATCAAATGATGATGCCAGTACTACATATCAGACCCTACAGGACACAGTGAAAGCAATCCAAACAGGGAAGTCTATAGCGGTGCATGTCCATATCAGAAAAACAGAGTGAGCCCAAATAAATAACCTAATGATGCACCTCAAGATCCTAGAAAAACAAGAATAATCCAAATACAAAGCTAGTACAAGCCAGGTGTGGTGGCGCTCGCCTGTAATCCCAGCGCTTGGGAGGCCGAGGCAGGAGGATCGCTGGGAGTTCAAGACCAGCCTGGACTACATAGTGAGTTCCAGGTCAGACTCAACTACATAGTGAGACCCTGTCTCAAAAAAGAAAAAAAAAAAAAAAAAA
>NW_022900922.1:23781614-23821190 GCF_012274545.1 Fukomys damarensis
AAAAAAAAAAAAAAAAAAAAAAAAAAAGGCTGTTACAAAGCTAGTACAAGGCAGGAATTTATAAAGATCAGAGCAAAAATTAATGAAATTGAGACTATAAAAAATACAAAGAATCAGGGCATCAGTTGGCTCTTTGAAAGACTTAACAAAATAAACAAACCCTTAGCTAATCTTACCAAAAGAGAAAACATCCAAATCAATGCAATTATAAATGAAAAAGCTAAATCACAACAAATACCACTGAAATCCAGATCACTAGTAACTAATTCAAAAATGTGTAATCCACTAACTAGAGAAAATCCAGAAGAAATGGAGATTCTTAGATACATAAGAATTACTAAAACTGAACCAAGAAGAAATAAAGCCCCCAAACAATCCAGTAACAGCTAATGAAAATGAGGCAGAAATAAAAATCTACCAATCAAGAAAAGCCTAAGATTCACCACTGAATTCTACAAGGACTTCAGGGAAGATCTAACACCAATACTCCTCAAACTCTTTAATGAAATTGAAAGAGAAAAAGTACTCCCAAAGTGATTCCAAAAAGACAGGGACTTGACTAAAAAAGAAAACTTTAGGTCAAATCCCTTTAATGAACATAAAATTAAGGTGTATTGTATATCTGTACCATCTCCCTAGAATTAATGTAATCATTATGTACTGAAAATGTACCAATAAAAAATAAAGAATTCACACAAAAATGGCTCCGAGGTAGCTCAGCCAATCATCATCTGCAAGGCCCTGGGTTCAATCCCCAGCACCACCACAAGCACTTATGCCTGAACACACACACACACACACACACAACGAATTTCTACAATATTCACTTGTTACTGAGCTGGACACACAAGTAATTACTAAATTCTACACTTTTTTTTTTTTGGTACCAGGGATTGAACTCAGGCCTTGCGCTTGCCAGGCAGGCGGCAGAACCACTGAGCCAAATCCCTGGCCCTAAATTCTACACTTTTAAGAAGAGGATTCAAAGTACACTTTACAGATGGTTTTACCTGGGGATCCATGTCATAGTAGACAGCAAAGAGCCCCCGCTGGCTGGCGCTGGGAGGAACATGACCAAAAAAGTCAGCCCCTTGAACTTTGCTGTCCCAAAATCGGTAAGGAAATTGCAAGGCAATCTGGAAAGCAAGCAAGAGAAAGGCAAGTAAGTGCTTCCTGTTTCAAAACTGCAGACTATGTCTAAGAAGCAACCTGCAGCTCTGCTCTAAAGCAAATCCACATGCTCACAATCTTCCCTTTCCGATCTTCTCCTGGTCTCCTCAGTTCTCTCTCTGAGCTTATTTTGCGGGTGTGCAGTGGAGAGGACCAAGCCCAGGGTCCTGCACATGCTTGGTCAGAGCTCTATCGCTGACATACAACCAAGCTTTTTCAAACAAATTCTGACACAGGGTCTTGCTAAAGTGCCCAGGCTGGGCACAAATCGTCCCATCTCAGCCTCCCTCAGCTCAGCTAAACTAGTGAGAATTATAGACAGTCACTGCCACTCCTGGCTTCATGCTTTTCCACCTCAGATAAAGCTGGGACCCACAATAACCCCAGACCAGTGCGGTGAAGCCAAGCCAGTGCAGCCCTGGCCTCAGAGAACAGTGTCCTCACATCTCTGTTGCTATTCCCACATTTGCTGACCGCAAATCCAAATTTTGAGTAACAAGACTCATGCTTCTAAAAGTTAAAGCTCAGACTCCAGCCAGCCTTTCGTTTGGGTAACACCCTTTTGTATTTTTCATGAACTACTGCTCAAATGAAATCTTTGAATTCTATTTGGGTTGTCAAAAATGACCCAGTACTTCCCTGTAGCCCAGGTCCACCTGACATTAATCTTGCCAGTCACCTTCTCGATGATGCCAGCACCCAAGCTGTTGATAGCTTTCATCTTCTTCTCTGACAGTGGTGGGTTAAACTGAATGACCCCCTTCTGTAGTATGGCCAGTGGAACAGTGACTAATACCTGTGGAAAACAATTAACAGTTAACACAAGGGCTGGGGATTTAGCTCAGAGGCACTGTGCCTGCCTCAAAAAGACAAGATCCTGTGTTCAATCCATGGTACCAAAAAAAAAAAAAAAAAAAAGTTCACGCACACGAACAGTTGAACTTAAAGCCATAACTACCCAGTGGGTTCATTTCCAGGAAAATCAACACTTGAGGATCATTCCTCTCTATTTCCAATCATAAGATTGTCAACATTCCATGTGGTTATCTTGTAAGAACAAGGGATGCCCTGAGCAGTTGTGTAGGTTGTTCACTGTTCAAGGGTGCCTCACTGAGAAGTGGCGTCCACAAGGAGGAATATGCATAACGGCCCTGTGGTTAATAATAATCCTGGATCTGAAGAGATAGCAAAGGCCAAGCCAAGCAGGGCTATAAAAGAAAACAGCCCACAACAGGGGGCTGGGAGAATTTCCTGTATTGTTCCTGATACTAGCACGTGGCAAGCCCCACGGCAGAACCTGCTCTATAACCAATTAATGTTTAAAATTAAAACTAAGATGTATTACTGTGCTTCGTATATGATAAAGCACGCTGCAACATGAGGATTATAATCCTATAAAGCCACACCGAGTTTTAAAAGGACAAAGTAACTTACTGCAAGGTCTCATTTAGAAGGGCTGAAGAAAAGACACTAAGTTCCAGGTCAAGAACGATTCTCAAAGCCAGATCACAAAACCAGGCTATGAAAGAGCTGTTATGGCTACAGTCAGGAAGCCTCTAAATCCTGCTATAACTCCTGAATCATGTCACCTAGAGCCACCTCCACCAGCCAACAAGGCCCCTCCTGCCCTCTTCTTGAATCCCTGTGGCTGACAGCTGGATCCTGGTGCCTCTCCTGTTCCTTCTCCCAAAGAACCAAGACCCTGTGCCAAGGGAAAAGATTCTTCCCTCCCCGCAGCCCCAGGCAGGCAGCAAGGAGTGCAACCTAGAAAATGCCAGCGCTTACCTTTTGTGCAGAATACCCAGTGCCATCTGCTATGGTGACCCGTACTTCATCTCCAGTGTAATCAATGCCCTGGACCTGCCCAAGACAGATGATTATGAATAAAATGAGGGCTGAACCACATGACGCAGGGTCCTTTCCAATTCCCACATTATGTAAGTTTCCATCTCTAAGGCTGTGGGGACTCGTTCCCTGGCATTCAGCGATCTAAGCGATCCTTATATCTGAACTCAAAGAATTACAATTTATAAACATCACATCAGAATAGAGGAAACCTTTATAATACAGTGGAGAGTAAAATATACATAATTACTTCTATTACTGCAACAACATATAATATCAATCCACTGAGAAGAAGATTTGAAGGGAAAATTTAAAAGTGAAAATAAGCTGCAGTGGGTCTGAAAGGCCGTAACTTAAAACATTAATGAACATGCACATGGGCTACTATGGTTTCCAGAGAGCAGCAGTGATCTGACAAGGACATTGCCGTGACCACAGGCTACAACTGTGCCAGGAAAGTACTGGAGACACTGGCGTGGCCTGCGAGCAAACACCTGTCTGATGAGAATCACACCCCCCAAAGTCCATCCTCCAAGAAAGGCAAAGCCAGAGGCTCCCACCCCTTCCCAATGCTCACCGGAGACCGGAGCCTAATGTCAAGCCCTTCGGCCAATTTCTCAACGATTACAGAGTACCCAGGAGTCAGGAGAGTGTGGTCACCAGCAAACTGGGCGAAGAACTCATTGTGATCCCAGGAGCGAGCCGACACCTGAGAAGCAACAGGAGACATTGGGGATCTGCAGTGTAGGTCTTCAAGCCTGTACCTTATGGTCACCAAAAGGAGTTCCATGCAGGAACAGAACCTCACAGCAGGAGGGCAGGGCCACCAATCCTACAGCAGACACCAAGGAAGGGGAGGAGGAAAAGACCAGCCCAAGCAGACACCACTGTCAGGCAGAAGGGAATCTCTCTATAATGCAGAGGAGTTTATTTTACAACGAAAATTCTATATGGGGCTGGGGATTTAGTTCTGTGGTTCTGCTGCCTGCCTCGCAAGCACAAGGACCCGAGTTCAATCCCTGGTACAAAAAAAAAAAAAAAAAAATTCTGTATGACTTCAGCATGGGTAACATTCACAGATTTTAAAATAAAAAGTTCACTGTGTATTCACAACTCTGGCAAAGGGGAATGCTCTTGGTTGAAACTGCATTTGGTCAAATCCACAATAAACATGTCACTCACTATCTGTCCTCCACACTGAAAGTCACAGAGGGTGAGACCCAGGGCAATTCTAGAAAATGGAACAATTCCAATTGTAACACAGAATCAGGTGGAGATAGAGTTAAACATCTAACAGAGTTAACAATCTATTCAAAATACAGAATGCCAAAGTACTAGGTCCACAGCTGGTTAGACAGTAGAGCAAGTTAAATTTATTTTGTACAAGATAAACAGGTCAGAACTGCAAGGATGCTGTGTTTTGGTTTCTTGAGAATGGCACTTTCAGACCCCAAGGTTACATGGAAGTGACCCCAAGGACCCTTGCGGAGGACAAGGAAAGGGAGCAGTCACAGGAAGAGGCTCGTGGCCTTGTCCCGCTTCACCCAGCAGCCCTTCTCTCCTTGGTTTTATAGACTGAGCATCTTCACAGGCAGGACTTGAAGGAGGATTTCTCTGGCTTAAAAAAAGCTAAAACCTTGAAGTCTTGAAGTCCTTGAAGTCTTGGTGATCAAACTCCTGGGCAACCATCATTCCTGCCTGTTTATCCAAGCCAGCACCAGTTCTATAGTTACATCTGCAAGCAGCACATACACAAAAACAAGTATTTCCCAAGCATGTTGCACACATCTGAGCCTACCTGGTGGAGGTTGCTGCCGCAGGCGTATTCCAGGTTACTGAGATGGAACTGGAGCACCTGCCCTTCCAGCTCACTGAACTGGATGCCAGACTCCTTAATGAAAGCTTTGTAGATCTCCTCTATCTTTTCTGTGATGGAATGGACCAAAGCAGAGAAAAAAATAGCTTTAATGTGATTTTGTCCAAAATCTTTCACCTGGCAAAACCCAAAACATCCAAAGTCTTTCTCGAAGTAAACTTGGGAAAGGCATCTCTTGACAAGGTTGAGTCTGTCTACAAAAATGTTTCAT
This sequence comes from Fukomys damarensis, assembly GCF_012274545.1. Taxonomy (NCBI): domain Eukaryota; kingdom Metazoa; phylum Chordata; class Mammalia; order Rodentia; family Bathyergidae; genus Fukomys; species Fukomys damarensis. Next base: position 23,786,717 of record NW_022900922.1, read on the forward strand.
TTATGCTTACTTGAAAAACTTGCTTCTTTTGCTCAAGACATACCCGCCCATAAAGGTAACCAATACACAGAGCGGTCTACCATGCCCTTTCTAGTCCTACTGCCATCTCCTCTAAGTCAAGTTCTCACCTCAACTAGGAGACCTACGATAAACTACTGGCTACAGTCTCTCCCAGTCAAGAATATTTCCCTATGGATTATCACCACATTGGCCCTCTGCCTCAATACCTTTAAAAACTGCTTCCTGTGGACTGGGTAACTGATTTCAAAAGCTGTGGCCTAGGAGGGCCAGCACACATTAGTCTTTTCCAAGGTGGTGACTGCTACCTGTCTGCTTAAGCAGCTCCTTCATCTTCCGGGTAAAGTCCAGTCCTGCAGGTCCTGCTCCTCCATGGCCCTCCCCTGCAGGGACCTGGGATGGTCCCTGTCACCAGCCCCAGCGCTCATCTATCCCATCTAACTGGGACTTTACATAGGCACAGCACTGGGAAATCATTTCAACTGTTGTCATAACTGGGGGCCTAGTAGGCGGGAGAAGGGTTTGGGCCTCGGGCCTAATTCCAAGCATCTTACTACAGGTGACTTCTCCCTAATTTTTAAAGTAATGATAACCATCCAATTTGTACGTGGCAGACATCATGTTCACTAGAAACAGAGATGAGTATGTTAACTTTTTTTCTGTTTTGTTTTTCTACAACTAGATCTTCTTGTTAAATTTTCCAATTCTTATACTCTCTTACAATATGGAGATGTCCAAGAGACCTCCAGATGTGAGCCAGGTTTCTGCCCCTAGAGCTCGAGGTTTTCATAGCAGTCCTATTCCTGCCTACTGTACGTCTTCTGCCTGTCATTTCGGTGAAAGGGAAAGAATCAAGACTGTTAAAACAGAATATAAAGTGAAGTATAAACAGACTGGCAAAGGTCTTAATATAATTCTTATGTAAGTAAAATTTAAAGGGTTTAGTACACAACGCTTTGTGAAGTAAACTCTGGGCAACTCTTAGTACTTATATTTTGCGTTTTTTTCAGCTACATGGTACTAAAGTGAGATCTTAGTGGCCAAGATACTGACAGGCAGAATACAACTATAACCTTTATATAGAGAATTGCACACTACCCTGAATGCTTTTTCACAAAGTATAAAATGAAAAAGTATACTGAATAGTTTCTCTGGTGTGAAAAACTATAATGGTACATAAGATCCTAATGATATAATTGACAATGTGAAATAGGAAGAAAAGGGCTAAAGGTGTAGGGGAAATGAGAAGGGTAGAGGAAAGGTAATAAGGGAAAAGAAAAAAAAACATGAGAAAATGAAAATAAAGTATTTGTAAATAGGGAAGGAAGGGAGAGGGGTGAAGGGAGGACAAGGATAAGGGGAAAAAACGAAAACCAAGACCTGTCATGTAAAGGTACACGATCCCAATGATGAATATAACTGTACTGTATACATAAAATGTACCAATAAACTCAATGAGAAAAAAAAAAAAGACAAATTACTTATACAATATCTGTGGACCTCCCTTAGTAACTTTTTAAACACCAAAGCAAAGCATACCATCAATTTTTAAAATGTTTTAAACTCAGAAATGTGAAGAAAAGCCCAGCTAGCAGCTACCAGATAGGGACAAGATGAATTCTGAAAGCATCCTGAAAGTCAGCCTAGTAATTGTTGTCAACTCCAGAAAAATCAACTGACCACTTGGTCTGGACACTACAGCATTTGATTCAGAGCTGTCTGTTGACTGGAGTTTATTTCTGAAAATGTTCTGTTAAGATCTGTCTCTACACTTTCGCAATGACCAGAGTAGCAGTCAGTCTCTCAGAGGGAAGCTGAAAAAGGAGCGACAAACCATCCCTACTACTGAGGTGTTTACCCCAAATGAAATGAAACATGTATCAGTCTAAAGAACTAAGACTCCCCCTTTGCAAAAGAACGTAAAGTTGAAGCAAATAAACGTCTTATAAATTTAGGTTAAATGGTCCCACTCCTAATATCATCCCTCCAAGAACTACAAATGAATGAGTTCAGGTCACCAAATTGTAGGTTATATAAATATCAATTTAAGCAGCAACGTATTAACCCTCAGCTGGCACCCTCAGGGAAGTGAATCACTGTGGGCACTCAAGTGCCACCCAGTTCTGCTTAATGCTGTCCATTTAACCGCTAAAACCAAAAGATTCTGAATTTAAATTCTTAAATTATAATACCCTCTCTTAAGCAAAACATATAGAAAAAAATCATAAACTACTGCCTCAAGAAAAAAAAAAAATCCAGATACACTGAAACCTTTATCTAGAAAACATGCTACAAGGTGACAATGTATTCACATAGAGCTTACCATGTTTCCTTAAAAGTAAGCTCCTCTGAGCAATTTAAAATTAAACATTTAGATGACTGTGTAAAATGCCAGCTATTGGGCAAAGTAAGGGTTCCGCATGCAGGAGGCACAGGAAGGAGCATCCAGGGCCCCCAGGAAAGCCCACTGCCCAGAGGGGATTGGCGCAAGGATCCGCCCTACTGCAGAGGGCCAGGCTCAAGCAGGAACGGTGCTGCTACTCATCCAGTTTAGAGCAACACCGACACGCACAACCAGAACAGCATTCTCCCCATACCTCCTAAAGGGACATCTTGGAGCTGTGTCTTATCCTTCCTCCACTCAGAGACAACATCCAAGAGAGCATTAAAATGAAAATCCATGCGCTTGTCAATGGTGGGGTCAGTTATTCTTCCACCTTCCTGAATTAAGTCACATCTTTCTCCAAATTTATGCATGCTGATGCCAAGCTTCAAAATAAGAATAAGAAGGTGAACATTTTCCCAAGGAAAAAATATTCACAGGTTCTAAGCTGCAATTACAGCTGTCATGGAAAAAACTCAGAAGTAAAGCTGCATATGCTTCATGGGGATTGGCCACAAAGGGAGGCAGTGAGAAAACGGCACGGAACCTGAGGGTGACGGCCACGGCTTCCATGCCATGTGCCCTAAGCTCATCAGATGCTCTGCCTCCCTCCTCTGTGGACTCACAGAAACGAATACACAAGCACACAGACCTTCACAGAAGCTGAAATTGGTTTACTATCAATAAATGTCCAGGGAAAAACCTTGGCCCAGCCAGGTTGCCAGGTAATAGACAGAATGCCCAGCTAACTCACTTTGAGATAATCCTTTTTTAAGTACTGGGTATGCCCCAAATACTGCATGTAAAACATCCCATGTAATTTTTTTTCACTAAGGGGATTGAATCCAGGGCCTCCATGCTGAGCTATATCCCAGTCCCATTGCCTTTTTTTTTAGAAGGTCTTGCTAAGTCACTAAGTTGCCCAGGCTGGGCTTGATCTCCCTGTCTGTCTCAGTCTCGCAAAGTGCAGGGATTACAAGTGTGTGCCACCAGGCCCTGCTTTCAATGAATTATTTAGGACCTATGTGCACTAAAAAATTAAGAACCCTATTGTTCTATCTGCTGAATCTGGCAACCTAAAATTATTAACTAATCAAGTGGCCTGCAAACAACACATAAATAAAATAAAAGCTCTGGGAAAAAAAATTTCTTTACATATCTTCTCAGAGAAGCAGAATTTTCATTGTTCCTATTTACTCTGCAGAGAGGATGAGTGGCTGAGGTATGTTGTACATCTTTTTTTGTTGCTGCTGAGGATGGAATCTGGGTGCTCACACCTGCTAGACAAGAGCTCTTACCAATGAGCTACATCCCCAGATCATATTAATATTGTGCTATATACAACCAAACAAGACAATTTTTCTTCTTTGTCCACAATACAAATCTTAACAAAACTCACTTGCTCACACATTAGTGCTACTGGGTTATTAATACAGCCATTGACAATCTGGGGTCCTCTTCCCACTGTGACACCTTTAAAAGATTTATCATCCCACACTCGGCCTCCGATTCTGTCTTTGGCTTCCAGGATAGTTACCTAAAAAGACAAGCAGTACATCTAAGCAGGACAAAACGGTCACAACAGGTAGAGTGCGTCACAAAATGCAGAACAACGGTGTTGTTACTTCTATAATCTATTATATTTCTCAAGATGCGACTTTAGTTGAGTTTGAACAGAAGCCAAAGCAGATGCTCAGAACAATTCTGAATCTGGTGAGAAGAACCTGACTGCTCTGCTGGAGGAATCCTCCCAACTTTGTCCTCCCAAACCAGGCAATGACCAGATTTCACCAGCTAATACATGAAATGAACTTTGAAAGCTTTTACTAATAAGTGAAATGAAACTAGATTACAGAGCTGATTTTTTGTGAAATATCTATGCATACAGGAAAATTTCTTTAGCACTGCAAATAGGCCTTAAGTACCTGAGGCATGACTATTTTATTTTTTAATACCGGGGATCAAACTTGGGTCCTTGTGCTTGGGAGGCAGGTGGCAGAACCACTGAGTCAAATCCCCAGCCGTATTTTTTTTTAAACTATCCCACTGTGTATAGGGATGACCTCAGGAATCAGTCCAAGCAAATGAGCCTCACTGCCAGACTGTTTATCTTCTTCACATTTCTAGGACACAGGGAAAAGAAGTTGTTCTTATGGGGGACAGGCCACATCTCACCTTAGCCCTGGAATTCAAAGTGCCTCAGTTCCCTGGGTTTCATCTGCTGAAAATGTGTCTTTTTTTGTTTTGGTGCCAGGATCAAACTCAAGATCTTCTGCTTTCGAGGCAGGCAACAGAACCACTGAGCTAAACCCCCAGCCCAGCCCTTTCATTCTGGATCCCAAAAAGCACTACTGGGAATTGCTCGAGAAGGGTTAGTCATCTCCCGAGTTAGTCATTTCTTGGGCTACTCACAGGAATCTATCTCTGTTTCCCAACCTTCATGGGAATGGATGGTCCCCCAGCTGTCTCCCTCATTGCTTGACGAGAGTAACAACACCTGAACACTTCCTACGACTAGGAAGGCTACAATTTGTCATTCCTCACTCCCCAACCCCTTACTGTGAATTCAGATAAACACAACCATCTGTTTCTCCCTCTTCCCCCTAAGAGGAAGGCTAAATGTGAAAGATAACTTCTATAGGCTTCAAGAATTAATAACCCTCCCTGCAATATATTCTGTAGGTTTCCCAAGTAAACACAACCAAAAAATGTTGGCCCTACTATCTGCTATTAAATAAATAATCACTTAAAATATTTCCTGATGGGGGCCACTCTACATAATTTTGGGGAAAAATCATTTCACAGTTAAAATATGATTAGGCCTAGTCTTCTTGCCTACAGGCCAGCTATAACATGCTGAAACATAACTCCATTTTTGCCTCTGGTTACAGCTGAGACCTCAATGGTCCCATGATGCTGTGACACTCAAAGGCAAGATTACATTAGCTGAAGACTTCCTGGTTCCTTGAGGACCCAGTAATGAGAGAAAAGTTTCACCTGGAGAGGGACAGATTCGTCATTAGCTCAACTCATCCCACCTACTATTTTAAGAACGTCTTTGTCCTAATCAACTTAAACTCCTCATCAACCTAAGATCCTCATGGTCATAGGATTACTACTACCCTCTGAGACATCTGATACTTCCTCTGATTAAAAGATTCTTGACAGTTTAGGATCACTGCTGTCCTCTGAGTCATCTGTTACTCCCTATGAACCCAATAAATAGTGGCAAGCTCAGAGTGCCTTGTCTTTCCTGCCCAGAGTGGCACTGATCAGGCCCAGAACCCAGCTTCTTAAACTTTAAGTCTCATTTCCTGTCTTTATTCTTTAATTTACCTTGTGCTGTCATGGCTCACAAGAGACCAGGACCCAGTGCAGGGGTTCTGGTAACATCCCCTTTCCCTGTTCCCTACAACTTCCTAGTTTAACACCACAAAGAAAATATTTCAAAAGCAAGCACACTTTCTATAAATCAAACTCAGACTCCTGCTTTGCCAACAATATAATGCAATCCTCACATGGGATTTTCTGTCCAACCAGAAAAATCTCTCTTATCAACAGCTATGGGAAACTTTTCTCAGAAATGTGTTCTCAAAAACCTTCCCACAGAGAAGATGATATGAAAAACAAAGCATCACTTCTTTTAGGCAGAGAGAGAACAGTGAAAAGTCAAATGCAATTCTACCAAAGTTCTTGAAAATTAAGTTTCAACAAGGAGATATATCTCAGAACTAGCAAATCAAAAAATCTAGGTGATAGGGCCAAGGATTTAGCTCAGAGGTTCCATCACATGCCTCAAAAGCCCAAGGACCAAAGTTCAATCCCCAGTTTAAAAAAAAAAAATCTAGATTTAATGGAACTTAGATATTGACTCACACAATTTTTTGTGTGTCATGGGCTCTATTTTGGCCAGTTGTGAACAAAATAATAAAAAAACTGGCAACTGCCAGAATATTTGCTTTTGGAAGTAGTTAATCAGTTCTTTGGATGAGATAGAATTATATGGCTTTTGTAGTATTACAGTATTTAAGGGCAGTAATACTACAAAAGCCATATAATTCTATCTCATCCAAAAAACTGATTAACTACTTCCAAAAGCAAATATTTTTCTTTTCCAGACTAAGATTTACAGCATATCTTTGGTTTGCACCAGAAAAACTAACTGGGTATTTCAGAAAGTTTTATCTAAGAACTGGTGAATTTCCAAGCTATATTTGTCTCACACTATCTCCTCTACTGTGTTAACCATGATCTGTCAAGAACTTCTGCTTTAATGTCAAGTTAGAATTTCTCCTGACTTGCTCATGAGAGTCTAAAACTATCTGAAGCTGTGAGAATTTCGATCTTTCTCTATCTTCCTTTTGTTAAATCAATTTGAAATGCAGTAACTTTTCTAGGATCTGTTGTAAAGACATAATGCATTTAATATTCTTCATTAAAATTAGGATCTGGTTTCTAAGTGTTAGAAAATTTGGATCAAAGGAACAATTAACCATCTGTTTCCACCTACACATCTCCAAAATCTTACCTTAATTCCAAAGTTATGCAGTTGCCTAGCAGCTGCTAACCCTGCTGGACCAGCCCCTACAATGATGACTGATTTCTGCAAAAAAAACAAAACAGAACAAAAACACCTGTAATGAGAGCAAGGATGACAATGTATTGTTGTAGTTACTCTGGAAGGTACTGACTTCCAGGCAACATTAGCTCATCTGCGTTTCTCTGACATCCTTAGAAAGTTCTATTGCTGAAGAACACGAAGTATTCGTGGTAGTACTTTTACCACCACCACTTTGTTTTTCCTGCAGTCTGGAGAAATTGTACTTGATATTCTCCTCTTTGGAGAAATGTATTCTACACAATTCTTGTTTATATAAGTCTTATGGTGATGTGGTTTTTACTAGTATTGCTAACAGCAAACACCCTGGTATTTTATCATGACCAATGGCAATGATATTACTGAAAACAGTCACCTACATTGTGATAGTCTTTAGGAAGAAGATACTGGTCGGCTCCCACAGTAAGAACTCCTGTGTTGATGAGGCCTTTCCTCGTCATAAAATAAAGTATCCTCTCCACTTCCTGAACACACCGAATGCGCACGAGACCCCGGACGATGATATGAGGAATACATTTCTGAGGAGTAAGAGCTTCCTGTGTGTGGAAATGAAACCAAATTGTTTAAAAAAAAACCACCTCAAGGAGTTCAAATAAACAGCAAGAAAATCCCAACTAAAAAATGGAAAAAGTAGGAGCTAGGACAAGGGATGAGGCACTGACCTGGATCCCCAAAACCACAGAAGAAAGCAAGGGGCAAAGAACCTAAATAGACCTTTCTCAAAAGACATAGAGGTGGCCAACAAGTGTATGAAAAAAGTGTTCAACATCACTGAGGACCAGAGAAATAGAAAGTCAAACTATAATGATACAGCACCTCGTTAAATGGCTATTATCCAAAAGCTAAAGAAGACTAGTGATACAACTGCCTAACATGCACAGGGGCCTGGCTTGATCCTCAGCATGGGGGCTGGGGTGGGGGCTCTGGGCAAGTGCTGGTAAGATGTGAAAAAAAGGGCACCTTTGCATATTGATGGTGAAAATGTAAATTAGTACAACGGTGATGAAAACAGTATGGAAATTCCACAAAAAGGGCCAGGAATTTATCACAGTGGTTCTGCCACCTGCCTTGCAAGCCCAAGGACCTGAATTCGATCCCCAGTACCAAAAATAAACAAACAATAGAGAGAAAGGAAATTCCACAAAAAAATTAAACTACCATGGGATCTAGCAATCTCACTACAGGGTATATACCCAAAGGAAACAAAATCAGTATGTCATTGAGATATCTGTATCCCTACATTCCTTGTGGCATTACAGTAGCTGAAACATGAAATCAACTAAGTGCCCATCAACTGATGAATGGATAGTGAAAAAAATACTATATTTACACAATGGAATGTTATTTGGCCTTAACAAGGAAGGAACTCTTGTGTCCTTTGCCATAACATAGATAATTCTAAAGGACCTTACATTAAATAAAACAACCAGGGAAAGAAAGGCAAATCCTCCATGATCTCATTTACATGAAGAATCTAAAAACTGAATTCACAGAAGTTGAAAGCACGTGGGAACTCACAGGGTGGGAAGTAAGAAAGTGTAAGTCAAAGAGTAAAAACTTCAGTTAAGAGAAACAAATTCAACAGATCTATTGTGTAACAGTGACAATAATTAATAACATATATGTACCCGAAAAATCACTGAGAGTACATTTTTTTATGTTCTCACAAAAAACATGTAAGCTTTTGCATATATTAAACAGCTTGACTTAGCCATTCCATAATATTTACAAATTTCAAAATGTCATGTTATATACCATACACAGATATAATTATTTTAAAATAATTATAAGTACTAAATTCATAAGTAAATTATTATTTTTTAAAATCTTGGTTCCTCACAAATTATGATCTATCTAGTCATAATTATTTTAAAATAATTATAAGTACTAAATTCATAAGTAAATTATTATTTTTTAAAATCTTGGTTCCTCACAAATTATGATCTATCTAGTCATTCCACTCCTTGGCATATATCCCAAAGAAAATGCTCATAGCAAAAATATTCAAATGGCCAAAAAGTGAAAACAATGCACTATACATGAATGCATGATCAAAATGTGATATATCTACACAACGGAATATTATTCCATCATAAAGTGGAATGACACTCTCATACATGTATGGATAAGGCTTGAAAACATCACACTAATTGGAAGAACTACTTACAAAGGGCCTAATATTATATGATTCCATTTACATGAAATATCTGGTATGAAAGTATATTAGTGGCTACAAAGGCTAGGCCTGGGTGGGAATGGGAAGTGACTAGGTAAGAGATTTCCTCCTGGGATAATGAAAAGCTCCGGATCTAGACAGCAGTGATGGTTGTACCACACTGTATATGCACTTAATGCCCCAGGATTTCATGTTTCACAATGGTTAGAACAGTAAAGTATTACATATATTTTACAGTAATAATAATAATACTCTAAGAATAACACATCCAATATTTATCACTAATGAAAAAGGAAGGAAGGTTTTTCTGGTTGAGAATAAAAAAAGAAGAAAGGGACAAATGAATGATGCAGTAATTTACACTGCAACCTAAGTGTCCCCTCACAGAGAATGACTGCTACAAGGAACCTGAGGGTAGAGCACGTCGCTTTCCCAGCTCAAAGGTCACTAGAAATCCAGGTTCCTGCAGCAGGCAAAGGTGGCTCTCTCACTACTAGGAACAGGCAGAGCTACCAGTTTAGAACCTACACCCTCTTTAGTTGCCCAGCTTTGGAAAGATACTGGCCCATTTCAGTTCAGCCCAGAATGTGTCATTTAGAACAGGCACCAGGGGGTTACTCCCCCAACTCCAGGCTTGTCCCCTACTTGTCACCAACCCCCCACTCCGCCAGGCTGATTAAACACAAGTAGGTGACTACACACTTAAAGGGTTCAAGAAATAACATGCAGTGTCAGCGTGGACTGCTGCAAAAGGTCAATGTTTGTATTCATGAAATTTAAACAAAATCATTGCAAAGTCTTCAATTATTTTACAGCAAGTATGTTTCTCCACTAGAGAATCAATATATATACAACAAATACTATCTTCCTACTAAAAACACAAACACATCCAAACTAATTAGGACCTTTTCTTTTAGATATTATTAGAAATGAGTAGTCACCTTCCTGGGTATAATTCACATGAATTGCATCAAAAGACATAACTTAATCATCATCTCATATTGCATTCTAACCTAGTAAAATATCAGGGTAGAGTGGCATATTTTTCTTTAATCAAGACTACTTTTGTAGTCCTGCAGTGTTCTACTTTCAACTCAAACAACTAAATAAATCAATCAGAAAAATACTTGGGCCAGGAATCCATTTTTATTTAAAAATGAACAAATAAAACTATTCCCATACCCTCCCAAGTCCATTATTTTCCCCCATTTTGAGGTGAGGACTCTGGGGGATCCTAACAATTATTTAGTCTCAACAGAGAGAAAAGCAATGATCTTCATTCACTCAGAACACTGAGATGAATTAAACTTATTTCCTGCTGTCAAGGATTTATAACTTAATCTTTTGTTTTTCCCCTGCTATTGCCACCAGAAGTCTCTGAACCAAACTTTGAGCCTTACCCTCACTCCCTAGAGTTAGCGTTCTGATTGCCTTTGGTTTAAGGTGATGGTTCTCAACAAGGGGTGACTCTATCCCCTTTGGAAATGTCTGAAAACATACTGCGTGGGCATCCCTACTCCAAGAATCTGAAATCTGAAAATGCTCCAAAGTCTGTGTGTTGACACAGTGCTCAAAAAGTTTCAGATTTTGGGGCCGGGAATTTAGCTGTGGTTCCACCACCTGCCTCGCAAGCACAAGGTCCCAAGTTTGGTCCCCCATAACAACAACAACAAAAAAGTTTCAGATTTTGGAGAATCTCAGATATTTTGGATCAGGGATATTTAACTGGTAAAGACTACACGAATACAGGAGCTAGGGATTGAGCTCAGTGGCACCTCGCCTGCTACGCAAGTGTAAGATCCTGAATTCCATCCCCAGTACCGGAAAAAACAAAAACAAAACAAAAAGACTACACAAATACTCTAAAATCTGGGGGGAAAATCTGCAACATTTCTAGCCTAGAGCATTTTGGATAAGGGCTACTCAACGTGTATTTGGCTGTCCCAACTGGGAAGTGTTTGGTATCTAGTGGTAGAGGCCAGGGTTGTTGCTAAATGTCTTACAATGCACAGGACAGCATCTCTTGCTCCCCAAGAATTATCTGCCCCTATTGCCAAGGCTGCTGTAAGGTTCCATCCCTGCAACAAAGTCTCTGCTTCAGTGAAGTGCTCCGCTCGCATTCACGGCCAGCACAGCCTCACTTACTTTGCAGTTTGTGTACCACAGGGCGAGGATGAGGTTCCTCAGAGCCAGGTACATGGTGGGGTCTCGGGAGTACTCAGGAAACTCATAGAGTTCATCCAGTTCCATCACGTCGGGCCGCACACACAGGGCCTTGCCACACTCATTGGGCTGGTAGAAGGGCTGGAAGTACCGATTCATGCCTGGAACTGAGAGCAGACACAACAGGACCTCCTGCAAACCACAACCTCCAACTTTCAGAGAATCAAAGAGCAAATGCAACACAAGAAGGGTAGCCTGGACGATCTCTACCTCTATCCTGCACAAACACTCGCTTCTTCCATCCAAGTGGGCAATTTGCACATGGACAAAACATTTTCCCCACTCTCTTTCAAGTTATCCACACCCTTAATTTCCACAGTTGGGAAATTTTAAAAGCAATTTTTAACTGTGATGAAAATGTACATCATAAAGTTTACTGCCTTAACCATTTAAAGTGTAAGTATATTCCCACTGTTGTGCAAACAGGTCTCTAGAACTTTTTCATCCTGAGACTAAAACTGTAGCCACTAAACAACTGCTCCTCATGGAAAGGTACTTCCAAAGTAACTTCTTCTTTGGCATTTTCCAAATGTAAAATGGCATAATCACTGTGTCCCAAGGATGGGCTTACATGTTAGGGGCACTCTGTCCCTCTACTCAGAGAATATTAATATAAAGCTGGGGGAAATGCTATAAAAGTTTTTTTTGATACTGGGGATTGAACTCAGGACCTTGTGCTTGAAAGGCAGGTGTGGTGCCACTGAGCTAAATCCTTTAACTTGCTTTTTAAAACTTAATAATATCATAAACATTTTCCCACGTCAATGAACAATTTCAATGGCTACTTAATATAATGCTGCTATAATAAGCAATGCCAAAGCAAATTTCTTTACCCACAGATTCTTGACTCACTCAATTATTCAGGATACCTTCCTACAGGGCCAATAGGGATATCTGCTGAGTCAAAGAGAGTCTATTTTAAGGTTTTTGACGCACACCGCCAAACTGTCCTTCGTAAATGCACACTCTCACTAATGGAATTTCAGTGCTATTACGCCACACCTTCCTTAACCCTAAGAATTACCACCCCTGATCTTTACATGTACATTTTAAGAGGGTCAGGTGTTATTAGTTAGAAACTGTAAGACAGGGCTACAATGTAAAAAATCTAACTGCACCATCAAAAACGCAATCTGTTCATGTACAGATGGTACAAGATACAGGATTTTAAAGCTTCCTTCTTTTACAGTCAACAGTCAGCAACCTGAAGTTCTGAATTCTGAGAGCTGGTCATCAATGGCATTAGAGGCAGAGAGAAAAAAGTACTGCTCATACAGTTCAAAAGTTTCTTCTGATAAGTCAGAGTTCCTATACTCATTAACTTTTATAGTTATCCAACTTTCAATTCAACACTCATTAAATCCTATAGATAATTAATCGATGAATGTTATGTGTTGTCTAAGTGAAGCAGGCAGTAGCACCACTGAGCTAAATCCCCAGGCCCATAGGTTGTCTAACTTATTGAGGGAAAACTTAACTGCACAATACTGGTGATGGGACTGACGTACAGCACAGTCGTCATGCCCCGGTGTCCTTGGGCAACTAGTCGAGGACCTCCCAGGGATCAAACTCCCTGGCTGCTCAAGTGCCCTATAAAAGATGGCTCAGTATTTATATATAACCTAGACACAGCCTTCTGCATACTTCTAATCATCTCTACATTACTTCTAATACCTAACGATACAGATGCCACGTAAATAGTTGTGCTGTATTGTTTAGGGAATGGTGACAACAGAAAGCCTGTTTATGTTCAGTACAAACACAGTTTTGCTCCCAGACCTTTCCTATTCAGCAGACTGGTTGAATCAGCAATGTGTTGTGGATGTGGAGGACCTACTACATAAACAAGCACATGAAATAATGAGCTGCTTTATACAATGACTTGAACATTTTTTAAAAAATCTTTTGCCTTTTGCTTTCTCCTACATTTGTCAGGGAGGAGCAGGGTGGAAAGGAGGGAAGACCAGGACAGCTCTCACCTAGCACAGAAGGGACCACCTTGGAGGGCTCCGGCCTCCCCGGGCTGGCATCGCCAGTGGTGGCCACGGTGGCTGCGGTGGCGATGGCAGCGGCGGCAGCGCGGTTTGTGCTGGTACAGGAGGGACTCATGCCTACGCAGTCAGGGTAGTAGGCAGAGAGCAGAGGCGCTGCCACGCTGTCTTTCAACAAAGGAGGCAGGATGAGCATGGAGTACCACCAGTGGTTGGAAACTTCCGACACTCTCTGAAATTCACCCGCAGAGGCAGGGAGACAAGGGCAGAGAGGAAATACACACACGCATTATGCCAAAGACAGGCACTTATCTTCATTTCATTCATCCTTAACCCTAATACAGTGCCTCTTCCCTCAACTTACTTAATTCCGTATGAGTTCTGCACACACAGGTTTAAAAACAAAAATGGCTTAGGATACTTGAGAGACAATGTTTCCCAGGAAAAATTCTTACCAGTATTCAGACTCCCCTCCCAAATTATCCCACTAGGTTAAGTCTTTCAAAATGCACCCATGTATTACATTGTTAGGCTGTATGCAAGTCTGAGTGAAAAATGTATCTCTGTGCCATAACCCTTTATCATCCAGCTCCCCTTTTCATGTGGAATCTCAAGATAAATGAAACTGAAAAAGTGGACCTAAAAAAAAATTATCCTAAGCAGCTGTCAAGCATGAGTTTTTTTGTTTGGGTTTTTTTTTTAAGCATTACTGCTTTTTGCCAAAAACTACTGAAAAAAGTTGGGAGGGAAAAGTACACTACCACCAGCCAACGGCAGAAAGAAACAAAAGAAGCTATCTCTGGTCTTCAAATGTGTAATCACATTCTAGGGGTGACTTAAATGTGGATCAAAGCACACTATAGTGACTACTGCAATAAAAATAAAACACGTGGCTTCTAAAACAACACTACCCCAAATGCCTAGGTTAGTCAGTCTTTGCTCACTAAAATGCACTCTTAAATGTATGCTCCAAGAATACTCAGACTCTGATACAGAACAGCCTCGAGCCCAGGGACTCTGCTGCTAGTTCTCCAGGCTCCAAGCAAATGCCATTTGCTGTCAAGCAAGCTTGTGAACTTGTAATCTAAGTGTGAATCCGGTTTGGAGATGCCTTCTGTTTGCTTTTCAGAGTCCAAATCGGGAACATATTTCAGTTTAGCACAAGCCCCAAACAGCACCCATATAACATACATCCAGCTGCTTCACACACTCATCTCACTTGTCCAAGCCTCTGGTGGCAACTGTGTCTGCAAAACCTGCACCCTCACTGCTTGTTGTATGTTGGCCCACCCTTGACCAGCCCACGCTGCACTCAAATAGGTGCACCAGCTCCTTCCCCAAAACACCAGGCCCAACTCTACCCACTGCTGCCTTCCTAGCTTGGACTCAAGGAAACAGCAACAGTATTCAGCTCCTGACATTTGTACCACACTATGTAGAGGGCAGGTCCCTGGAAAACCATGAATCCAGTCTGTTCCTATTCATTTCCAATTCCTATGTCATGCGGCTCAGGAGGGAAACTGAGAGAACCAAGAGAAGTCCTGCCATCGTACTGTGAGCCCAGTTTTCTCTCTAGAGCCTACCTGAGGGTGCTCCAACCCAACTCCTGTGTGGTGTAGGAGAAACTAGCAATGACTATTACACTAGCACTTGCTCTTGCTAGTGAGTCACCAATCCCAGATTCTTGGTTATAATGTGTCAATATGCCAACAAAAATCTCACTCTTACATACATCACTGAACAAATTATAATCAATATAAGTGATTTATTAACATATTTAATCAAATACCCATTGTATTAGCTTATTGTTCCCCCAAAATTCGGTCCACTATGAACCTCAGAATGTGACCTAGGCCAGGCAAAGTGGCACACACACGCCTGTAATCCCAGCACTGGGGAAGCTAAGGTAGGAGGATTTCCATGAGTTCAAGGGCAGCCTGCACTGCACGGCAAGAATCTCAAAAACAACAGCAGCAGCAGCAACAGCAAAATCAATAAAAAAAGAAACAGGGTCTTTACAGACGTTAGTGGTTATGACCAGGTCATACTGGATTAGAGGGAGCCCTAAATTCTCTGTAACTAGGGTCCTTAAGTGAGAAGAGATACAGATACAGATATTGTCTCCATAATATAACTATTGCCAGATCTGACAATACAGTTACCATGCTCAATTGAAAAGTCAGCAACCAAATAAACAGAAACTCACAAAGTGTTACCCTCATTTGCTTAGAATACTTAACATCAAAGACAATTAACTCCAATCCAGAATGCACAGAAATACTCACCAGATCCTCAGGCAGGGAACAATGATCCGAGTTCTCAGGCTGCAAAAGAAAACCAAGCATTAATTAGGTTCGCTTATAAGATTAAGCATCTTAAGTAACAACTCACCTTCAATATGATATCTCTTTGAACCCATTACATGGGCAAAGAAAAAAACTGATAAATCACTATATGAGTGAGGGTTTGGGAAGACAGGTACACTGGATCCTGGACTTATGAACTTAATTTGTTCCCCAAGGGCTGGTTTTAACTCAAGTTGATCAAGTTAAGGCTAAGGCTCCTCTACACAGCCTTCAAAGATCTATACACAGGCAGATCTCAGTGTCTTTAGAGAGACACTGGCCCAGGATTTCTCCATTAAACCCACAAAGGAAAGGGTGTTGTCATGTTCCCTCCAGAACACTTTAAGGGTTAAATCTGTATTTGAGACCATCTGGAAGCACAAGTGGCCAGCATCTAGGTCGTAACTCAAGATTTTGGTTGTAAATTAAAATTAAAATTCTGGTCATAACTCAAGTTGTTTGTATATCAGGCCAATAGTAATTCAAGGGCCCACTGTAGTTTGTGTGTTTGTTTTTTAAGACAGGCAATTTCATTAGGATGTTCCTAATTAAAATACATATGAATATATATGTGAATGTTATGAATGAAGGAATATAACCACTGAGGAGAGGAATTTGACAAAATATCAACATTCTAAATGCACTTTTTTGGCACTATCTTGAATAACTGAAGATGTATACAGAACAAACTCAGCAATTCTAACCTTGATATATTTTCCAAAAACTTGTAACATGTCACCAATAGACATATTTTAAAAAGTTTTAAAAAGATCACTGTTTCTTTTTTTTGGGGGGGTGTCCTGGGGATCAAACTTGGGACCCTGTACTTACCAGGTGGGCAAGCAGCACCACTGAGCTAAATCCTCAGCCCCCCTTGATTTTGATTTTGGTTTAGTATATGGTCAGAGATATGGGCCTAAATTTAAACGTCTGCATGAAGATAGCAAATTTTCCAAGCACCATTTACTAATGAGGCTATCTTTCCTCCTCCAGTGCATGTTTTTGGCCCCTCTGTCAGAGACTGAATAGCTGAATATGCCCAGGGTTATTTCTGCATCCTCTATTCTGTTCTACTGATTCATCTGCCTGTTTCTGTGCCAGTACCGTGCTAGTTTTATCACTGTAGCTTTGAAATACAACCTCCAATTCAGGGTTATAATGCCTCCTGCTTTGCTATTCTGCTTCTCTTCTGGTTCCATATGAATTTTAGATTATTTTCTCCAGTTCTGTGAAGAATGCTGTTGATATTTTCATTGGGACTAAATCTGCATTGTCAGTTTTAGAAATATGGCCATTTTGAATATTTAGGTTCTGCCTATCCAAGAACAGGCCCTATCTTTGTATCTTCTGACATCTTCTTTGATGTCTTTTTTCAGAGTACTGTAGTTTTCATTATAGAGGTATATCACTTCTTTGGTTAAATTAATTCCTAATAATTTTTCTTCCTGCTATTGTAAATGGTATTGTTTTCCTAATTTCTTTCTTAGTAAGTTCATTGTTGACAAACAGGAACACTACTGATTTTTGTTTGTTGATTTTGTATCCTGCTACATTACTGAATTTGGTTATTAATTCTAGGAGTCTTTTGTGGAAATTGTTGGATGTTATCATTTGACTTCTTCCTTTCCTATACACATCTCTTTTATTTCTTTCTCCTGCCTGACTGCCCTGGCTAATGTTAGGAGGATTATGTTAAACAAGAGCAGTGATAGCAGACATCCTTGTCATGATTCTGATTTTAGAGGGAAAGCTTCCCATAATATTAAATGAAAAAAATTAGACAAGCTTAAATATCAGTTTCTCTTATACAAGAATCCTAAAATATAAATAAAAAGCAAAATAAAAGCTAGATAATAGGATGTAGGGAGAGAGATCTTTTTCATATGGGAAGATGGAGAGATGGGTAAGGGAGGTGAGAGGAAAAGGATGAAAGAGTTGAGATGTGTCACACACATGTGCCACTACAAAAAATAAACACTGAAAAAATTGGCATCAACAGAAAGCTCTTTACTGCAGCTCAGCTACTAATGATAAAATGTCTAGAAGTTACCTAATTGCCTTTGACAGTGCCAAATTAGACACAGTATATCTGTTTGGTGGACTACTAGAGACATGGAAGAAAAAAGAAGAGACCTTTACATGTGATATGGAAGATTATGACTACTGAAATGACAAAATGCAAGATCTACAAGAAGGTGCACAGTGTATTCCCATTCTCTTTAACTAATAATCCTTCCTCAACTTTGTTCTTAACAGCAAACCCAGATGGATACCAAAATGACTCTAGGTCAATGAACATCAAGCACAAGGTCCTGAGTTCAACCCCCAGTACAGGAACAAAATAATAACAATAAATAAATATGTCAAAAGTTCAGCATATGGCAGGTGACCATTCAGATGGGAAGAACAGGATGAAGAGGTCTCAAAGGAGACAAAGGGGATAAAGGAAAGAGATTTAAAGGGGTCTGATTTTATTCTTAGAAGCTGGAACCAAAGGAGACCATAAAGGTTTCATCTGTAAGGTGGCATGAGAAGAGAAAGCAGTTCACTTTTCAAAAACTTAAGGAAGCTGACACCTCTGAGGTCCTCCTGGAAAAAAAGCACTTGATGCTAAAACACATCCAACCAGGTGACAAAACAAAATAACAAACTCAGGACAGAAGGACCATGGTAAGAGACAATGAATCCATTAGCTGCAGCAGTGAGCAGAAACAATGGAAGGAATACAGATATAGAATGAAAATAATAAAAGCTCTGATCACCTAAAAAAAAAAGAAAAACACCTAAATGAAATTTAGGAGAAGGGAAAACAAGGAGGTAGGCTGAAGTATGACAATTTCCCCTTGACTTCATGGCAGTGTGTCAATCAAAATAATCTAAAATAGAAACACGATCTTTTAAAAAAGTTAAGAGTGATTCCCACTTCTTAATATTCTCTTATTTTCTAAGGAGATTTTAGCAACTCCTTTTTGGGGTGAAGAAATAATCATTCTATGTTTAGTGATTCTTATGTCACCTCAGCTTCTTTTTCTAAGTTCGCTTAAAGTCAACCATTTTGAAGGAAACCACATATACCGTACTGTTCCTTAACAGGAAGTTATTGGCCAACCACTCCTCCCAGCAGGCCTACAGGAATGCTCCTGAATGAATCTCATATGATAGCGGTTATTTCAAGATAACGACTGCATGAATTTTTGGCAATTATTTCTATTCTTCTCTGTATTTCTTGAATTTTTCAATGATGAGCCCACATCATTTACCTAAAAACAAAATTATTCAAAAGCAAACCTTAGTTTTTAAAAACTACATAGGCTGGAGAATCAGAAAGAACAACTGCCACCAAAGGGTAACAAAAATAAGGCAAGTGGATAGTCTGGACAATTAGTAGAGAGGAAGTCAAAGTCATATATTAAATTATTAGAAGGCAAAGGAGAGGAGAGATTACAGGAACTCCAAATGAGAGTTCAGTCAAGGCAGAGAACAAAATGTAAAACCATATCTAGTAATATAGTAACCTAATACCACAGAAGTCATCCAAAATCTGTTGTAACGAACTGTTTAGAACTGAAACACTGCAAAAATAGGCTGTATGGAAATAGATCAAAGACTATTAAAGTAGTCTGCTATTTTTGACTGTTGCTTAGCTGAAGTCTCCTTTAAATACAATGAAATGCCAGTGAATGTACTTTTCACTTGAGAAGGCATCTGGGAAGAAAAAAAAAAGATAAAACAAAACATAAAAAAGAAAGTGACAGGTGCTGGTTAAGTGCATGCAACCATGACACGGTTTCCGCTGGCTGGACCTGGTCCCTGTGCCACACAAGCCCCAGTGTCTCCACCACTCAGACCCCCTTCCCTTTAGTACAGAGACTGGGCCTCTACTGCCCCCTCCCATTTTTTTCTCTTCTGACCCCCAGGAAGCCTTCTACCTTGAAGGGGTCAAGGTTCAATCAAATTCTTGAAAGTCACTAAGAATCAATGTTAAGTACTCTCATCGCAGAACATAAATGTATGGGGCAATGCATATGTTAATTAGCTCAATTTGGCCATTCCACAGCATGTACCTGTTTCAAATCAGTATGTCCTACTGGGACCATTACATACATATAATTTTCACCGTCAATTAAAATTAATAAGCTTATTTTAAAAAAAGAATCCAAGGCTTGTGAAAGATTTCACAAAAAGTCTTAAACAGTTCCAGGAACTTGGTCTCAGGCTCAGATCTGAACTTTCTATCCTTCACTGCCAAATTACCAACATCAAGAATCAAAGAGGCCCACAGGCCTGGTGGTACACACCTAGAATCCCAGCACTTTGGGAGAACTCCAAGTTCAAGCGCACAGAAAACTTAAGAAATAAAAGGGATTGGGACATAGCTCAGAGGCAGAGCATTTACAGGTTTGATCCCAAGTACCATGAAAAGAAACAAACACATTAAAAAGGGAAGTTAAGGGTACTGCTCACCCTGGGTTTGATTCTCAGTACTCAAAACAAAAAGGAATAAAAGAGATACAGGCATATCACCACAAAGTCCACTGTCATTTAAAGGAGAATAAGGGAACAGTACAAATAAATTCAATAAATTTGACAATGTAGATGAAAACCACAAGCTCCTTGAAAAACCTTCCAAAGACAGACAGAGCTCATAAACTACCTAAATCACCATAAGGCTGTTAAAGAAACTGAATCTGTAATTTCTAAACTTCTTATAAAGAAAACTATTGGCCCCAAAAGCTTGACTAGTAAAGAAAAAAAGACAAAACAAAAAGAAGTAACATCAAGTTTATATAACAAATTAGCTGACAAAATAGAAAGTACACATTTCCCTGCTCATTTTTATAATAAAGCCAGCACAGCTTTGATAACAGAATCTGACAATGATATTGTAAGAAAAGTGCCAGGTAATATCCATCATGAACATAGATGCAAGAAAGGGTAACAAAATGTCATAAAATCCCACAGTGTATAAAAAGACAGCACACTGGGAAAAAGGATATTTTTCTGGAAATGCAAGGTTGTCTCAACATTCCAGAATCAGTGTAACCCACCAAATTAGCAGATTAAAGGAATAAAACCTCATGACTATTATAAAAGAAGAGGAAAACGTTTGATAAAATTCAACAAGCATTCATGAAAAAAAGCATCTGTGATAAAAGTTTTCAGCAGAGTAGGAAAACAAAGAAAGTTCCACAACTAGAGAAAGGTCATCTATGAAAACCTACAGGCAACATTACACGTAATAAGCACAGGACTGAACAAGTCCTCAAGGTCAGAAGCAAGACAACATCTGCCTTCACCATGTGGCCAGTGTTCCTGCCCAAGGCAGGAAGGCAAAAAAAAGAAATGAAAAAGACCAAGGGGAAAAAGAGATAGTCTTTACTCAGAGTTGATATGTCTGGTTTGCTGACAACACAAAGGAAACTACAAGATTTATGGAATTTAATAAGTGAAGTTCAAAATAGTCTCTAGGTGTAAGGTCAGTACACAAGTATATTTCTCTATAACTGAAACAAACAACTTGATGTTAAATAAAATTCTACTTACAATTACAGAAAAAATATCTAGAAAAAAATACAATGAAATACAAAAATAACATCCTCAGTGAAAACTAGAAAACACTGTTGCAAAATATTAAAGAACCCTAGTACACGTTTTCTGAAAAGGACTAAGTATCTTATACTCTGTGTACCATATGGTCTCGGTCACAACTACTCTGCCAATGTCACATAAAAGCTGCTAGAGACACTGCATAATGAGACCAGCTGTGTTCCAATAAAACTTTATTTACAAAAACAGGGGTAGGGCCAGATTTAACCCTGTGGATGTCGTTTGGTGACACCAGGTTAGAAGACTAAAAATGCAAAGATGTCAAGACTCCTGCAAATGATCTATAAAGTCAATACCTTCCAACCAACATCCCAGAGATTTTTAAGTAGATCCTGGCCAGCTGATAGTAAAATGGATATGGAAACACAAAATAGTCAAAATAAACTTGAAAAGAAAAACAACACTGGAAGAACTTATACTACTTGATTTTTACCATTAAATATAATGATACAACAAGCAAGGTAAGTGTTGGGTATGTCTAAAAAGAGGTCAGTGTAATAAAGTCCAGAAACAGACCTATATATATATATAGTTATTTTTTTATAACAGTAAGATTAGTCAAGAGGAAAATAATAATATTTTCAACAGATAATACTGAACAAGTAAATCTACATGGAAAAAATTTTTTCCTGTCCTTCACATCAAAAGCCAATTAACTCAAGATATGATTACTGACCTAAATATAATAGTTAAAACTGTAACTTGCCTCAAAGAAAACATACAATATTATCTGCAAGTAAAAAGTAGTCAATGGCTTCTAAGAAAAGGTTCAATGCAGAAATGAAAAACTGGATAATTTGGGCTTCGAAACTAAAAGTTCTTGTTCATGAAGACCAACTAATGCAAAGGCTATATATAGACTGAGAAAACATTCAAAATACACATACATTCATATCTGTATAAAGAACTCCTACATATCAATAAGACAAGTCAATTATCTTTAAATGGACAGATAATTTCCAAAGGGGAACTGTGAATGGTGAATAAACAGGAAAAGACGCTCAACATATCACCAGTTATCAGGGAAGTGGAAGCTCATCCCACAGATGTCAGACATACCCACTATGCAACAACAAAAACAGCCACAAAAGATGCCACCACCAAAGGCTGCAATATGATGTAGCAACCACAGGACATCATTTGGCAATTTCTTAAACATCAAATAGAAATTCACCACGTGACTCAGCAAGTCCACTCCTATGTATTTACTGCTAACAAATTAAAAGAGGTCCACAAAAAGCCTGCACAGAATGTGCACTACAGTTTCCTTCATGTGCCAAAGAAAACAACACAAATGTCCCTTAAGATGAGAATGGTTAAATACAAATGTCCTTTAACATGAGAATAGTTAAACAATTTGTCACATGTGTGTGTACACACACAAACACACATACACGTGTGTGTAGGAAGGTACAATAACACAGATGAATCTGAAGTACAATTTTACTCAGTAAAGAAACCAAACATTAAAGACCATGTATATCAGCTGATTCCACTTCCATGAAGTGCAGAAGCTGAAAAATGAAGCTACAGGGACAGAAATCAGAACAGCAGCTGCCTCCAGGATGAGAAGAAAGAACTGATACTTGTCAGGCAGGGAAATATTGTATACACATTGTGGACATTCCCTACAACTCAAGGAAATTCACATGAGATCCCTGCATGTATGTGCAGTATGTAATCACACCTCAATAATAAAAAGGATCGGCCTCCTGCCTCAGAAGCACAAGGTCCTGAGTTGGATCCCCGAGACTAAAAAAAGAAAAAGAAAAAGAAGATGCAATTTTGCATCTATTAAAAATATTACCACTCAATGCAAGTGAGCTGTTGATATGATTACTCTGAATCACAGGACTTTACATGTTTAAAAAGTAGTTTGGCTGTTTGTATCAACAGCCTAGCATAAGTGTGTAATTAAATTCACTTCTAGTAGGGGACAGGGATGTATCTCAGTGGTAGACTTCTTTCCTAGCATAAGAAAGGCTGTGGGTTCAGTCCCCAGCACTAGGAAAAAAAAAAAAGTTTTGTAGAACAAATGAATCATTGAGAATTTCCTTATTAAAACAAGGAGGAAAAGGCTAAGACGAACTTTCAATTTTTATTGCATATTATATATGTATGTATACTTACATACATATATTCAATTTATTTTTAAAATCTTAAGATTGTATTAGTGTATACTTAACATAAAATTTACTTATGTTCAAATTTTATCCTCATTCTGCAAATTTTCTTTTTTTTTTCCAGTGTTGGGGACTGAAACCAGGTCCTTAAGCATGCTCAGCAAGGGATCTACCTCTGAGTTGTACCCTGAGGCCTCCATATTTTTAAAATAATAATTATGTGTTGCTTTATTTGAAACCCCAAGTTTTAAAAAATTTGATTATATACTTTATTTTGGATTTGTTTGTTTTTTTTTTTTTTTTTTTTTTTTTTTTTTTTTTTTTTTTTTGTACCGGCAATCAAACTCAGGACCTTGTACTTGCAAGGCAGGCAGCAGAACCACTGAGCTAAATCCCTGGCCCTGATCATATACTTTATAAAACTTTCCCTCATTCTATAAAAGGGAAATATTTGAATTAAGAAAGTATTTTTCTGGTAACGATTACCTATCTATGTTAATATATTACTACTGAACTGTATAATCCAAAAAGGTGTATTTTAGCTGGGCATGGTGACGCATATCTGTAATCCCAGTACTTGGGAGGCTGAGGCAGGAGGATAGCTTTGAGTTCAAGACCAACCTGGGCTACACAGTGAGTTCCAGGCCAGTCTCAACTACATAGTGAGACCCTGTCTCAAAAAACCAAAAGAAAAAATAAAAAAAAGGTTTATATTTTATGATATGTACATTGTTCCTAAATTTAAAAAAAAAGAAAGTACTTTTCTGGGATTTGATTTCTAATTATTTTTTAAAGTATTCAAAGTATGAGTGACATCTGTATAGATTAAGGCCTCTAATATATTGCTTAATTATGTATTTTAAAATACTAATTCCCAAATTTCAAAAGTGGCACATTATACCCACTATGGCTAATTTCAAACTGCCTAATCCATCCATTCATTGCTTTTTCCTAACAAGATTTGCCTTGTTTGGTGTTGCAACATGCTCAGCTATAAAATACTTCCTTCCTCTGTCCTGCCTGCCATCCAGAGTAGCTGTATGATTCTGTTCTACTTAAGGAAATATAAACAGAAATCTGAACTTCTAAGAAGACTCCTCTTTTTGCAATAAAATGGCAGACTAGCTGGCACACCTCTTTGGCCCTCCACCTTTTCACTCTCTTCTAAGAGAATAGTAAACCCTTAAGTGCATCACCCACTGTAACTGGGGTTTTGTTCCACTCAACACTGATACAATGATTAACACACTGAAATGAAAAAATATACCATTACTATATACTGACAATTAAATCAATGTATCAGTGAGTTCTAAAGGAATGCCACAGACAGCGTACCTTCATAGTATTTGGTTTCATACCACACCGGTAAGTCTTCGCTATCTGTGGAGTAAGCTGGATTTCCTTGGTAAGCTGTCTCCATTTCCTACACTCGGGTTTTGTACACTGCACCTAGAAGAGAAATAAGTCAAGATCAGCAAATTGGCTAATCCTGATCTATCATTTCTATCCTCCATCACTCACTCTGCCATCTGTCAATTTCTCAGTTTGACACGTAATCATGGTATGTGTGATAATGAATTAGGGGACACTGGGTGAAGGAAATATAGGAACCCTCTGTGCTATCTTTGCAACTTTCTGTAAATGTTAAATTATTCAAAAAATTAAAAGGCCGGGGATTCAGCTCAGTGGTTCCGCCGCCCACCTTGCAAGCACAAGGACCCGAGTTTGATCCCTGGTACCAAAAAAAAATTTTTTTAAGTTTTTTTAAAAGCATGTGAATATCCATATGCAGAAGAATGAAGTCACATCAACTTAACACAAGTAAAAAAACTAATTCAAAATGGATAAACACCTAAATCCTAAGAACTAAAATGATAAAACTCTTAAAAGGAACACAGGGATGAGTTTTTGACTTTGGATTTGGCAGAGGATTCTTAGTCATTATTCCCAAAGCACAAACAAGGGGGGGCAGCTAAATTTAACTTAATTAAAATTTAAAATGCTCATGCATCAAAGGGCACTAGCAAAGTGAAAAGACAACCTATAGAAAAAATATTTGCAAATCACACATCTGATAAAGAATAAGTGCCCAGATTGTGTAAGAATTCTTACAATTCAACAAAAAGAGAAACCACTCAAACTAAAAATGAGCAAAGGACCTAAATAGACACTTCTCCAAAAAGCATATGCAAATGGCCAACAAGCACAGGAAAAGATGCATTCACCAGTTATCAGGGAAATGCAAACCAAATCCAAAGTGAGGTACCACTTCACACGCACTCCGATGGCTAGCATAAAAAACCCAAACAAAAACTGGGGAGGAAGTGGAGAAATCTGAACTCTCACACTGCTCATGGGAATGAAAATGATGCAGCACCTACAAAAAAAAGAGTATAGAGGTTCTTCAAAATTTAAACACAGAATTACCATGGGAGCCGCCATTCCATTCCTATAAATATAGAACTAACAGGATTACAAACAGGCATTCAAACAAATATTCATAGATAAATGTTCACAACAATACTATTCACAGTAGCTAAAAGGTTGAAATAGCCAAGGATTTAGCAGAGTGGTGCTGCTGTCTGCCTCGAAACAGCAAGGTTACAAGTTCAATCCAAGGTACCAAAAAAAAAAAAAGAAAAATAGGTTGAAATAACTCAAATGTCTGTCAAAAGATGAATAGAAACAAAATGAGGCCTGTTATTCCAGTGGACTATTACCTATAAAAACAGTGAAACAGTGATATAAACTACAACAAGAATGAACCTCAAAACACATTGCACTAAGTTAAAAAAGGACCCACAGCCAGACGCATGACTTCATTTATTTTGTGTTTTTGTTTTTTGAGACAAGGCTGGCCTTGAACCCACTATGTAGCCCAGGCTGGCCTCAAATGCATGGCAATCCTCCTGCCTCAGCCTCCCAAGTGCTGGGATTACAGGAGTGCACCACCAGGTCTGGAACATGATTCAATTTGTATAAAACACCCAAAATATGTAAATACACACAGACTGAAAGTATATCAGCAGATACTGTCGTCTGGAGGTTGAGTGACTGTGGCATGGGTACATGGCTTCCATTGTGGGTGACAAAAATACTGTGGAATTAAACACAGGTAGTGAGTGGCTGAATAACACTGTGAATATAGTAAATGCCACTATACTGTACATTCTAAAATGGTTAATTTTAGGTCTTGGGGAATGGTCCAACAATAGCGCTTGCGCTACATACGTAAAGAAATATGTAATAAAATGGTTAACTTTATGTTACATGAACTTGATTTCAATTTCAAAAGTTTAAGTGTGCAGAGCAGCTCAGAATTAGTTACATTAAAAAGTCAGCAAATCATTCAGTTGGTGGTATATGTATATGACATATGCAACTACTAAAATATATTTTCAGTTAATGCCTAAATGAAAAAACAGTATGAAATTAGATCAAAAAACAAAGTTATTAAAAAACTATATTCTACGTATGATTTTAAACCCAATAAAGATATGTATACAAAACCACAAAATTGTTTCAATCAACACAACAATATGAACAATAAATTAAAAAAAAAAAAAAAAAAAAAGACTATTCCCAAAACCTGTATCTTCTCCAGAGGCATCACAGAAGAAAGCAGCATCATTTTTCTTACCCAATAAGGGAGCTGCTGGTCGGCCATGAATGCTTTGGGACTGGGTTCTGTTTTGCCGTTGCTGGTCCAAATTTTTTTCCACGTAGTATATTTGTCATATCCATCTTTATGGCTAAAAACAATAAAAAGAAGTGTACCGAGCTGTAAGTTAATCCAGGTTTCAAAACATGAAGCAAGCTCCTAAGTCTTACATGAAGGACTTTGTTAGCTTTGTTACAAGGAGGGAAGTTACTATGAGCTCCGTACAGCAGCCTGGCAGAGGGGTGCTCTCATCAGTTCCGATACCTAAAACTACAGGAGAGTTAGAGTATGACTAGAAGGAAGAGTTAGGAGTATTTTCAAATGCACACTGTAAATGCTCAGGCAGCCACTAAAAAGCTACATCAATAGATGAAATACAGCCATAAAATGCTCAATTAAAATCAGAGAAGATGAAAAAAGAGACAAAGAAAAAGAAAACTGTATCATAGAGGAAATAGCAAGATGATTTATTTTAATCCAACTATAAAAGTAATCACTTAAAATAACAGCAACACATAAAAGGGACTTGCAAATTAAACAACTTACTTTTTTTTTTTTTTTTTTTTTTTTTTTTTGGGTACCGGGAATTGAACTCAGGTCCTTGCGCTTGCAAGGCAGGCCACCAAACTGCTGAGCTAAATCCCCGGCCCTTAAACAACTTACTTTTAAATGATCTTGAAACAAAGAGAAAGACAAGGGAGATTAAAAAATATTATGAACTAAAAGAAAATGATAATAAAATTATTAAAATTTATGGAATAGTGTATAGCTAAATCAGTACGTGGGGGAAATTTACAGTACTGAATATATTTATTTAAAGACAATCAAAAATCAATAAACTTAAACTTCCAACTTAAAAGAATTAAAGGAGAAATTTGACGCAAGCAGAAGAAAGTAATAAAAATCAGAGTACAATGAAATTGAAAATAAAACTAAAACCAAAATCTGATTCTATGAAAAGATCAATAAAACTTCTATGCCACCAATCAGGACAACTGAGAAGAAAGGGAAAAAAACAAAACTGATAAGAAAGGACCACTACCTGACTGTTGGCACCTGTGCCCTATTTCTGCACCCCAGCCTTACACATTATCACAGCAGCTACCAGATCCCCCAGGACTTGCAGACTAGAGAGTAAACTGTCCCATGAGAGACATCTCTCAAACCCCGAGTGCTTGCACACACAGCCATGCACACACACAGACTACAACATCAAAGGCCTGGTCACAGTTATAGCAATCGCAGCCTTGGCTGGAACAGCACAGTCATTCAGAAAGCCGAGGGATCAAGCCTTAAACATCTGCTCCCCTCCTGTGCAGCCATCCCTGCCACCACACACACCTCCAGCAATTAGCAAACAAACCTCCTGTAATAATGGTCAAAACACTCATTGCAGAAATGTTCCCCACAGGAGAGGTGGTACCATCGGGATGTGTAACCGTTTTTGGCACATCTGAAACAGCAAAAACACATAGCTTTGGTAATGAATACACATTTCTTCTCTCTTAAAAAAATTTAGCAGCATGTACTATGAGCATATTCTCCATTATCTCCATCTAAGACTCCCAACAGCCATGAGCCCACAACAGGGCAAACTGGATGGATGAATGATACATAATACAGGTTGCGTATTTCTCAGATGTAATGCTTGAGATCAGAAGTGTTCTGGACCTCAGACTCCTGGATTTTGGAATATCTGCCTAAATATAGTGGGTTACTTTGGGAACTGAATTGCAGTCTAATACAAAATTCATTTGTTTCATACATACCTTACATACATAGCCAAAGGTCATGTTATACAAAATTTTTATGGCACCTACACTTTGACTTAGACCCGCCATTACCTGACAGCAGGTGTGGAAGTCATGACTTGTACTTGTAGCATCATGCTTACACTCAAAACACTTTGGACTGTAAAGCATTTTGGATTTCAGTTTGGAGAAGCTCTACACATAATACACATTGAGGACACAGAGATGTGTACAGTGGTACTTAACCTGGCTGGCTGCCTGGGTCTTGGGAGTCTTGCCAAGATTTCCTGAGGCTTTAAGGGTGTTTTGAGACGTGAAATGATGTCACTACACTTGCTCCAAGTCTGCATGTGTGCAGGACAGAAGGTTCCAGACGTAACACTGGCCCAGGACTAGGGAGTCATGAGTCTGGCCACCCACACCCTGAACACCACACAGGCAGTCTAGCAACATTAACCTGTCAGAGAGCTGTTGACACCGCAAGAAAAGAAAAAAATCACACCAGTGGGAACATCAGCACACCCCCTCTCTGAGCATAAAAAAACAGGATCTGTTTCCTAGGTTTACTGATGATTTTTTATATTTAACTTAAAAAGATCACAGGTGCTCTACCCGGACAAAAATGGCAGGACTGCAATTAAGGTCACAGTTTCTCTGAGACCTGTGTATAGGTAGAGGAAGAAGAGTCATGTTATATGAGGGAGAAAGGAATTACAGTAAAAAGTGAAAAGTAAACAGGTGCTGGTCCCCACTGAAGCGTAAGAGTCCTTTCAACCATGTCACCACTCTGCGCTGGTCCCAGTCAACCCCTGGGACAGGTGCAGCTAAGGTTGGTTGCACTGGAGGACACTGTATTGCAGAATTGATACTGGCGTGGTCTCTCCCTGCAGAGGGAGTGTAACGAGGTGTGTCAGGAGGCTGTGGTGAGCAGCGGATGCCTGAGCAATGTCTGTTATCAGAGGCCTTACAGTATCTGCCTCTACCATTAAGAAAACTCTCCTCACAAATGGTTTTCCTGTGTAACATGCTCTCCCGTACAGAACATAAGGCCAGTCCTCGCCCTGCTGAACAGACCTTTCTGAAGCACTTGCAAAGCACACAGGACACGTCGCAGTACAGCCTGCCTTTTCACATTTCCGGTATTTCTTCTCGGACACACCATCTTCATCCTCATCTGTTGTCTCCGTTACTTTCTTCTTTGCCTGTGGGAAAACCAGCTGAGGTTAAGGTTTCACAGGACTGACAAGGAGTGACAGCAGTGAGTTTACTAAAAACATGGACGTGCTGGAAGTTCTCTTGTTTTGTGCTGGGGATGCGACCCAGGGCCTCTTCATTAAGCTACCTTCCCAGCCCTATTGATCTAGCTATCTCTAGCTAGCTACTTATTTTTGAGACAAGGTCATGCTCAATCACTCAGGCTGAGTTCCAACTTGCACTCTTCCCACCTCAGCCTCCCAGAGTCCCAGGATTACCAGCACGCACTATTACACCAGGCTGCATCAGAAGCTCTAAACGTGAAAGTCAACCACCTTCTGGCAGTAGAATAGGCACTGACTGACCCAGCAAGTTCTTCACAACTCCACTGTGCAAATAATTCACTACCTTGCTAGAGATACAGAAACAGCTTTTTAACCATAGGAATCTAACAAAGCAAATCCATGTGAGCCTTTCTTAGGAAAGAGGACATCAGAATAAACAAAAGTCACTCTCAAACTAAGAATTCTTTCTTTCCTTAGAACTCTTTCAGTATCACAGATTTAAAAACTAGAAAAAGAACTGTATCATTCCATTTTTCTCTTAAGCAGGCCAAACACTGTACCTAAGGTAAAGAAAGAGCAAAGCCCTACAGATAAACCCTAACCAAACCCAAGCGACTCTGCAATGAGGTCTCCGTCACTCAGAATGACGTCCAAGGCCAGCAGGATCTGACCCAGCCTCCTAACTTGGAAGCAACTGCACACTGCAATTCCTGGACCACCCTATGCTCATCCACACTAGGCCTTTACCCTCACAAAAGTCCTCCTGGCCAGACAGGCAACTGTTTTCTACAGCCTATCACTTTATCATGCAGCATTATGAAATAGTGTGAATTTCTCCACTAGGGTGCAATCACTTTGAGGCCTGGCACTGACGTCTTTCTGGCTCATTGTAATATTTCTATGTACTCAAATAAGGTTTGTCGAGTGAACAAATGAATACTACCTGCCTACCGGAGCTCCTCAAAGGAAGGCTATCTGGAGTTAGATCAAATGCTGTTCTTTTCTTTGACCTTCCCCGAGGGGCTGCCATTGCATTAGAGATCTGAAAGAAAAAAACAAAAACAAAAATAACACCATTAAGTCAGCTTCTGCTGATGTTTTCAAAAGACAAGGAGCAAAGCTGTTAGGTAATTTAGGAGTGAGTGCGTTCTCTGAAGTAGGACCACCCGAGTATAAAACCACCACTTCCGAGGTACGTTAGGGAACCACACCAAGTCTCAGTACTGTCCTAAGTAAAAGGGGCACAGAAAGACAGTGCTGTGAAAACTAAACCAAATTACCCCCACAAAGCACCACTCCCGGCCAAAGTACGCATTGACATTCCTACACATATTTAAAACTGAGAAGACACATGAATAACCAATGAATACATTACACACTGTTTGTAAAATTCATTGGAGAAAAAATACAGCTTTTGTTATGTCCCTTTCCATTTACTGTTTGTTAGCAGTTCCTGAATTCTGATGTCTAGTGTGCTTAAAAAAAAGAGAAACTCATTCATTCCTTTTGGGTAAAACTCAAAATGTATCAGATACACTGGTCACTATTAAATAAAGAAATTCGGATTAGACAAAAGTACTGGTGTCTTCTACGAAAAAAATCTTGTGTGTTCTCAAGCTAGTCTAGTAACAATACAGTTAAAAAAAGATTAAGAATCGAAGTCTACATGAGAAATAATGCATAGTAACACAAAAGACTGACAGCTACTAGAAGTTTTCTGTTAACTGGGTGTGGTGGCGCACGCCTGTAATCCCAGCTCTTGGGAGGCTGAGGCAGGAGGATCGCTGCGAGTTCAAGACCAGCCTGGGCTACGTAGTGAGTTCCAGGTCAGTCTCAACTACATAGTGAAACCCTGTCTCAAAAAACCAAAAAAAAAAAAAAAATCCAAAAGCAGAAAAGTGACACTATTAACTACAACTTCGCATACATAATTCTAATCTTGAAGAAAAGCTCCGAGAGCTTGTAATTTTGAACTATTTCATATTTGTGAGGCATACGAACATCCTTTGGAATACTGTTAATGGCTTATTAATACCCTATGGAAAAACTTTACCACCTCCACTAATGGAGAAATCTTGGTATCAGTAGAACAGATCATTCTTTGACTTCACTTCATCTTCATTTTCTTAGGACCAATACATTAGCTTTGAGTTCTAAAATATATTATAGTTCTTTGAGCATTAAATTACCAGTTAGGATGGCTAGAGATGTAGCTCAGTGGTAAAGGATGACATTAGCATGCATGAGGTCCCAGATTCAATCCTCAGCACCAAAATAAATAAATACATTTCCAGTTAGTTCTACAGCTTCCATATACAGTTAGATAGAATGCTAATAATGTTAGAAACACTATCCACCTAGTCACTCTTATACTCAAAGAAGGCTTTCCAGATAAAAGGTTGTCTCTAACAAATCATTTCCTATATGTAAATATTAATTCTCATACATATAATGCATCTCTTCATTTACATAGAAAAACATAGTCCTCACATTATAAATAAAATGAACCACAAATATTAAACACATATGTATATAGTTTATGTAAATACATAGTATATACAAATATTATAGCAAAAATATCTGAGGTCCAATGTGGAATTTAGGAACATAAATTAAACCAGTCTAGGTTCATACATTAGACCGTCAGCTAGGAATGCTCATGTTCTAAAAGAAAACATAATTCCCAGAAATTTCATATAATGCTTTAATCTAACAGTACACTAAAAAGTATGTGCTTAATGCAAAAAAGAATAATATAATTCAAGAAGTGGTTGCAGGGTGTAGTGGTGCATGCCCGTAATCTCAGCACTTGGGAGGCTGAGGCAGGAGAATTGCCATGAGTTCCAGGCCAGCCTGGGCTACATAGTGAACTGAAGACCAGGCTGAACTACATAGCAAGACTCTGTCTCAAAAGAAAAAAAAAAAAAGTGATTAAAGAGGAAATGAAAACCTAAGCTATAAAAGCCATTATTAAATTTGAGTGGTTTTTTAAAGATATACATTTTCACCTTAATAATATAACTGAGTTATATACTGCCATTTTTTGGCACTTAATTTAATCTCAGTATTTCCACTGTTGCTGAGTATTTATGTCTTGAAGGAAAGAAAAAATTTAGGTTGGAAAGACTAAAATAGCTGTGCTTTTAAATTCAACCTTTGAAATACTAACTAAACTGTAATTAAACCAGTATACTGAAAGTTTCCCCACTCAATTCTTCAAATGAAACAATTAAACATAATCATTTTATTTCATATCCAATTTTTATGTGCATTTCTTCCTAATTTTAAATACACAGCTTTGATTTTAACGTAATAAAAAGTGGGGTGTGCTTTTGTAAATATGTAAGCAGAAATATAAATACGAAAATATGTAGTTCTGTATTTAAATAATCCCAGGTTTTTGTTTTGTGTTTTTCAGTACTAGGGATAGAACTAGGGCTTCACACTGAGTTACAGCCCAGCCCTTTTTTAATTTTGAGGCAGGACCTAAGTTGCTAAATTGCCCACACTGGGCTGGAACTTGAGAGTGTCCAGCCTCAGCCTCCCAGGGGGCTGGGATTCAGAGTTATGTGCTACCACACTTGGCTTCAATAAGAGATTTTTAAAACACAAAATTCATGACAACATGAATCAAAAGGGCTCCAAATTAGAATAAATATGTATCGTACAATCAGCATAATTTCTACAAACTGGACAAACTACTAGAAACTTCAGACATTTTTCACAGCGCCATTTAAGACAAGGCAAAACTTGCTTCCTATCGTTCCCTGGCTAATCAATTTTTCAGAAAAATTGAACCAGTACAATAACTCAATTTTGAATTATTCAATATCCAGTTCAATAATTCAGTCCTGAATCATCAAGTGCTTAGATGTCTTCTGCCGACTTCTCTGCCTACAAGACAATTAATTATTGATGGTGATTGTCTTTTGCACCTTTTGAAGAAAACCTCCCCCACCTCACTGGCCTTTCTTCTGCTAAAATGACTTAAAAACGAAATAAAAACTGACAACAAGAGTGCGGAAAGGTGTGTACATTTGGAGGGACCCCACCCCCAACCAAAGCGGCCCACGGAGCCCAGCAAACTCACCCAGGGGAAGACTGGGCCTCTGTCTGGCTGGGTTCCAGATCTCTGAACCCCAACTTCGTCCCGGCTGGGCCTGCCCCTGCCTTCCCCTCTCACCCGCTACTTGAGGGTGAGTGCGGGCCGGTGCTCCCCTAACCGGCACCCACCTCGCTGCTGCACCTGCGAGGCTCCGCGGGCTCCTGCTCTCGGGACTGGGGACCGCGGGGGGACGCGGCTGTGACATCCCCCAGAC
>NW_022900922.1:23822175-23836527 GCF_012274545.1 Fukomys damarensis
CCCGGAGGTGGGAATAGCTGCGAGGTGACAGTGGCTGGCGGCTGGCGAATGCGAGGTGGGTTCCCTGGCGCCGGGGAGGGGGGGAATGGGAATGCTTGGATGGAGTGAGTGAGCCGGTGATAATTCTACCGGGATGGGGTGTCCGCGCTGCAGAATGGGACGCAGGGAACCGAAGGAGTAATGAGGTCCACAGTGAAGGGTTTAAGTGCGGGAGCCAAGTGACCCGCAAAGCCCTGGAGTATTGCGATTTTTAGGAAAGGAGGAGTACGGGCTTCGGGTAGTGATGCCCCGGCGGCTGGGAGGTCGGACATGGGCGCTGTGCGGACTGGAGACGCCAATGTAAAATTCACCGAGCCCTGTGTGCACCGGAGAAATTACTCTTCAATTTAAGGAAGTTTAAAAATAAAGCAGAAATAGGTGGGGGGGGTTCGAGGTAGAGGAGGACTTGGGGAACAAAGAATTCATTTTAAATTAACATGTATGAGTAAGAATAATTGTGAAGATTCCTTTTTCTGATTCGTATACTTTGCACTCTTACTATTTTCCCAAGAGACTTTTTATGCCCCAGAAATGACGCGAACAAATGTACACACTGAGAAGTCGTTAAAGCAGCTAAAGAAGTGATTGTATTCAAGATGGTGTTACCCGTCAAGTTTATGTGGAAAGAGTGGTGCAATTCCAGGTTGCTCTGGCTATGTGATAAAAGACGGTGACTCCCTTTTATGACACAGACATAAAAAGACCGAGGGAAAGTGCAGTTCGCTTGATTTTCTGGTCTCCACATTAATAGATATTTCCCACTGACCTCTTAGAAAACTCTAGCATTCGTTAACAATTTGTGAAGAAGTGAATTTGTTTTCCCCGTAATGATGGAGGTGCCGTCGCGTTTAACCGGAGATGCTTTGAAGCCAAATTGTGCAACAAAGGGGAACTTTTCCTCAAATTCCTGCTTTTTGTGGTGTTTGCTCTGTCGTGGATAAATTGTTAAGGTGGAAAAACCAGTAATAGCATGCCAGCATAATGCAAGCCAGCTCAGTTTTTACTAATGGTTTAAAGGGAATGTTGGAATTGTGGTATTATATTGTCCTTGAAACTGTAAAGTTGACAGTGAACTGCATTTTCCTTGTACAGTATATTCTGATGGATCTGCAATTACATTTATTTGTTCTTTATCCTCAGTTCCCTTTATGTTTTCCCATGGGGGAAAAAAAAAGAAGCTATGAGAAAATTATCTAAAATACAAACTTTGAGGGCTGGGGATTTATCTCAGTGGTTCCGCTGCCTGCCTCGGAACTTCAAGGTCCTGACTTTCATCACCCCGGTACCAAACAAAATAAAATACAAACTTTGAGTACAGAAATAAGATGCTGAACACGTATACCTATTTTTGCCTCTTCCTGAAACTCCACCAATAACAAGATTTTTTAAAACGCATAAACAGTCATCATGACACTGTCAGAGTAAATACTTTAAGGCAGGACAAATAAACTTTTGGCTCCTCAACCTGTCACTCATGAAAAACGTGATTTGTGTTCTCTTCTGAGGCAATCAGCAGCTTTTGCTAAAACTCATGACTTTTCATTTGGGCTTACAGATACCTAACAGGTGACTAGAGCTAAACCAAACTTGACCGCAGTGAATCCCTTATTACCTGAAAACTTAAGATACAGGTGTGTTGATCATTGAAGAAAAGGTGGCAAAACAAATTTTCGTAGCCCTGAATTCAGCTAACCTACCTCATCCTCCTTCCAGATTGATGACATCAAGATAAGAGTAACTAAAGTTATTGTCTGAATTTATAGGGCCATTCAGCCTCTGCTGCCTTAGATCTTGAATTCCAGTACAACTTCACAAGACTGAGACTGTCCAAGCAAAAATAATCTTTTTGGTGGGGGGAACCGAGTGTTGAACTCGGGTCCTCGAGCTTGCGAGGCAGGTGACAAAACCACTGAATCAAATTCCCAGCCTCTTACAATAATCTTTAGTGACAACTGAATCGAAAGCATAATGATTCCTCTGGAGCTATGAAGTCAGGACTTAGTGGTTAGCCAGTCCCTGGCCCACCACAGCACCCCATGATACTGGTCTCCATTCCTTTGTGAACAGGCCCCCACTTCAGACCTGTGTACCTTTCTGTCCCTTGAATGGAAGCCCTTTTCTTATCTTTTACGTTCCTTTGTCAGGGAACCAGCTTGGTCTTTGTCAGAGCTGTACTTCCTTTTATTTTCCTTTTTTGCGGGGGGGTGGTACCAGGGAGCAAACATGGGGCCTTGGCTTGCAAAACAGGCGCTGGAACCACTGAGCTAAATCCCTGGCCCTCCTCTTATTTTTTTTTCTCTTATTTTTTAATTAAAGCTTTTTCCTGTAAATTTCTGCTGAATGCCTTGATTTTAACATTCATTATCACTGAAGCAAGGACCTAGACTAGCTGGTGACAATCCTGTCTGACAACAATTGACAGAGCTTGAAGTCGAATTACTAACAAGTATAGGAAAACTCCATAAATAAGCATGACAATTATTAACTACTGAATTAAAATGTTGCATGGAAAAGTAATCACAAACACCATTTGGCTTGTCAATGAGTAGTATTTACCTTGTTACAATAATGTACACCTAAAATATTTCATCAAAATTATGCTATGAGGGTATAAGACAGATGAAAAATGGGGTGTGTGTATATATGTGTGTGTGTGTGTGTGTGTGTGTGTGTGTGCGCGTGTGCATTGCCAAGTTGAAAGAGAATGAGCTGCATATCTTCTCAAGATAATGCCTACAAATGAAAAAGTTGAGAAGGTACAAAACCAGCACGCTAATTTGAAATAGCTTGCCTCAGCAAAAGATTTAGACATAGCTGCTTGCCTCTTTCTTTGGGAAGGAAACTACTATTTCCATAACAAATCTTTTGAACTCTTCATATTTTGTCTACCACCAATAAAAGCATCAAGTAAATATTAATATGTTAAAAAGAATAAAATAGTAGAGAAATTCTAAGCCTACAAAAATGATAAACTGTAAACTGTGGTCTGCCTGGTTGCTTTTGTCACCTTCCCCCTCTTAAAAATTGAAATCAAACCAGAGATGTAGCTCAGTGGCACCGTGCCTGCCTTGTAAGCACAAGGTCCTGAATTCAATCCCCAGTACCAAAAAAATTGAAATCAAACCTTTGCACTGTGATGAAGTATAATTCAATTTATTTAAAGATCTTTCCTAACATGTAATATGAGTAAAGCCTGCATTGCCAGACTCATTGTAAAGTAATTTTTGTATGGTTTTTTTATTGGATGTTTATTTTTTAAAAGCTGTCTGTTTACATTTAGTTTAACAGAATTTCAGTGCCCTTCAATGACATTGATAATCTTTCCCATTTAGACATTGGAGTTATCTGCCTGTGAGACAGTAATATCTACAAAACTATGAATGATGCAAGAACTTCACTTGATATTAATGAGTACCCTGATAGTGAGGTACAGAAAAACCGAATGATAACCCAAGAAGAATGGCAAGACAAGTGGGTGAACCATAAAATTGGATTTCATCAAGCAGAAGGGCATCAGTAAGACATGTTTGGTCTATGAGAGAAAAATGCTTTATCAGAGACTAACTTTGAAGTAGCAATAACAATGCAAGTGTATGTTATTTGATTTTTAAGATGCATTTTTTGTATTTTTTCATATTGTAGCATCTCAGAGGTCAGAATGCATCCGTGGCACATCAGAATTTCATTGGCAATATGTTTTCTTCCCTCAGTGTATAAAATAATTATGCTATTTCCAGTTTATGGCATGTAAGACTTAGGAAATATGTCTTTTTAAAAAAATCACCTGTCACATCTGTGTGTCAGTCATATGTACAGCAGATGTTTATATTGTACATGTAGCAGATGCTAAAGCAACACTTCTGCTTCTCTGCTCTCAAAAGTAGTGGCAATTTGATGTTAAAGTGTCGTCTAGCGGTGAAGAAGAGATAAGTGAGAGAAGTTAGCAAGTGAACCAAGGCGCTGAGCAACATTTTAGTAGCACTGTTGTGTCTGTGGCCACAGTGATAAATCATGGGGCCGTGTTGGCTACTGTGGTCATTATATGTGATCCTTGTTCCAGGCGGCCACCCGGCCACCCAGGAGATGCCATTATCATCGTCATTAGCATCCTCGCAGTTATTAGTGCATTTGCATGTTGAGTGAAAGCTTAAAGCATCGTTCTCAGTCATTGTCATAGATGTCTGTTACAGAGAAGGCCTTAGAAGAGCCACATCTCTAGAGAAGAAATTAACGACAAGCGTTAAACTTATTTAGAGAATTTTCCATAAAGTAAATATTGAAAAAAGTCATGGCTCTAGAGGTTCCTTCTCCATATCACGTTAAAAAAATATATAAAGTTGGAGATTAATGTAGAATTTTAAAAACATATCAGACAAAAAGCAATTTTAAAAAGTTTTAATTACTAATCAGGGAAGCCCAGGACATAAGTCAAATTTGTCACTAACTAGCTGTGTGACTGAGCAAGTTACCTAACTGTCCTATTTGTTTATATGTAAACTGGAGAGTATAATCATTAATATTATCTCCTCATTAAGGTTGTTGGGAATATTGAGATAATGGACGAAAATTAATGTACTTTTGCATTGTATTCCTCTGCATTGGACACAAGCAACTTTTATTTTTCTCCCCAGGCTGTTAAAGAAACATTTGGATAATTTTCTTAAAGGCGAGAGCAGACTGAGAGTGTTTTTTCCTCTTTGTGGAAAAGCAGTGGAGATGAAATGGTATAAACAGATAAGCATCAACACATTTGTCTTTGGTGATGAATCCATGTGGGAGAATATTTAACAGGTTGTCAGTTATAATTTCCATTGTCAGGAAATGGACAGGGATTCTTTAAGTAGACCCTTGTTGATAGTTAAGATAATATTAAGTAATCATTAGAGATTTTTTTTTTTTTTTGGTTTTTTGAGACAGGGTCTCACTATGTAGTTGAGACTGACCTGGAACTCACTCTGTAGTCCAGGCTGGTCTCGAACTCACAGCAATCCTCCTGCCTCAGCCTGCCAAGTGCTGGGATTATAGTCGTGAGCCACCACACCGAGCCTTAGAGATAATATTTTCAAACAGTAAGAAAAAGAGCAGATACAAGTATGACTTTGTTTTTCTCTGTTGTGTTTTGAAAGAAAAGAACTACTTTGGAATCAAATGGAAGAGAAAAGCCAGCCACTCTTCTTTCATCTCCTGAATCTTTGTGCACGGTTAAATCATTATAGATGGTTTAAGAATTTAGCAAAATATTTGAAATGGAGATAGACTGCATAATTCAAAACACATTATGACTTTTTAGCAGAACAGTGTTTCTTACAATCTTCTCTTCAGCTCAACTTTTCCTTCCTCCTATGAGAAAATAGGAGTTTTTGTTATTATGAATCAATGTTATAAAATCAGTGTTGAAAAAATATCCCTTTTAAGTAATTCTCTGGAAAGAAAATTCATAGTAATTAACAAGCCAATGTTACTATGGGTTACAGTAAAGTCACAAACCTGGACATCATTTTCTATACTGAGCTCTGTTGTAATAACAAGATAGAGACCCAAGCATACCTACCAAGACATGCATACATTTATAAGCCCAAATGTTGAGAATTTTGATCATTAAGCAGTAAAGAAAAAAAGATGTATGAGAAAGATTACTGATAATATAGTAACTTAAAAATGCTGTGTCCTGGTATAAATGTTAGAGATCTCCCCACAGAGTATACATGCATTTGGAGTTGATTTTCCAGTAGAGATGGTGAAATTATTGTAGCTCACGGTCTCACAACTTGTAGCTAAAAGCATATGTTAAATAGCTGCTGTAGCTGATTCATTTGGGACCCTTTACATTAAGAACACTTCAGCTTTAGGCCTATGCCTTAACCAAACCTCCAAACCCAAAGAGTTACCTTGGGAACTGCTTAGAAGACACAATATTATCTCCATAAACAGTTTGGGTAATGGCACTGTCATAAGCGGTAACAATGAAGCTCTAGGATTTAGGCAACATTGAGAAAGAAATATAAGGAAATAACCAGTGAAATGTGATTGTTGAATATTTTGTTTCTGAAGTATTAAAATATCAAAACATCTGCTGTAATTATACATAAGTTGCTAGAGAATTTTTCATTTATGTAATTAATTTATGTATGAGGCCCATAGGTATATCGCATGTGAATAGATCATGAGCTAAGGCCAAAAAGCATTAAAGTGAAATGATCTAGGTTTTGGTTTTTTATTTTGTTTTTATGCCAGGCTATCTTAGGCTATGCTTCATTTTTCTGTATGTTGAATGGGAAGTAAAAACTTATGTGACCAATTCAACTTTGTTTATATTTTGTAATTTCAAAAAAAGAGAATTTTAGAAATTCCCTATATTTTACAGATTTTTAGAAAATATGAAAAATAAGCTATTAATACATTTCACTTTAGAACTATAAATAATTCCTGCCCTTCCCTCATTAAAAAAGTATGTAGATAATACGACAGTCTTGTTCGAAGAGTATGAATTTTGTTCTAACTAGATTGATGTATTAGAAAACAATTTGAGCATCTTATGAGTTTTACTTTTGCTAATTGTGACTTCATCGGCAAGAAACATTAGAAAAGAGAAAACTATGCCCAGCTGAACTAGGTTGTATATGAATACAACACACACACACACACACACGCGCGCGCGTGCCCTGTGCTGAGCTTACCCCAGTACTGCAATTGTCTCCCCCCTCGGCTGGTGTCACAGCTGTCCATTTCACCTCCTATGACCTCCTTCCATCTCCTCACAATAATTCACAAACTGCCCTCTCTCACCAACTTCCGCAAGTCAACTTTAGGTCTTTTTTTTCAGAAAAGGGCCACACGTGGGAGTATTTATCTATTCCTTAGCCATTTTGTATGTGTGAAACCATTACCATAAGGTTCTTGTCTTTATTCTTAGTGTCACTGACAAAATTATGTACTATTCCCTGACCCCTAGCTCCCCTGTCAGCCTTTGATTTCTTTACACAATTTTGCATAGCATAGTCATTTTTAGGGAAGCCTGTGTTGCATTATGGCAGAGCTATGTTTTTGTGTATAGTAATTCAACATGAATTCAGTATTATGACTAGGTATTTCTGCTGTTAATACTGTTTTCTCGTAAGTCCAAGATACCAAAACTGTGATTTCTATAATAACACAGCTTACCAGAAAAAATAAGTTTTTGGATAATGCTTATTGTAAGTAAGTAGAAATTATGAGATTATTATAGAAATGGATGCTAATTTTTCTAGAGCTGTGTGTTCTGATACAGTGGTTACTAGCCACAGGTTGCTATTTAAATTTAAACCAAATAAAGTTTAAAATTCAGTTCCTCAGTTAGGCTACATCTCAAGTGCCTAGTAGCGAACATGTGTAGTGGCTGTTGAACTGGACAGCACAGACATAGACCCTCCTGTCATCACTGAAAATGTTATGGGCAGTGATAAAATGGGGAATTTGAAATGCATTTCCTCTATTCAAATACATTTGTATTAAGGCACTATTTCAAGATACAGTTTTTCAAAATTTAAATTCTTATAAATCAATCTTTCAGAATCACATATAACAAAAGGTTCAAGAACATGTAGACCCACTACCTTATACTACCTGTGAAAACCTTGTGAATCTGAAATCACATGAATACTTAAAGAAAATACATATTTATGGAGGCTCACCCCATTATTTAGTGCTGTGTTTGAAATAAATGTTAAAGTATAAATACCTGATTTTATGCAGGTTTGCAGATCTGGGACACAGTGTAATTGGTGTAGAAATCTCTGAACTTGGGATACGAGAATTTTTTATGGAGCAGAATCTGTCTTATTCAGAAGAACCAATCACTGAAATTCCTGGTGCAAAAGTATTTAAGGTTAGTTTTGATTTTGGTTTAAAAAAAAAAGAAAACAAAAACAAGCACGTTCATACCTTCTCAAGAAAGGTTTTTCTGAACACGAGTAAACGCGGATGCAAGCATTAGGTGGTTTCTCTTCGACCCACAGGTATGCTGAGACATTATGTACTATAAAGAGCTGGGATTTAAAATATAGGTGATATGGGGCTGGGGATTTAGCTCAGGGCTTCTGCCGCCTGCCTCGCAAGTGCAAGGTACCGAGTTTGATCCCCAGTACCAAAAAAATAAAAAATAAAACAAAATAAAATATAAGTGACATGCAAAGCCTAGCCAGTCAAAGCCTCTCTGTATTCCAGTTTTAGGGTTTTTTTGTTTTTCTTCTTGTTTGGAGTTTTTTGTTTGTGGGATTTTTTTTTTTTCAGTACTAAGGATCAAACCCAAGGCCTCATGCATGCTCTGTGCAAGTGCACTGCCACTCAGCTACATCCCCAGGGCCCTCTCCTCCTTTTTTAAAGCTGCTTGATCAATAAATCTGTCTTTATCTGAAAATTATTGTTCAATTTAGCTCTCAGCAGTCCATTTCTGAGCCCTGAGGAAGCTTGTCTCCTTTTGAGCTACCTAATCTTTCTTCTACACAAGGGATGTTTTGAGGTAGTTCTGTTTGTTCTTTTTAACTTCTCTCTTGGGCAGACTGGACATCCTCAGCTGGAAGCATGCACTTTCTTACACATCTCCTTCACATCTGGAGTTACGTTGGGATTTCTGTACCGAGTGAACAGTTCCTTATAACCCTTGTCATCATGCAGATTAGGTACCACTATAGTCTGCAGTGCTTCTAGTGTACTTCTGCACTGAACTTGCTTTCACAATGACAGCCGGGGAATTGCTTGATGCTCTGAGCAGTAGAAAAGCCTCCATCCCCTGCTCCCTGCAGGACTCCAAAACTTATTGCCAGTTGTAGTCCTGACAAGGCCTGCATCCCCCTAGCAGGTGAAGGCACTGGGTTAACCATCAACAGTTTCTATGTGATATTTGTCTCTGGTCACCTCCACTTGGTCTTCAGGGATGTCATTATGCTCCACCATTGAGAAGCTATAGGTCAGCAGCAGGCCACAGCGTAATTTTTCAGGCCAACTTTCACAACGTATTTTGGTACCGCGTAGGCATATGCAATCTGACAGGTGCTGTTTGTTACATAAACTCTCATCCTGTATTTGGGCATGTTGTACTTATTGTTGTCCTAAATCGCCATGCATTTCTGAGCATAGTAATCAGTTTTCCCCTCTTCTCCCTTTCAGAATTTCACTAGTTATCTCCTAAGGTAGTCCCTGTTCTAAAAACTTTAACAAATCCCATTCTGCAGAGCAGAGACCCACGTCTGACTCAACATACACTTTCAGGCCCAGCAACACTACCTGGGGGAAAGCCTTTCTTTTCTTAACAGACATTTTTCTGAGAACCTATTAGGTGCCAGATCCTGTGTAAGACGTTGAAGAAATAAAAGATAATACAGTCCCGACCCTACAGAATCTCTTAGCAGGAAAGAAAAACAGTGACAGTCATTATAATACGTGGAGCAAAGTATAATGACAGAAAGGATTAAGCATGGCAGGAGAGTGACTCAGCCCAGCCTAGCCCAGGGTGCTCCCTGATGCATGGTAACTGACAGGGGTGGGGACCAGCAGAGCTCCAAGCTGTAGTGGGAGCTGCCCTGGGCAGATAATGCATCATTCTTTACAGAAGGATTTTAAGGAGGAGCGTGCATGACATGGCTGGATTTTCTTTTGGGATAAATCACCCTGACTTCATGGGAAGTTACTTCAAGGGAAGTAGCTTCCTGGCAGAGAGATGAAATAAGAGGGTGTGGGCCATGGTCCCAGAATAAAACCATGAAGACCTGAACAAGGAGAGTGATGGG
The DNA here is from genome assembly GCF_012274545.1 of Fukomys damarensis. NCBI lineage: Eukaryota > Metazoa > Chordata > Mammalia > Rodentia > Bathyergidae > Fukomys > Fukomys damarensis. The sequence continues at coordinate 23,831,979 of NW_022900922.1, forward strand.
GGCAGAGAGAGCATGAAGCCCGGGTTAAAGTCATGTTCACAGTGTCCAACGGGCAGTGTCCAGCGATTAAGCAGGAAGGGACCAAGGGGGTGAGGAGTTCCCATGTCCAGCTCACATAACTGGTCCCCAGTGGGACCGCTTATGAGATAAAGAAGCATGTTGAAGCTGAGCATCATGGTGCACACCGGTAATCCCAACACTTGGAAGGCCAAGGCCAGAAGACCATGAGTTCAAGGCCAGCCTGGGCTAAATAGTGAATTAGTGAGACCCTGTCTCAAAACACCCCCTCAGAAAAAAAGAAGGAAAAGAAAAAACTGTTTTTCTGGAGCTAATGAGTTTAAGAACATAAGGAATTTCAAAAGAAGGTGGTTTGGGCTAGAAATGACAGTTTTGTGAGTTATCTTCATCCTATGACCACAGTGATCCAGAAAAATTACTTCGCTTGCTTGGGCCAATAATACGGGTACAGACACTTCCCAGGTGAGAGCACTTGGAGGCTGTGTGTCAGCCAGCCACTTGGATTTGGCAGAGACAGAGGCAGGGAGAGCAGGTAGAAAGCTTTATCATGGAGAGAGGGGACGCTTGGGCTGCAGGTGTGCTGACCTCTGCAGCAGCCAGCCTGGGAACAACCACAGCTCTGCAGTCACCTGGTCAATTCCCTGATCTCTACCATCCCGCCCACTTTCCAACTCAGACCAACGAGAGAAAGCCAAGTAGGCTCCCCACACCAGGAGCCCCCCTTTCAGCTGCTCACAGCCTCGGTCGGCACACCTGCTGTCCTAAATGACCTGGCCTTTTTCTGTCTATACATTTAGTCCCTCACAAATACTCCTTTCTAAACATCAAAACGAATAGTTTAGACAAGTAGGAGGCTTGATCAAACTTTTATCTATAGATTTCACCCATCCATTCTCAAATCATCTGGGAATAATTATAGTTTATTTAGTCCAAAGAGGGAAGGCCTGCTTCCAAACCCCTCTGGGAGCAATGGTTCCCAGCCCTGGATGCACATTTAGAATCATCCATGGGTCTTTCCAAAGTCCCCAGAGCCAAGGTCTCAGCCAGGTCAGTTAAATCAGGATCTTCTAATGGGGCCAGGGATTTCGCTCATTGGTTCCATTGCCTGCCTCACAAGCGCAAGGACCTAAGTTTGATCCCTGGTACCCCCCCATCAGAATCTTCTAGGAGTGGGGTCCCTGAAAACTGTCCAGGAAATCCAGACCTCGTAGGTCTGCGCCATGTTACACCTCCAGGATGGTACCCCCAGTCTACCCCATCTTGAGTTTCTTATTTGATTCTTGAGTTGATGCTTGCAAATTACTTACGGTGATTAGCTTTATTGCCAGTGTTCAGAACCATTAGGAAATGATTACTTCTCATAAGTGTCTTCCAGGTGTAGCTGGCTTTTGGATTTTGAGTCTGCAGTAGTACCCTACCTCTTCAATTTACTGGGGATGAGAAGTTTCCACCTACTTGGCCCAGCTGCCAATTCTTTGGCACTGGCCTGTAGGTTTATTTGTTTGTAAGGCCCTTATGCAGGCTCAGTCTTGGGATACCAGGAGGAACGACTGACCAGAACAACTAGGTCACCTTGGCTACCGCAGTACCATCAACAGTAACAATAGCATCAAATACAGCCTCGAAAATGACAAATTATAGCCTTAATATGGCTTCTTTACCCTTAAGGAAGAAGATTTAAAAGGGGTCAGGGGGTAAAAAACCAGAAATAGAAGAGGAAGAAGTCAGAAGCAAGGCTGGAGGACAAACTTTAGGAAACTGGTGAAGACAGGTAGGAAAGAGAAAAGGAAAAAATAAACAAGAACAGAACAAGCAAAAAACTAGAAACTATGTTCAAACAATCAAGAGAAACTAAACAAAAGAAGTAGAAAGGAGGAAAAACAGCAAGAAAAATAGATTTTAAAACGCCCAAACAGGGCCGGGGTTTTAGCTCAGTGGTTCTGCCTCCTGCCTTGCAAGAGCAAGGACCTGAGTTCAATCCCTGATACCAAAAAAACAAAAAAAACCCAAAATGTCCAACTCAAGGTGTCTCCACTGCCACTATCAGAGTGTGGTCAGGCAGAGCCCAGAACCAGACTGATTAAACGCAGCAAGCTAGCTGCAGCTTCATGGTGGGGCAGCGAATAACCCCAGCCAGCCTGCCTCTAAAGTTCTGCCGGTTTCTGGCTGAGGCTGGAACTGGATTCTTTGAGCCTATATAAGTCTTATGTGTCTCCTGCTGGCTTTAACTCTTGGTACCACCCTCCTCTTCATTAAAGTCTCTCTCTTCACTCTACCTATAGACTTCAGTTCTCACCCCAGATCCTTCCTGGGTCCCAGGTTCCTTTGCTCCTCAGGCTGCTATATTCCCCCATCTTGAGTACTAGCAGATGCCACGAGGCCCTAGAGAGGCCACCTCTGTCCACCTTCCCTAGCGCTCCCAGGCCATCCTCTGCTCTGTCCTCTGCGTTCAGCTGTAACAGGACAAGTCATTCTGCGAGGACCCATGCTGTCCTCGCTGCTGTTGGAGACTTTGGGCCAAATTCACATCCATGGTCTTGGACCCAGACCCTGTCCTGTCCACTACATAGTGATGGAGAGAAAGGGAAAGAATCAGCACAATGGTGCTATTCCTAAATAACGTGTGTGTGTGTGTGTGTGTGTGTGTGTGTGTGTGTGTGGTATGGGATTGAACCCAGGGCCTTTGCCCTGAGCTACATCTCCAGCCCTTTTTGTTTAAGACAAGGTCTCATTAAGTTGCTGAGTTGCCCAGGCTGACCTTACACTTACCATCCTACCTCAGCCTCTTAGCGTGCTGGGATTACAGCCATGCACCCACACATTCAGCTTTCCTGGGTAATTTTAAAAATATCTGACCATCTCTGTTAGCACACCTGGTAGTTGATTGACCTGTGGATGTATCATCAGCAAAATGAAAATATCAAGACTCTGCTCAAGTAGATTGCTAGAATTTTAAAAAGCTTCAAAACAAGCCCACTGATCTTCAGAAATGCCCTCTCTGAATTTACGCTTTGCCTTGACCCTAAAGAACCTCATACACATTTTTTGCTTTGTTTTGTTTTTTGTGTGTGGTTTGGGGGCTTGAACCAAAGGTCTTCACACTGAACTACCTCCTTGGCCCATTTTGAGACAGGGTTTCATTAAATCACTAAATTGCCCAGGCTTGGCTCAAACTTGCAGTCCTCCTGCGTCAGCCTCCCAGAGTACTTTAGAACCCCACACAAGCTTTAAAAGAAAAAGCAAAGTACTGTCAAACTACAGGAAAGTTATCGTGTTTAATATTCACTCCATTCTCTACCACCTCTGCTTTGCTTGGCCCGTGTCTTCTTTCCTTGGCCAGGCAAGTATCTCCTAACGAAGTAGGAAACAGTTTTTTCATGGTTTTATTACAGAGTTCTTCAGGAAACATCTCACTGTACTGCTGCAGCATTTTCGATCTTCCCAGGTAGGACCAAGTAAGGTATCTGCACTTTTAAAACTGTGGGTGCTTGTTAAGTGGGGTGGGACAGGGTCCCTTCCATCCCTGCCGTCCATCTGTGCAGAAGCCACTGTCAGAGTCTGTTCTGCAGTTCTTTTTATTCCAGCCTTGTTCCCTGTACTCCACATGTTTGTGGGTGGACAGCTCCAAAACCAAGAGAAACAGTGTTACAACACAGCGGAAGAAAGGAAGGGGTGGGGAGAGAAAGATGTGTCTCCTACCTTAACTGGGGCAATCACTATGGGAGGCAGGACCCCACCCCAGTGTCCCTGCCCCCTGAGCCGCATCTTCTCCTTATTTTTCCTTTCTGCTCCCAAATCCTAGTAGAATGTGAGGTGGCTGCCACAGGACCCTAACCCTCGGAGCATGGCCCCGCGGCACACAGTAGGTCCTCATTTCTGAGAACTGGTGAAATGCCAGCGTGTGCCACAGGGAGCACCCCTGCTCAGCTCGTTCAAGATTTGACTTTTTGTCCATAAGATGTTACAGTTTTTTCCCTTTTTTTTTTTTTTCTTGTAGGGCAAATATTGGTAAATTTGACAGGATTTGGGATAGAGGAGCATTAGTTGCTGTTAATCCAAGTGACCGTGGACGGTAAGTAATGTAGTTTCTTTTTGTTTTGTTTTGTTTTGTTTTTCTTTTTATTGAGTTTATTGGTACAGTCTAGGTATTCAATACAATTACATTCATCACTGGGATTCTGTACCTTTACATAATAGGTCTTGATTCTCATTTTTCCCCTTCTCCCTGCCCTCCCTTCACCCCCTCCTACCCTCCCCATTTACAAACACTTTATTTCAATTTTTTCAGTTTCTCATATTTTTTTCCTCTCCCTTATTTCCTTTCCCCCACCCTTCCCAATTTCCCTACATCTTTAGCCCTTTACTTCCTATTTCACATTATTAATTATCTCATTAGGATCCTGTGTACTATTATAGTTTTTCACACCAAAGAAACTATTCGGTATTTCAGTTAAAGAAATCTCTGTATGAACATTAAAAATAGGGAATCCTAAAATAAAACTAAAAAGGAAAGTAAAAGAGAAAAGGCAAT
>NW_022900922.1:23836682-23836951 GCF_012274545.1 Fukomys damarensis
AAAATAAAAATAAATTAACATTTCTAGACCAATATGGTTGTCCATTTCTGTACAATGCCAACTCAACACAGTAAATTGGGATGACTTTTTCCAAAGTTGGCAGCCCCGTAAAAGTTTCCCAAAATTCAATTTATATATATATGTATATATATATTTATTTATATAAAAAGGCTAATAATAGTATGTTATGCATCGATAGCAGCAATACCTTTTCCAGGTTCTGCAATCATCTGAACAAAATTATAGACATTCAGCACATTCCATTAAAA
>NW_022900922.1:23838336-23851045 GCF_012274545.1 Fukomys damarensis
GGCCTTTTCATCCTCATTTGCCCTACTGTTTGCCATTGGTAAACTGGAAGTCTGTCCTTGTGTCTTGCTTAAGTCTTTTCTCATTTTAATTTTTGTTGTCAGACTGTCCTTGGTTTAATCTCTGGATTATCACCCAAATCTTCCTGATATAGTTGCACCCTAGCTTCTGTGTCTCTAACGACCCACAGACATTCTCATCTTCATAACATCAGAGAAAACAGCTCATCAAATCAACGGCAATGCTTTACCCCAACTGATACAATCAGCAACACATTAAGATCAAGCACAACTTGGACACTGACCACCTGTGGTAGTCACTAGTCTATCACCCTTAAATCATTTGAATTAAATTGAAATCAAGAAGCAGTCCAGAACATGTCTGCCATGAACAAAATTTCAATATAGTGTATTTACCATTTAATGGCTCAGACAGAGCGAGGATGCAAGACCCCTGATCTCAGTTAGCTGATGGCTGAACCCCATGACGCTGACTGACCTCGGGCTGCAAGGCCCAGATTGAGTTCCCCAACCTTCTGAATGGTTGAACTCCACAACGTTCTATTACAGGTTTCCCACGCCCTTTCTTTAAAGATGTTCAAAGTTGAGAACTCAGAAAAATACCCTTGATGACCACCTCTGTCTTTGCAGAGTGGGTCCAAAGACTTGCACAGTCAGGAGGTCTGAGAGTGCGGGGTGGGGGGTATAGGGGTTCAGGGGCACCTGCGTGGCTACCTTCCTGGCACTGGAGCTATGGCGGCTAGGTCGGGAGCAGGCGTGGTTCCTTAACCGCTCCTCTTCTGCCTTCCCTTTGAAGGTCCTCTTTTTTCTTTTTGTTGAGATCTCCTTTTATTCTTTATCCAGCGGTGTCCTTCGCTGGATCCCTCAATACTCAGATCCCTGTTCAGGCGCCACTTGTGGCGGTCCAGCTGTCGCAACACGAACATGCCTGAGTTGGGGAGTGAGGATTGAGAAAGGAAAGAACACTCAAGCCTAATAATATCGTTTCTTTAGGTGTGGTGGGGATTTTTTTAGCTGAATTCTATGAAAGTATAGAATTTCTCTGTAGCGACCTGGGAATAAAGCCTGCAGCTCTGTCACTTCCAAGCTGTGTTGTCAGTCACAAGATTTGACTTCTCTGAGCCTCAGTTTACTCCTCTGCAAAGGTGGAATGTTCCCAGTGAGACGTCCCCACTGCCTCACTCATCTGACCTGTTGGACCCTTGTCCTATAACAGGACTGGTTTGGATACCCAGTGTGGGCCAGCGTATTTAATCTACAGAACAGGCCGGTGAGGCCTACACTGCTGCTATTTCTGTATAAGGGAACAAAGGGCAGGGGTTGCGTTCCTTATCTGCAGTTAGGCAGCAGGCCCATGACCGACCGAGTCCACGCTCCCGATCCTCCCCAGGCCATCAAAGTGTTGGTGTGGATATGAAAAGGAGCTAAACTGTGAAAAGTGCCTTGTTAACTCCAGAGAACTATAAAACATTAGCCCCTATTACTACCAGAGCATTTATTATTTGATGTTTTGAGTAGCCATTCTTATATGTAATCTGACTAGAAAATAAAATATGCCAAAGCATATGAGGAAAATGTCATCACAACTGTATACAGCATCTTGCAATGCAAATAATAACACCCACTTACTTAGGTAAAGCATGTAAATGTTGAATTTTTTTAGCGGTGTGGAGACACTTGATACATGGCCCAAACATTCAGGCTCCACACCTGTGAAATAAAATTTTCATTTCAAAAAATTAATTACTCCACACTGTAACTACCTCACAAGTGCAAGGTTGTGATTCAATTCCAGTACCAAAAAAAAATTTTTTTACTCCATGAGTAAGGTTTATTGTTAAACTGAATATTAATTAGAACATGTGATATCAGAAATAGATGCATTTTCCTCCAAGGATAATCTTTGTTCTTGTTTTCCCTTCTCTTTCTGCTGTCACCCTTCCTTCACCTGTTCTTGGGAACCATCATCTTCTACAAATCCCAGGAGGTCTTCATTCCCTACCGGGAAAACCATCCTCTACCGGCTATGCTGGGGATCGAACCCAGGGCCTTTCACCTGCTTGGCAAGTGCTCTACCACTGAGCCATGCCCCAGCCGTGATTTTCTCTCTTATATTTACTCCCTAATGATCACTTTGTTACTTTCACTCAGTTATTCAACAAGTTTTTATTAAGTTCCTACTGTGTTCCAAATATGTACTGTGTCAGATGTCGGGGAAATAATTGAAGAAATTGTACATGAATTTGCCCCATTTAATTTTTATATTTTCAGCTCTTTTCTTGCTCCTAACCATTCTCATAAGTCTTGTGTCTTCTTTACATCTCCCATGTGTCACCAGTGTCCTTTATCAGCTACCGGAGACTTCTTCGTCTCCTTAAACACTGCATTTCTAAACATTCCTGGGGATGGAACCAAGGCTTCTTGTGTGCTGAGCAGTTGTCTACTGGAGCTGCCCCTCAACCCAGGGAAATACCATGTTTGTATGCAGAACTCAGTTTTGCTGAACATCTACAATTGTAGGTCTTTCTACTTGTGGAAGATTTTCTTGCTCTCTGAGGCTGGTCCTTCCTGGAACCTTGATTTACCTTGGTAAAATCCCCAAGGCACTGTGGACCAGACTGGATACCATCAAGGGTAGAGCAGGGGCAGCCATTACACTATGTGTAGCAGTGTCCCCAGTATTTAGCATGTCCCATGTTTAGCCCAGAGGAAGAGCTTAGTAAATATTTTTTAATAAATGAGAGCAAACCGTATACAGAACATGGGAAATACATGGTTTCTGCCCAGGCACCTCCACCTTATCTGTCCTTAGATCTAGAATCCATCTGAGTGGACTCCAAGCTGGACTCAGGCCTGGCCAGAAAGGAGCCAGAGGCCCCATCTGGTGATCTAATTGGGGAGCCAGCTTGCTGTGCTCAGAGTCTGTTACCCCTCTAGTTCACCCAGCCGGGTGTATATATGTGAGGTCATAGCCCCAAGTATTCCTGGGGACATGCTGGCCTTTGTTAGCAGAATAATTACTGACTTTGAAACAGTAGAAAGAAAAAAACCACTTTATCTTTGCACCAAGACTTGGTAGGTTAGTGGTTAGTCTCAGTGCTGTCATCAGTACTGCCTCAGGATTCAGCATCTTTTGCTTGCATTATCCACCGTCAGGATCTGATGTGTTCTCTGCTGTGACTCACATCTGTCTCCTAAAGGAAATCAGTGGTGCACACCTTTCTCACTTTTCTGAACTTTTTACTGGAAATTGAACCCCAGGAGCACTGAGCTATATCCCCAGCCCCCACCCCCCCTTCTTCTTGAGACTGGGCCCAGGCCGACCTCAAACTCCTGCTTCAGCCTCCTGAGGAGTTGGGATTACAGGTGAGCACCGTCGCACTTGGCAATGTTTTCTAAATTTCTGACGGATTTCAAGGCCTCATGTCAAAAAGAATGAAGCATTTCAATCAAGGAAACACCACCAAGGCAGTCGACTGATCTCCTCCACAGAGACAAGTTTCTTATTCCCTCCTCTTAAGAGCAAGAAGCAGAAAGTTAAAATACAAAGGATGCATCTTGGAAATTTGCCTCAGTCTGGCTCTTTTGCTTCCCAGGAAGAGAGATCCACTCCAATTCACTCTGAATTGGAGGAGCTTATGTAGAAGATGTGAAAGGGAATCACAAAAGCTAAATCCTGAGTGCTCGCTGTGCACCAAGCAGTGTTCTAAGTGCTTTGTGTGCCAGCTCTGAATTCTCACAACAGCTTCTGAGCTGGTGACTGGTCGCATCCGCCTCACGGTCCTGCATTGGTGGGGCTTGTTAGGGTCAGGTCCCACCTGTGAGCCGAGACACGGCAGGGAGACAGTGTCACCTCCTCCCTGAGACACTGCTGTGAAGAATTACTCCTACGAGTCACGGTTTATCCCGTGCCTGGAGAACTTTCATCTCAGACCACCTTGAACTTTTACCTGCATGGTAGTCTTGTCTCTCCAACTAACTGAAGAAGATAGTTGTGCTCCATACCTTTTGCCTTCAACCCCAGAGAGCTCCCAGCGCTGGTGAGACTGAAACATCCCAGGCCCCAGCAGACCTGCTGAGCCAGTCTGGAGTTTGGAACTCGGGCATCTTCCTCCAGCGAGTGCCTGGTATTCTGGTAGCCAGTCAGGCCTGGGAGCCACTGCCCCCTGAACACAGAGATGCATGGCAGTGCCCCAGGAAGTACAAGTCTGAGGTCAGCCGGCCCCTGAGTACCACAGCCAGCTGGACTGAGCCTCTGTGTCTTCCTGTGATGTCTTTCAAGTCTGACCAGCCCTGGGAACAGACTTCCACTTGGCTCCCCCTCTACCAAGCTGCTCCCCTTGGCTTTTAAGACAAGAACCAACTTCATGCAGTTGTTAGAATTAAACTCAGTACAGTAATGCTTCAGTTTACAAACTTAATTTATTCCACAATTCTGGAAAAGAGGCTGCATTTGTGTTCGTGCGGGAAAGATGGCCGCTGTCCTGTTGATCTCCTGCTGCAGGGTTCGGGAGTGAAAACAAAATTTTCCCAAACGTTTCTGCTTGTGAGCCACACTGTTACAAACAAAAAGGCTCATGAGTCAAGGTGCCACTGTAGTGTTGAAGAGAGTAAATGCTGGCTCCCTACCCTTCTCAGCCCCTCCAACCTCTGTCTACAGAGAGAAATATAACAAAGACCTTTTTGTGTTCTTTTTAGCTACGCAGATACAGTGCTGTACCTACTGAGAAAAGGGTTTCTCTACCTCATGTCTGTTTTCTCTTATGATCCAACACAATTTGAAGGTAAAGCTGCTTATTTTTCTTCCTGCCTTTTTCCGTTTTCCTATGTCCTGATTTGATTCTACAAAATGGGTAAAAATTCTTTTATCCTGATTTATCTCATAGGAAACGTAGTAGTAATATACTTGTACACCAAGATACTTCTATTCGGGGCAAATGGGAGCTATAGACATTTTTGTGTACACACAAATGTACCCTCATAGGAGGACAGAGGGACTGGCAGGAACATCTCTGCCCTGCTGTTTTGTAGTTTCTGAAATTTTATACTTTACCCATTGCATTTCATTGGGACTGTCTTTGCTCTGATGTTTTCTTCTGGATTTGTTTTGTTGAATTTGGACAATGACACCCCCCCCTTTTTTTTTTTACTTTGTGCAGGGGTGGAGTCCAGGGCCCAACCATGTCCTGCTGAGCTATGCCCCACAATCTGGCCACTGAAACTTAGCATTTGTCATGGCTGGACTTTTCTTTTTAGGGAGAAATAACAAACTAAATACATAAAATTTTAATTTGTAGAATCTCCTAGTTTGATTTTTGATTTGTTTTGTTTTGTTTTTGGTACCAGGGATCAAACTCGGGACCTTGTACTTGTGAGACAGGCAGCAGCACCACTGAACTAAATCCCCGGCCCCCTAGTTTGATTTTTAATTAAGATTTTTAAAAAGTGTGTTAAGATTTATATGTTAGTCTTTTTTTTTCTCTGTTTGAATAAATCTAGTTTTAAAAGCTCATTAAAAAATGAGAACTAAGAGCGAGGACTTAATGGTGCTGAGCCTGCCTCATAAGCGCAAGGTCCTGAGTTCGATCCCAAGTACCGAAATGATAAGTAAATAAGAACTAGTGTTCCTACTTAATGGCAGAAGTTAGCTCCGCTGATCTGACTTAAATTCCATGTGTGGACAGGAGGCCCGGGAAGGAAGATACAGCAGGGCTGTTTAGGGTGAAAACTCAGAACTCTGCTGTCTCCAAAGGGCAGAGAGAAGGTTCTTCTCCAGGTCCCAGGGCAGAGTGGGAGGAGCACACAGAATTGGGTCAGAAGTGCTGGAGGCAGAAAACCAGGGCCTCAGAGAGTGGAAACCCCAGAGGAACTCACTAGTGGACTCCACTCTGATTTCAATGTGCAGAGTCCCCAGGCTGGCTCAGGCAGCAGTTCCATCTGCAAATGTGACTACTTCTGTCCCCTTAATAAGCCAGTTTACTTCTTTGGTATGAGATATGCAAGAGAGAGAGAGAGAGAGAGAGAGAGAGAGAGAGAGAGAGAGAGAGAAGGAGGCTATTAAAGTCTAGGCACAGTGGTACACACCTATAGTCCCAGCACATGGGAGGCTGAGGCAGGAGGACTGCCACAAATTCAAGTCCCCTTGGCTACACAGCTCAAGGCCAGCCTGAACTACATGGCAAGAGTCTGTCTCGGAAAACCAGCACCCCCCAAAAAAATCAGAAGATCATTTTGCATCCTCACCTGTTTGGTTGATAAGTTGTATATAGAATAAGCAAACCTAGATCACGAGGTTGTGGAAAGCTAGGCCCAAAGGATTTATTTCTCTTTAGAACTAAAGTTATAGAAATTATTCTTTACTACATTTCTCTTATTCCTAGGCCCACCATTTTATGTTCCAGATTCTGAAATCCAAGCACTCTTTGGTAAGTTCTGCTCTGACTTTTCCAGTGAAGTCAACACTGAACTGTTCTGAGCTGTTAGTGGCTATTAGTGTATATAACTAAAGTGTATGCAGTTTAAAAGATAGAGCGATTTTACTGAAGACCATTTTATCCAGAAGAGGGACCAGACTCTGTAATATGCCTTTTTAGGTGAATATTTTCTGTTAAAGACATTTGGACTTTTCCAGAGAGGCAATACATTTATTTTTGCACTTGGGAGTTAGAAGTGATAAAAATAATAATTCAGAGTTCAGGAAAATTGGGGCTCAGTACTTCCTCATTTTCAGTGAAAAAAAAAGGCCTTCAGTGCATGCTGTTTTTAAAATCAATTGAAGTATTTTTAGAACATTTGTCACAATATTCTAACCTATTGTCTTTTCTTTTTGTTTTAGGTACAAAGTGTAATATCCATTGCCTTGAAAAGGTCGATGCTATTGAAAAACGAAAGAATGAGAAAACTGAGTATTTTTTGGAAAAATTATATCTACTTACAGAAAAGTAGCTGATGTATCAATAAAATCAAGTAACATCAATATGTTTTTAAGCTGTTGAGCAATTGAAAATTATGCTAAGGCTTGAAAATACAATGGATGATTTTTTTTTGTTTTTGTTTTTTGTTGAGACAGGGTCTCACTATGTAGTTGAGACTGACCTGGAAATCACTATGTAGCCCAGGCTGGTCTCGAACTCACAGCGATCCTCCTGCCTCAGCCTCCCGAGTGCTGGGACTATAGGCATGCGCGCCACCACACTCAGTGCTTGGATGATTTTTTTAAAGCTCTTTCAAATCATATAAATCTTTGTCAAAAATGTGTATAACTTTTCAGAAGAAAACACATACTAACATGTTAAAGTAGATCTTTGGAGAGAATTGTGTGGCCATGTCTTACAAATTGCAAGAATTTTTTATAGTTCTCATATGTTTCTTATTAACAGAAAAATGAAACACATATAACTTAAAGAAATAGACAAATCAAAAACTGACCTTTATATGAAATTTAGAATCATTGAAAAATTATAACACTAATAGGTTCAAGGTAGCCCAAAAATTATGTAAAGGATTAGCTTTTACTATAGACCTTCATCTTATATGCTAATCCTAGCACCTGTTTGCATGTTTTTTCCATATATAATTTTATATGTAACTGAATAAAGAAATAGATAAAAATTGTAATTAAGCCAGCCTATATAGAACAACATATTTTTCCCAAACTGCAAGAATAAAGTTTTTCCAAGTTTATCAGTTTTTTTTTCTTTTAATCTAATCTTGTTTTCATGAGCAACTGTTTTGAAGTATACTTAGGGCTGGATTCAAGTCTGTTCATTAAACAGTCAGATTTTGTGAAATCAGACAATCTTCTCAACACTGCACTGCCTAATATCTATATGGATTATATTACTTAGTGCATGTCATTAGGATGATGTGTATTTTAAAAATAAATTTGTGGTGGGGCATGGTGTAAGTCTAGCACTTGTAAGTCTAGCTACTTGGGGGCAGAGGCAGGAAGGATCACAAGTTCAAGGCCAAAACCTGGGCAACTTATCAAGACTCCAGCTCAAAATAAAAAGTAAGAAAGGGCTGGGCATGTAGTACAGAATGGGCCCCTGGGTTCATGTTCCAGTACTATGCAAGAAAAAGTGTGTGTGTGCGTGTGTGTGCGCACACACACGCACACACACACACACAGGTGCATGTGGTGGGTTGAAGGTTATTCCTAAGGAGATTTTTAGAACCCGTGAATACTGATGAAGTTGTGGGCATTTTCCCTAGAGATCAGCCTTAAACGTGACACTTTGTAAAATTCCTTAAAGTTCAGCGTGGTTGACCTTGAGGGCAACATTCAGGAGCCACATCGGTCTGTTCTACCTCATCTATATTATTTGGAGGCTGAGTCAGGAGGGTCTCTGGGTTCACCTTGACTGCTGCTTACCTGAGTCTGCCCCCCCCAAGGGGCAGGGGCAGAGATCCTTGACCTCAGGTCAGGAAAGGCCACTTGGCTGCTTCCCTTTTCATCCTTTGGCGGCACTGCCCAGGCTGACAAAGGTCACACCACGCCCGGACACAGTCTGTTTCTGCTGCTCTGTCTGGAGCTGTTTTCTGTGACTTGTGTTTTCTGTGACGGGATCTTAAATGATACAAATGAGATAGTGACATAAATAAACAGAAGAGTCTTAAAGTCGAAAAGAAAGTCTCAAGGAAAAGCAGGCAAGTCCTATCCCTAGAGACAATGGCCGCCAAGATGGCGATCACCTCTCTCTTCCTCCTTTCTGTCTGCACGCACGGGTTCTTACAAGGTCAGGATCACATCACAGGCTCTGCTTTGCGTCTCAGCTCCCTCCCTCTCCATTTCACCAGCCTTTTCCTCCCCTCATAAATATTTTCCAGAAACAGTGTTAGCCTTTTCTCTTTTAATGGTGCGGGGAAGCCTGGGTCCTACCCCAGCTCCCCACCCCACCGAGATCCTCCCTCCCTCGCCTTCTCTTTGCCTCCCCTTCCTCCTTTTCCTTTTTCCCTGTGCTGGGCTCCACGGTGCAGTGAGGAGCAAGAGACTGTGGCCCTGTTCATCTCTGCCGAGCCTCGGGAGAAAGCGGGACAGGCACTGCTTCTCCGCTTCAGAGAAAGAAGGACCGGAAGGGGTGTGCTGGGGCGACGTCCTCAGGAAGGCAGCAAACGCCGGGGACCACGATCGCCGGGACGTCCTGCGAGGAAGCCGGCTCAAACCTACAGGGCTTTAGTTCTCAAGGTGCACACTTGAGAAAACTTAAGTTCTACAAATTTAGGAATCAAATGTGCGGAAGTTATATTGCCACATTTCACTCGTACCGTTGGGTTTTTGACAGTGGCTCCTTCGGGCAGGTAATCTGTGTATATTTTGGGACCACTGGACCGTCCACCCACCGACCAGCTGGTCTCTACGAGCGTCCTTAGCAACGCTATGGCGCGGCCTTTTCAGGCTGGCCCAGCCAACAAAGCCGGTGGGGCAGTACCACTGCTTGCCTCGCGGCGGCAGCAAAAGATAAAGAAGGCAGAGAAAGGACGAGGAGGAAGGGGACGGGCAAGGGGAAGGAAAAAGGGAAAAGGAAGAGGAGGCGGGTGCACTGGGTAGGGAGCCTCCTGCCCCTCCGTGCAGCAGTCGCTGGCGGGCTCTCACTAAAGGGCCGAAGGTCCGCCTTGAGCTGGGGTCGATCAGTACTTTTGAAAGTGTTAGAGCAGAGACAATGTAGCAGCAAGGCAGGAACAGCTGCACAGGTCTATAACCCTCGCAGTCTGGGAGGCTGAGGCGGGAAGATCACAAGTTTGAGCTCAGCCTAGGCAACTTAGAGACTTAGCCAGACACGATCTTAAAAGGAAAAAAAATTAACTGAGGATGTAGTTCACAATGAAGGCCCTGAGTTCAATCTTCATTACCTCTAAATAAATACATAGCTGGAGAAGATAGTATCTCATAGCACAGATTTGGTATAGAATTGTGCTGTTCCAGGCAATATCTCCACCTCCCTTGAAAAGGAGTTCATCTGTGATGCCATGTGCTGTGACTGCAATATGCACACACAAGAGTGCAAAGTATCTCATTAGTATTTCACTGTGATTACAGTGAATAAAGAGAATGTCTTAAGGCATCTTGGGTTAAGTAAAGTATACAATTAAGTTCACTACTTTCTTGTCACATTTACAAATGTGATTGTAGTGTCAAAAGAATAATACTTAGGGTTAAATAAAATATACAGTTAAATTGACTTCACTAGCTTCTTTTTACTTTTAAAATGTATTACTAAAAAATTTAAGGCATGATGTGACCCATTATATTTCTTTTCTTTTCTTTTTTGGTACCGAGGATTGAACTCAGGCCCTTGTGCTTGCAGGGTACCCATTATATCTCTATTAAAAATAGTTCTAAGGGCCGGGGATTTAGCTTTAGTGGTGCTGCCACCTGCTTCACAACCACAAGGTCCTGAGTTCTATCTCCAGTAAAAAAAAAAAAGTTCTAAAAATTCTCCACTTTTGATGTGTTCTAAATGTGTTTCTTGACTTAAAAATATCTTCTGAAAGAAATTTTCATTGGATGTGATTCTTCTAGAGTGTATGCTGAGATTATAATGCTGGTTATTGTGTTGTACTAAGTAGACAATCTTTGAATCCTATAACACTTGATGAGAAAAATGTCCTTTCTTGTCTCATATTAAAGCTTTCTCTAGGGATGTTTTATTTTATTTGTGGTACTGAGGAGTGAACCCAGGACCTTTGCCTTATTTTTAATTTTGAGGCAGAGTCTCGCTTAATAACTAAGTTGCCTAGGTAGGACTTGAATTGATTCTCCTGCCTCAGCCTCCCATGGTGCCGGGATATAGGTGTGAGCCACCATGCCTGGCTTCTCCAGGGTTCTTAACAGGGGGACAGAATTCCATTTTTTCAGGAATCTAGTGAGGAAGAGGGCGAGTCCTTGTGATTCTGATCACAGAAGACCTGGAATTATCTAACATGTGGTTTTGCCAAGGATGTTGCTCATATAAAACACTTGGGGAAGGAAGGGACCTGGGCACAGGGCTTTTAGTAGCACAGGGATCTAGAGAGAGATCATGCTCAGTGCTGCTCAAAGATTTCCCAACATATGATAAGATTCTCTTCACTTTCAGTCTTCACTGAGATGGGCAGACTTGAACTAGGTGTCATTTAAAGGACTTGGGTTCTCAAGCATGGGTGTCTGTCACAATCCCTAGACAGAGTTCCAAAGCCTGCAGCAGCCTAACTACACCAAGGGCCATTTGTTTCCTTTGTGGGGAAAAACCTGCCGCCCATGGGAATAGTTCAGAGAGCAAGCTCTGTCCTGAAACTGCCTGGCCTGGAAGCGAAGCTCAGCCACTTCCTAGAGAGGATATTTAACCTCCATAAACTCTGTTGTAGGAGGGCAGTGGTGAAGATAACACACACATGCAGGATTGCCATGAGGTTTGTGAGAAAGACAGGAGCAGAGCAAATGCTATAGCTATATGTACTTCAGGCCAGCTTTAAATTCACTGTGACGCAGACTGGCCTTGAAGTCGTGGCGATTCTCCTGCCTCAGCCTCCCAAGTGCTGTGATTACAGGTGTGTGCCACTACACGTGGCTATAGTCATCATTACTAACAGCTTTCTTATTTCACATTTTCTCCTCCAAAGGGCATTCCCATCTCACAAACATTTGCCTAGTGGATTTCTCATACTGTCCTCTTAACATTTCTTCTTCCATATGCAAATTCATTCTATAGGCGGTCACTAAACAACCACTTTACTACAGTGTAACACAACATGGCTGCTCAGGCCCTGGCAGTGTAACGTGTCTGTTTTCTCAGTCTGATCCTAAGTATCATGAGGGAAGAGACCACATGCTCTACCTGGCCAGCCCTGGACCCAGCACCCAGCACTGCAGCCTGGAGTCACTGTTGGACGCCAGCCTCAGAGGACTGGGTTCTAGTTTTTGCTTTGTCGCTTACCAGGGTGAGAAATGAGGAGCCACCCAGACAGGCATGGTGATTCAGACCTGTAACCTCTGTACTCTGGGAAGCTGAGGCAGAAAATTCTTAGGGTTAAGCTCTGCCTGGGCAACTCAGCACGACCCTATCTCAAAATTTAACAAATGAATGGATTTAAAAAATACAGTATGGCATTTGTACACAATGGAGTTAGTCTGCCATAAAGAAGGATAAACGAGTCATTTGTAGGAAAATGGATGCACCTTGAGACCATAACGTGAAATAAAATAAATCAGACACACAAAATTAATTATTACGATTTCTCTTACATGAAAAATGCAAAGTATAAATAAAGAGCAAGACAAAAGGTAGATAATAGGAAGTACAAATGCAAAAGGGCCAAAAGCTAGAAGAAGGGAGAGGGAAGAAGGAAGGGGGGAGGGGATGAACGAAAGCACTGATTGTCGTGTACCTGTGCCAGCTCCCCAAGAGCAATGTAATCATTACATATGCAAGTAAGTGCTAGTAAAACTAAAAGGAAAAAAGGAAAAGGGGTTGTGTGAAGGTCCAGGCTCAACGCCAGTACAGGAAAGGAAGGGAGGGATGGAGGACGGAGAAAAAAGGAAGCAAGCAACTCGCTTGCCCTCAGTGGGGTTTTCCTCGTCTGCAGGTGGAGATGGTCCCCACGCTTCTGCTGTTTGCACAGGCGCAGGTAAACTCTTTCTACAAACGTTCATGGCCAGGTCCTCGGGAAACAGCGCCGCGCCCGCCCGCTAGGGGGCAGCAGCTCGCGCCCG
>NW_022900922.1:23851403-23858150 GCF_012274545.1 Fukomys damarensis
CGTGGTGGTGCACGACGGCCGGAGGCGGGAAAAGATCTTCGACTCCAGAGGGGGCGGATGCGCGCACCAGTTCGGAGAGAAGGGGGACGCCGCGCAGGACGTTCGGTACGCGCTGGACGTCGCCGTCACCTTCGACTGCCACGTGGTTGTCACCGACGCGGGCGACCGCTCCGTCAAAGTGTTTGACTTTTTGGGCCAGGTCAGGCTTGTCATTGGAGGCCAGTTCACCTTAAGATCTTCGACTCCAGAGGGGGCGGATGCGCGCACCAGTTCGGAGAGAAGGGGGACGCCGCGCAGGACGTTCGGTACGCGCTGGACGTCGCCGTCACCTTCGACTGCCACGTGGTTGTCACCGACGCGGGCGACCGCTCCGTCAAAGTGTTTGACTTTTTGGGCCAGGTCAGGCTTGTCATTGGAGGCCAGTTCACCTTACCGTGGGGCGTGGAGGCCACGCCTCAGAACGGGGTCCTGGTCACTGATGCTGAGGCCGGGTCCCTACACCTTGTGGAAGCGGACTTCCCCGAAGGGGTCCTGCGGAGAAACGAAAGGCTGTACACTCACCTGTGCGGCCCCCGAAGCGTGGCCGTGTCCTGGCTCAGCGGGGCCATCGCCGTCCTGGAGCACCCCATGTCCGCGGGGACCCAGCCCTGCAGCACCAGGGTGAAGGTGTTCAGCGCGAGCATGCAGCTCCTCAGCCAGGTGGACACCTTCGGGCTGAGCCTCTTCTTTCCCTCCCAGATAACTGCTTCCGCTGTGGCCTTTGATCAGCAGGGGAATGTGATCGTGGCCGATACCTCGGGACCAGCCATCCTATGCCTAGGAAAACCCGAGGAGTTCCCAGTGCTGAAGCCCATGGTCACCCAAGGGCTTGCCCACCCCGTGGCACTGGCCTTCACCAAGGAGAATTCATTGCTCGTGCTAGACGCTGCGTCCCATTCTGTAAAAGTCTACAAGGTGGACCGGGGGTGACGGAGTGGTGTGGACCCAGGGCTGGAGTCAGAAGTCCTGGTGCTGTCGCTAGTGAATTGTCGCTCAATTCCTCCATTCAGGCAGAGATAATGGTAACCGCCTGGCAGCATTACAGAGGTTGGGCCAATTCAAGAGTAACCACCATTCATTGAAAGTATTTTGCCCATGCTAAGACATTTGCAGGTGTTAGCTCATTTAATTCTTTTATTTATTTATTTATTTATTTTATCAGGGATCGAACTATATAGCCCAGGCTTGCCTTGAACTCACAATGACCCTCCTCCCTTTGCCTCCTGAGTGCTGGTATTACAGACATGCACCCTCACACCCAGCTTAGACTATAGTTTCTCATGATCAGAGCTTCCACAGAGGGGGAGATAAGTAGATGATATTCACGCAGCACTATAAAGATCATTCAGAGACAAAATCCTGGAATCTTGCTAGGTATCCTTTATTCTAAGCAATTTCCACTTTTCTAAACTATAAATTCTGATATATTTTAACAGAACCAATATTTAAGATAAAAGCCTACTGGCACTGGTTTTGCAGAACCAATTCTCAGTGCTCCTTTACTTTTAGTTGTTGTTGTTTTGTTTTTGTACTGGGGATGTTCACAGAGTGGTGAACGGGACAGTCTCCTGGCCTCCGGAGACATGAGCAAGTATGGAGGAAAGGAACCCAGAGGACAAGAGAACTGGGCAGAGAAAAGCGCCTAAAAATGAGGGAGAGCTGGGGAGGACCCTCTCTCCCTTAGCTCTCACTCCTCAGACCTGCTTGCAGCATGTGCCCTGTTCCCACAAAGCCAATGCCACCACAGACGCCTCCCCTTTTCTGAACAGAGGCCACATGGCAACGGGAGGCACAGGCACGGCGACGGGTGCCCCGCTTCCCTGAAGAAGGGAGAGGTGCTCACACCATGCATCAAAAGATACCCATTTGTCTTTTTCCAGGGCCGTGTCGTTCCTCCTCGACTCCTGGCTAGAGATGCACGTCCAGGATGGACCTCCCAGCCCACTGGCTCCACTCCAATATTTAAGATAAACGCACACTGGCACTGGTTTTACAGAACCATTTCTCAGTGCTCCTTTGTTTTCTTTTTGTTGTTGTTTTGTTTTTGTACCGGAGATCAAACTCGGGTCGTTCTGCTTGCAAGGCAGGCAGCAGAACCGCTGAGCTAAATCCTTGGTCCCCAGTGCTCCTTTCTTTTCACTTAGGAAGTTAGAAATTCCAAGACAATATTTGCCTCATGATCTATGGTATCGGTACACACTTAGGTCTAAGAAACTTTGTTAAATCAAAATAAGATGAGTTTTCTTAACTTTTTCTTGAGCTGCTTTGGATGGGATTGATCATTACTTACCCTCCCCAAATTTATCCTTTGACTGAGGAACCTATGATTTCAGATATAGGTGTGATGTTCGCTGAAGTCATTCATAAAAAATATGTATGCAAGAATTACTGGCATGTTCAAAAGACAGAACGAAAATATCCTCTAACAGCAACAAATGCATGCAGTGCTTTCCCCTCCCATTTTCCCTATGTTACCCAATCCTTTCCTAATAAATATTTATGTTACCTAAGCCTGAATGATTTTTCATGATGTCAGTTCACAGCTGTTAACTGGAATTTATTTTAACACATGCTAAAGATGGAAAGGAAGATTATTTGACTACCTCAATGGGGTCAAACTGTTGCAACAGAGATACAGATTTATAGCTAAGGGGCAGAGTGAGAGGGTCAGTGAATGGAATTACTCAGATGAACTTGACCAGTTCTCAGAGGCAGGAAGGTGAAGAACTTAGACAGGAGAATGCAGAATGGCAAGGGGGAAAAAAAAGTGAGAACCAAGACCTGTCACGTAAAGGTACAAGATCCCAGTAATGAATGTCATTGTACTGTATACCTCAAATGTACCAATAAACTCAATAAAAGAAAAAAAAAGGAATGCAGAATTGGATCAGACATCAAATACGGAGGGATGCTCTACACTGCCTTGGCAAGCTTTGTGCTAGAGGCAAGCCTGGGTGCTGAGGAAGAGGCCTTGTTGAGAAGAGGGCTCAGAGAAAAGTACAGTTTGGACACTCCACAGCCAAGCTTTGTGGTAGTGTTACTGAACCAGGCTCGGTTCGTACCCTGCACGGTCTGACAACTGAAGCGACAAGAGTTAATTCTTGAAGCTGCCTCATATGGAAACAGAGCATGACTCCAATTTACCTCGCTGAGGATGGGGCGTTGGGATGTTTGTGAGGCCAGCTGGAGGGGAAGGCGGCTGGATCAAACTTTGTGTTCTGTGAACATCACAACCCCTTGTCAGAGGTGCTATCTGTAGTTCACTAAAAACAACCAGTGAGGAGTAGGTGAGATCTAGGTTTATTCAGGAACTAAAAACAGGTTGTTTTTCAGATTTTATCTTGGTTTACTTGTCATTGGGTTTCTGTGATTGGATGATTTCCTTCTGTTTGGCTGGAAGGTCTTAGATCACATAGTACTCTTTTTTTTTCTTCTTCTTTGGTTTTTTGAAACAGGCTCTCACTTTGTGGTTCAGGCTGGCCCTGACTCACTATGTAGCCCAGGCTTGCCTCAAATTTGCATCAATCCTCCTGCCTCTGCCTCTCAAGAGAATCCATCTTCTTATTCACCCAGTATCTATTTGAAATCTTGCACCTTTTTACTTTGTTACTATTCATGAGATGCCCTTCCTGGACACTTTTCTCTTGGATTTTCTCGTTGTCATTGTTTCCTCTTGTTGCCGTAGACATAAATGTTTTCATTATAATATTGTTCATACTTTAATCTTTCTTATTCATCCACTGTATTAATTACCATTTAAAGAAACATCAGATTTAATTTCTCTCCATTTCTTACTTTCTAACCTGGAATAGTACATAATCAAACGCAATTTTCAACTAGAAATAACATTAGCATGATCTAGTTTGTATTTGTACATGTGGTATTTTCAAAATTTGCATATAAATTTAAAATTTTTGATTAATACAAATTGTGGTAAATTACGAATAAATTCATCATGTGGAGTTGATGCCTATATGTTAACACATTTTAATCCTTTACATTTATGATTTAAAGCCATATTTTGTACAAAGTCAAAATATTCTCAACAATTGGCTTTGGTGTTTCTCTTTGTTCTTTCACTTATCTTTCTTGTCTGGCTCTTAAAAGCGGAATGCACAATGAGTTTTCTTCTTTTTAAAAACACCTCTTACTATCTATGGGCCTTGGAATCAATGTCTTCTTGCAGTGTTTATCTTCCCAGAGAAAACTGTACCTTCATTGGTAACATACTGGGAAATTCTCTTTCACTTTAAGGACTTTAAGCTCCTTTTCAAAGGGTTTCTTAGGAGAGTAAATATCAATATGATGACAAATCAAGCTCGGTCAGGGAGTGGTGAACTGTGGTGTGAGGAATTTAGCATCACCAGGCCCATCTATACCCAATAAATTCTATAGTACACAGAACTCACCCAGCATCTCTGAGAAAAATTGGACTGTGCATATTGTCCAGAAGTATACCAGTCTTTATTGAGTTTTTAACCTTTCTATCAGCAATTGTTACTAATGCCAGAGAATGATGTAATAGAAAAAAACCTCCTAAATATGTACTTGGGCAATCATTTAAAATAATTCCTGATGGGCAGATGTACATGAACTTGATAATTTATCCCATATCCATATCTTTTATTCCATTTCCATATCCACTACTTACAAATATTTACAAAAAGATTTGGTTGGTATTCTTCACAATTCTGTGCTGTAATGTGGTATGTTAATTTTTATGCTGATGGAGAAAACAATGAAATCTATCAATATCCATCTCAATTTCATAATAGAAGTTTAGTTAAAAAAAAACACTTAGAATATCACATCATGTATCTCCAAGCACATATGAGTATGCATATAAAGTTATAGCAAAATACATTTTACCAGAATTGATTTTTCTAACAAATTCACAAAACTTACATTTAGCTGGATCGATGGCCAAAAAAAGAGGATTCAAACTGCTAAAATCAGAAATGCAGGAGAGAACATACCATCAATTTTACATGCATGAAAATTATTTGAGAGAGTATGTATAATTGTATATTAAGATTGTAGATATAGCCTAGAAGAAATAGACAACTTCTAACAAACGTACAACCTACCAACACAATAAAACAAGGCATTAAAAAGTCAAATACATCTCAACTCATAAGGACATTAACTCAATAATCAGGACCAGAGGTTTGGCTCAGTGGTTCTGCCGCCTGCCTCGCAAGCACAAGGGCCCGAGTTGGATCCCTGGTCCCAAAGATAAAAGAAAAGTTTATGGATCCTTGTACACTGTTAGTGACAATGCACATCAATACAGCCATTGTGGAAAAGAATATGAAAGTTCCTTAAAATACAGTTATTGAAACTGCCACAGGACCCAGCAAGCCCACTCTGTGTATATACGTAAAGGAACTGAAACCGCAGTCTAGAAAGATTTCTTCACACTCATGTTCAATGAAAGTTTATTCACTTCAGCCCAGGTGTAAAAATGGTCCATGTCATTTAGAACGAAAGAAGAGATTTTACCATTGATCTATATGATTAAAAGTATTCACATTATAAAACTCTTAGAATCTAAATGAGTGAACATAGCAGTATTTTTCCACAAGTTACCCAGAAGAGCTGTTCATCACCGATGGTTGGGCATCTCTCTCTGCCTCCTTCAGCCTGTCTCTCTACTTCTCACATAGATTCATTAGCATAGGGAAATGTGTAGATTTACATCATAGATGTGTCATTCAAAAAATGAGATCCTTCGTACAGACAGACATCCACACATCATGTATCTTTTTCACATTAACAGTTTCCTTGGCTACTTTCCCTATGAGGCCAGATAGAGCCACCCGAATAGGTGCATATCATTTTGTCATACACGTGGCCTATACACAGATGTTACGGAAGGTTCCAGATGCTGCCTCCTTCAACTACGGATATGAACAATAGTCTTGAAAAGGTGTGTTGCTGTGTATGTGAGAAGAATCACTAACATTAGCTCTACAAGGAAAAGCAACGTAAATGTTTAAAAGCCTGAGGAGCGAGGCGTGGTGGCCCTGCCTGTAATCCCACCAGTGAGGAAGCTGAGGCAGGGGACCTGACCTGAGTTTGAGGCCAGGCTGGAGTACATAGTGAGATGCTGTCACCAAAACCAAAACCAAAACAAAACAGACCGTCAAATGAGGGCCTGGGATTTAGCTCAGTGGTTCCGCCACCTGCGTCGCAAGCGCAAGGTCTACAGTTCCATCCCTGATGCATAAAAAAACCAAAAGCACTCGGAGGAGCTGGCACACAGCTCTTTGAGAGAAGAACTTCCATAACCATGTCCTTCAGGGACCTACCAGGCCTGCTGCCTTCCATGTTCTTCCCAGTTCTATTGGCGCCACACTTAAAACATATTAGTGTGAAGAGGACAGATGACATTTCAGTAATGTATGCCTCTGTGCCCTGCAGACTGATCATTGTATAACTTTGCAGGCTGTGATGAAATTTCATTTTGCATTACAAGCGTGTCTTTTATCCTACTAAACCGATAGCTTCCTGAGTGTTCATTGTAGCCCTGGGATTTGATCCTCCAAGATGCTGTGGTTTCTAAAAAACATTTCTCATTGCGATTTGTCATTATAATTGTTCACATTGTTCTTGCTTTTGTTTTGCCTGCAAAGAGTCAGCCCTTTCCCTGTGGTTTCTTATCACTGAAGTTATAGACAAGCAACCCCAAACCCTGCCCCAGGGCAA
>NW_022900922.1:23858267-23906587 GCF_012274545.1 Fukomys damarensis
TATGTTATATTCTTTATGGGGCTTTGCTTTTTACCTGTAAACTGTGGACTATATCCCCTTCTAACCTAAACTAAGATGAATCAGACCCCTCCAATCCTATGTGGCCAACGAGAAATCTCATTTCACAGAGGTGAAAAAAACTGAGAATAGGTAAATCACAGGGAAAGAAAGGTGACCAGCAGCCAGGAGCTGGCACAGGGTAGAGGTGAGGGACTGCATATGGGTACGGAAACCAGGAAGATGTTCTGGTACCGGACAGTTGTGGAAGTTGCACAGCATTGCAAGTGTACTTGATGCCACTGACCATCACAAAAAACTAACTCTGAAATTACATTTAAAATTAATATATTTACAGAGAACTGGGAATTAAAGGTACGAGTGAATACAACAGGAAGTGCAACAGCCAGGGTGCAGAAGAGTGGGTATGTGTCAGGAGCTGGCCACAGGGGGCAGTCAGGAGGTGACACCCGCTGTGAAATGAGGGACCCCCGGTGTGGAACTGGTGGAGCAGTGGCTCCTGCAGCTGGTTCTCATTTCAGTGCTGCAGCTGGTGAGGGAGCTGAAGGTAGAGGTGGCACTGGCTCTGCAGGTGGTACTCGAGTTTGGGCCGCAGCTGGCCCTGCAGTGAGAAGAGGAGAAAACACCGACTGTCCATGTTCCTCCCACGAGGCAGCTCTGCCTGCCAGCCCATCCCAGGGAGTGCTCCCAGGTGCATCCACCCACTGACTACTGAGTCTAGGGCTGTTCCCGGGCCAGCGGAGCAGGTGGGAGCCCTTTCTGCGTGCCCAGCCCCGTCCTATCCCATGTACCCACGGGCACGTAGCCCGGTCCTATCACCCTTACTCTCTTCCTCAGCGGGCTTGGGGATGCCGCAGTGGAGTCAGTGGGCTGGGAGGTCCATCCTGGACGTGCATCTCTAGCCAGGAGTCGAGGAGGAAGGACACGGCCCTGGGAAAAGACAAATGGGTATCTTTTGATGCATGGTGTGAGCACCTCTCCCTTCTTCAGGGAAGCGGGGCACCCGTTGCCGTGCCTGTGCCTCCCGTTGCCATGTGGCCTCTGTTCAGAAAAGGGGAGGCATCTGTGGTGGCATTGGCTTTGTGGGAACAGGGCACATGCTGCAAGCAGGTCTGAGGAGTGAGAGCTAAGGGAGAGGGGTCCTCCCCAGCTCTCCCTCATTTTTAGGCGCTTTTCTCTGCCCAGTTCTCTGTCCTCTGGGTTCCTTTCCTCCATACTTGCTCGTGTCTCAGGAGGCCAGGAGACTGTCCCGTTCACCACTCTGTGAACATGATCTGCTTGCTCTTCTGTCTAAGGTGACTGTTTAGCCCCCTAGTGGCATAGAAGCCCCCTTGGTCGCTGGGTCATGGTCAGTGCCTAGATAAGGGTTTGCACATAGTGGGGCTTCATGCATATGCTGGGAAGAAAGACACACAGCAGCTTCCTCTAAGGTATCAGAGTGGGCCTGGTCCCTCTGCCATCCCCTAGGGTCTCCTGCGCTGTATAAACCCTGTGGAGTGAGTCTCTGATCTCCTTTACAACGAAGAGGATAGCTTTGCTCAAGTGCAGCATTCAGTGAGGAGAAGACAAAGCTTCCCTTTAGGGAAGGAAATTCATCAGTGAGAATAAGCACAGCCATTGCAGCAGGTCTTCAACAGGACCAAGGTCAGGGCCAGTGCTTGCCTTGGAGACCCCACTTTCTCCTACAGTGACCCTGTGGGCTTAGCCTATGAGCACTGCACTGTTCAGAGACACACACAGAGGCAGAGGGAGGCACAGGGACATCCCCAGGACTCAGAGCTGCAGAGGGCGACACTTACCTTCCCATCATTCTGGCCTGTTGGGCATAGGTGCAGGCTCTGGTGGATCGCAGGAAGGAGGAACCGAGGAAGGGTTGGCTGCCTGGGAAAGCTGGCGCCAGCTGCTCGGAGAGGGAGTGTGATGTGACCACCTGCACTGGCCAGACTTGGGTGAGGCTCCCAGCTGAGTGATTTTCAAGCTGTGGTGCAAGAGTGGAGTCAGTGGCCAAACCATGAGCCAACAGGAGGGTTGCAGGGTGAAGCTCCCCCAAACTGGATATTAGTTAGTGATTTTTGCCTCAACACAGACAGGAGAGCCTCAGCACAAATGTAGTTTTCCCAGTAAAAGGTTCAATTTCAGAAGGGACTTGGGAGACATATTAGCATGTCTGGGCCACTTTCGTAGCCACAGAGAGGCGGTAACTGCCTGCCTAAAGGGCATCAATCCATGTTAGCCAAGACAGAGTCCCTTTGTAGAGGTGAGAACCCAGAAGCTTGTCTCGTGTGGGTGGGTGGGTCCTTAAGTGAAACACCCAGGATGTTCCCTGGGGTGCCATTGAAATGGCCCCAGGAAGGAATCAAGTCTAGGTCCCCTAGCACGAAGACCTGGATGGTCACGGTCACCACCTCTCCTCTGCAATGTGGTTCAAGTCAGAGACTCAGCTCCTGACCTGTTGGACCCACGGTATTGGTCTTTGACACAGCAAGTGACAGAGAAATGGACAGAATAGGAAGAAGTCCTGATGTGTTTGGTGAACACAGCTCTGGAAATCTCATGATGAATAAGCATTGGAGAAGGAGTGGAAGGACAGTCAGGCCAGTGGCACAAGGACACCGAGGTGCAGGAGTTAAAAGGATGTGAAGTGGCAGAACACAAATCATCCCAAGAAGTACAGTGGCAGAGTATCAAAGTCCCTTCTCCCATGATCTCAAAAACATATGGACAGTGACCTTGCCCCAGGAGGGGCTGGGGAGAGAAGAATTTCACATGGGAGGACATGAAGCCCATATTTCTGTGGGGTTGCTGTCTACCCATGCCTGGAATGAGGTGTTGGGCCTGCTGTGCAGTCCCAGGGTGTTTGTGGTTCTTCTCCAAAGCCCCAGTGGGAGTCTCCTCTATTCCCACCCTGACCCATGGTGAGCTGGCACTTGTTGAATTGTACAGCCCGAAAGTCTTGTGCAAGAAACTGGCGTGAAAGCCTACAGTGATACGTAGAAATGTGTAGACAGTGTCCATTTGCCAGCAACAGGCATCAACACCTGCCAGCCCGTCACTGGGGATGCTTATGACCCTGGAGACCTTTTCTGTCCCACATCACACGTGTACCTGTGTTACAGGATTCTACTCCGGCAGAAGAAATGACTCTGGGCGCTGGGGAGAAACACTGTACCCTGGAGCTGCTGACCTGCCAGCCCTCTCCTGGGTGACAATGTAACAGAGCAGCAAGCGCACAACATCCCAGCAGCTACTCCTGCCAGGAAGACTAACCCGTATGACCACAGTCCTCCCACACCCAGAAAGAAGTGCTAGACTTGAGCAGGAAACTCACAGTGGTGCTGAAGCCAGGCTGGACATGAGTAGGGCTTCCTGGTGTTTCTTGGTGGCTGGCGGACAGTCCTCGAAAGACTTCGCCTGGGTTCCTTACTGTCTCTGCGCATGGCATTGCCAGCTCAGAGATCTCTTATGGTCTTCTTTAGGCTTTCGATGGCCTAGAGATGAACTCTGGGAAAAACCCCTCAGGAATGACCTCTTTTGGGACCCTACGTGTTTGTTGGGGCTCCATGGCCAAGCCGCGGAAGATCTCCTCTGGAAGAACTTCCATGGGCTTCCAGGTCTTTGTGGGTTTGTGATGCCCAGGCCCGGGAAAAGGTCCTCTGAGAACACCTCTCCTGGGCTCCTGGGTCTTTGTGGGTATCCCATGCCCAGGGCCAGGAAAATGTCCCCTGGGAACACCTCTCCTGGGCTCCTGTCCCTGGGACCTGGGAAGATCTCTCCTGGGCTCCTGGGTCTTTGTGGGTATCTCATGCCCAGGCCCGGGAAAATGTCCTCTGAGAACACTTCTCCTGGGCTCCTGGGTCTTTGTGGGTATCCCATGCCCGGAAAATGTCCTCTGAGAACACCTCTCCTAGGCTGCTGGGTGTTTGTGGGTTTCCCATGCCCAGGCCCGGGAAAGTGTCCCCTGGGAAGATCTCTCCTGGGCTCCTGGGTCTTTGTGGGTATCTCATGCCCAGGCCCGGGAAAATGTCCTCTGAGAACACTTCTCCTGGGCTCCTGGGTCTTTGTGGGTATCCCATGCCCAGGGCCGGGAAAATGTCCTCTGGGAACACCTCACATGGGCCCCTGGGTCTTTGTGGGTACCTCATGCCCAGGCCCGGGAAAATGTCCTCTGAGAACACCTCTCCTGGGCTCCTGGGTCTTTGTGGGTATCCGATGCCCAGGCCCGAGAAAATGTCCTCTGGGAACACCTCTCCTGGGCTCCTGGGTCTGTCTGGGTATCCCATACCCAGGCCCGGGAAAATGTCCCCTGAGAACACCTGTCCTGGGCCCCTGGGTCTTTCGTATCCGATGCCCAGGCCCGAGAAAATGTCCTCTGGGAACACCTCTCCTGGGCTCCTGGGTCTTTCTGGGTATCCCATACCCAGGCCCCGGAAAATGTCCCCTGAGAACACCTGTCCTGGGCTCCTGGGTCTTTCTGGGTATCCCATGCCCAGGTCCGGGAAAATGTCCTCTGGGAACACCTCTCCTGGGCTCCTGGGTCTTTCTGGATATCCCATGCCTAGGCGGGGAAAATGTCCTCTGAGAACACCTCTCCTGGGCTCCTGGGTCTTTGTGGGTATCCCATGCCCAGGGCCAGGAAAATGTCCCCTGGGAACACCTCTTCTGGGCTCCTGGGTCTTTCTGGGTATGCCATGCCCAGGCCCGAGAAAATGTTCTCTGGGAAGACCTCTCCTGGGCTCCTGGGTGTTGTGGTTATCTCATGCCCAGGCCCGGGAAAATGTCCTCTGAGAACTCCTCTCCTGGGCTGCTGGGTCATTCTGGGTATCCCATGCCCAGGGCCAGGAAAATGTCCCCTGGGAATACCTCTCCTGGGCTCCTGGGTATTTGTGGGTATCTCATGCCCAGGCCCAGGAAAATGTCCACTGGGAACACCTCTCCTGGGCTCCTGGGTCTTTGTGGGTATCCCATGCCCAGCCCCGGGAAAGTGTCCCCTGGGAAGACCTCTCCTGGGCTCCTGGGTCTTTCTGGGTATCTCATGCCTAGGCCCGGGAAAATGTCCCCTGGGAACACCTGTCCTGGGCTCCTGGGTCTTTGTGGGTATCCCATGCCCAGCCCCGGGAAAGTGTCCCCTGGGAAGACCTCACCTGGGCCCCTGGGTCTTTCTGGTACCTCATGACCAGGCACAGGAAAATGTCCCCTGGGAACACCTCTCCTGGGCTCCTGGGTCTTTGTGGGTATCCCATGCCCAGGGCCAGGAAAATGTCCCCTGGGAACACCTCTCCTGGGCTCCTGGGTCTTTGTGGGTATCCCATGCCCAGGCCCGAGAAAATGTCCTCTGGGAACACCTCTCCTGGGCTCCTGGGTCTTTCTGGGTATACCATGCCCAGGCCCGGGAAAATGTCCTCTGGGAACACCTCTCCTGGGCTCCTGGGTCTTTGTGGGTATCCCATGCCCAGGCCTGGGAAAATGTCCCCTGGGAACACCTCTCCTAGGCTGCTGGGTCTTTGTGGGTTTCCCATGCCCAGGCCGGGAAACTGTCCCCTGGGAACACCTCTCCTGGGCTCCTGGGTCTTTGTGGGTATCCCATGCCCAGGGCCAGGAAAATGTCCCCTGGGAATACCTCTCCTGGGCTCCTGGGTCTTTGTGGGTATCTCATGCCCAGGCCCAGGAAAATGTCCCCTGGGAACACCTCTCCTGGGCTCCTGGGTCTTTGTGGGTATCCCATGCCCAGGGCCAGGAAAATGTCCCCTGGGAACACCTCTCCTGGGCTCCTGGGTCTTTCTGGGTATACCATGCCCAGGCCCGGGAAAATGTCCTCTGGGAACACCTCTCCTGGGCTCTGGGTCTTTGTGGGTATCTCATAGCCAGGCCTGGGAAAATGTCCCCTGGGAACACCTCTCCTGGGCTCCTGGGTCTTTGTGGGTTTCCCATGCCCAGGCCCGGGAAAGTGTCCCCTGGGAAGACCTCTCCTGGGCTCCTGGGTCTTTGTGGGTTTCCCATGCCCAGGCCCGGGAAAGTGTCCCCTGGGAAGACCTCTCCTGGGCTCCTGGGTCTTTGTGGGTTTCCCATGCCCAGGCCCGGGAAAGTGTCCCCTGGGAAGACCTCTCCTGGGCTCCTGGGTCTTTGTGGGTTTCCCATGCCCAGGCCCGGGAAAGTGTCCCCTGGGAAGACCTCTCCTGGGCTCCTGGGTCTTTGTGGGTTTCCCATGCCCAGGCCCGGGAAAGTGTCCCCTGGGAAGACCTCTCCTGGGCTCCTGGGTCTTTGTGGGTTTCCCATGCCCAGGCCCGGGAAAGTGTCCCCTGGGAAGACCTCTCCTGGGCTCCTGGGTCTTTGTGGGTTTCCCATGCCCAGGCCCGGGAAAATGTCCCCTGGGAACACCTCTCCTGGGCTCCTGGGTCTTTGTGGGTTTCCCATGCCCAGCCCCGGGAAAGTGTCCCCTGGGAAGACCTCTCCTGGGCTCCTGGGTCTTTCTGGGTATCTCATGCCCAGGCCCGGGAAAATGTCCTCGGAGAACACCTCTCCTGGGCTCCTGGGTCTTTGTGCGTATCCCATGCTCAAGCCCGAGAAAATGTCCTCTGGGAAGACCTCTCCTGGGCTCCTGGGTCTTGTGGTTATCTCATGCCCAGGCCCGGGAAAATGTCCTCGGAGAACACCTCTCCTGGGCTCCTGGGTCTTTCTGGGTATCTCATGCCCAGGCCCGGGAAAATGTCCTCGGAGAACACCTCTCCTGGGCTCCTGGGTCTTTGTGGGTATCCCATGCCCAGGACCAGGAAAATGTCCTGTGGGAACACCTCACCAGGGCTCCTGGGTCTTTCTGGGTATCTCATGCCCAGGCCCGGGAAAATGTCCTCGGAGAACACCTCTCCTGGGCTCCTGGGTCTTTGTGGGTATCCCATGCCCAGGACCAGGAAAATGTCCTGTGGGAACACCTCACCAGGGCTCCTGGGTCTTTCTGGGTATCTCATGCCCAGGCCCGGGAAAATGTCCTCGGAGAACACCTCTCCTGGGCTCCTGGGTCTTTGTGGGTATCCCATGCCCAGGCCCGGGAAAGTGTCCCCTGGGAAGACCTCTCCTGGGCTCCTGGGTCTTTGTGGGTATCCCATGCACAGGACCAGGAAAATGTCCTGTGGGAACACCTCACCAGGGCTCCTGGGTCTTTCTGGGTACCTCATGCCCAGGCCCGGGAAAATGTCCTCTGGGAACACTTCACCTGTGCCCTTGGGTCTTTCTGGGTACCTCATGCCCAGGCCCAGGAAAATGTCCCCTGGGAACACCTCTCCTGGGCTCCTGGGTCTTTGTGGGTATCCCATGCCCAGGACCAGGAAAATGTCCTGTGGGAACACCTCACCTGGGCCCCTGGGTCTTTCTGGGTACCTCATGCCCAGGCCCAGGAAAATGTCCCCTGGGAACACCTCTCCTGGGCTCCTGGGTCTTTGTGGGTATCCCATGCCCAGGCCCAGGAAAATGTCCCCTGGGAACACCTCTCCTGGGCTCCTGGGTCTTTGTGGGTATCCCATGCCCAGAGCCAGGAAAATGTCCCCTGGGAACACCTCTCCTGGGCTCCTGGGTCTTTCTGGGTATACCATGCCCAGGCCCGGGAAAATGTCCTCTGGGAACACCTCTCCTGGGCTCCTGGGTCTTTGTGGGTATCCCATGCCCAGGACCAGGAAAATGTCCTGTGGGAACACCTCACCTGGGCCCCTGGGTCTTTCTGGGTACCTCATGACCAGGCACAGGAAAATGTCCCCTGGGAACACCTCTCCTGGGCTCCTGGGTCTTTGTGGGTATCCCATGCCCAGAGCCAGGAAAATGTCCCCTGGGAACACCTCTCCTGGGCTCCTGGGTCTTTCTGGGTATACCATGCCCAGGCCCGGGAAAATGTCCTCTGGGAACACCTCTCCTGGGCTCCTGGGTCTTTGAGGGTATCTCATAGCCAGACCTGGGAAAATGTCCCCTGGGAACACCTCTCCTGGCCTCTGGGTCTCTGTGGGTATCTCATGCCCAGGCCCAGGAAAATGTCCTCTGAGAACACCTCTCCTAGGCTGCTGGGTCTTTGTGGGTTTCCCATGCCCAGCCCGGGAAAGTGTTCCCTGGGAAGATCTCTCCTGGGCTCCTGGGTCTTTGTGGGTATCCCATGCCCAGGGCCGGGAAAATGTCCTCTGGGAACACCTCTCCTGGGCTCCTGGGTCTGTGTGGGCTTCCCATGCCCAGGCCCGGGAAAATGTCCTCGGAGAACACCTCTCCTGGGCTCCTGGGTCTGTGTGGGCTTCCCATGCCCAGGCCCGGGAAAATGTCCTCGGAGAACACCTCTCCTGGGCTCCTGGGTCTGTGTGGGCTTCCCATGCCCAGGCCCGGGAAAATGTCCTCGGAGAACACCTCTCCTGGGCTCCTGGGTCTGTGTGGGCTTCCCATGCCCAGGCCCGGGAAAATGTCCTCGGAGAACACCTCTCCTGGGCTCCTGGGTCTGTGTGGGCTTCCCATGCCCAGGCCCGGGAAAATGTCCTCGGAGAACACCTCTCCTGGGCTCCTGGGTCTTTGTGGGTATCCCATGCCCAGGGCCGGGAAAATGTCCTCTGGGAACACCTCTCCTGGGCTCCTGGGTCTTTGTGGGTAGCTCATGCCCAGGCCCAGGAAAATGTCCTCTGAGAACACCTCTCCTAGGCTGCTTGGTCTTTGTGGGTATCTCATGCCCAAGCCCAGAAAAATGTCCCCTGGGAACACCTCTCCTGGGCTCCTGGGTCTTTGTGGGCTTCCCATGCCCAGGCCCGGGAAAGTGTCCCCTGGGAAGACCTCTCCTGGGCTCCTGGGTCTTTGTGGGTATCCCATGCCCAGGACCAGGAAAATGTCCTGTGGGAACACCTCACCTGGTCCCCTGGGTCTTTCTGGGTACCTCATGCCCAGGCCCGGGAAAATGTCCTCTGGGAACACTTCACCTGTGCCCTTGGGTCTTTCTGGGTACCTCATGCCCAGGCCCGGGAAAATGTCCTCTGGGAACACCTCTCCTGGGCTCCTGGGTCTTTGTGGGTATCCCATGCCCAGGACCAGGAAAATGTCCTGTGGGAACACCTCACCTGGTCCCCTGGGTCTTTCTGGGTACCTCATGCCCAGGCCCGGGAAAATGTCCTCTGGGAACACCTCTCCTGGGCTCCTGGGTCTTTGTGGGTATCTCATCGCCAGGCCTGGGAAAATGTCCCCTGGGAACACCTCTCCTGGCCTCTGGGTCTTTGTGGGTATCTCATGCCCAGGCCCGGGAAAATGTCCTCTGAGAACACTTCTCCTAGGCTGCTGGGTCTTTGTGGGTTTCCCATGCCCAGGCCCGGGAAAGTGTCCCCTGGGAAGATCTCTCCTGGGCTCCTGGGTCTTTGTGGGTATCCCATGCCCAGGGCTAGGAAAATGTCCCCTGGGAACACCTCTCCTGGGCTCCTGGGTCTTTCTGGGTATGCCATGCCCAGGCCCGAGAAAATGTTCTCTGGGAAGACCTCTCCTGGGCTCCTGGGTCTTGTGGTTATCTCATGCCCAGGCCCAGGAAAATGTCCTCTGAGAACACCTCTCCTGGGCTCCTGGGTCTTTGTGGGTATCCCATGCCCAGGCCCGGGAAAATGTCCTCTGAGAACACTTCTCCTAGGCTGCTGGGTCTTTGTGGGTAGCTCATGCCCAGGCCCAGGAAAATGTCCTCTGAGAACACTTCTCCTAGGCTGCTGGGTCTTTGTGGGTAGCTCATGCCCAGGCCCAGGAAAATGTCCTCTGAGAACACTTCTCCTAGGCTGCTGGGTCTTTGTGGGTAGCTCATGCCCAGGCCCAGGAAAATGTCCTCTGAGAACACTTCTCCTAGGCTGCTGGGTCTTTGTGGGTAGCTCATGCCCAGGCCCAGGAAAATGTCCTCTGAGAACACTTCTCCTAGGCTCCTGGGTCTTTGTGGGTAGCTCATGCCCAGGCCCAGGAAAATGTCCTCTGAGAACACCTCTCCTAGGCTGCTTGGTCTTTGTGCGTATCCCATTCCCAGGCCCGAGAAAATGTCCCCTGGGAACACCTCTCCTGGGCTCCTGGGTCTTTGTGGGTTTCCCATGCCCAGGCCCGGGAAAGTGTCCCCTGGGAAGACCTCTCATGGGCTCCTGGGTCTTTGTGGGTATCCCATGCCCAGGCCCGGGAAAATGTCCCCTGAGAACACCTGTCCTGGGTTCCTGGGTCTTTCTGGGTATCCCATGCCCACGCCTGGGAAAATGTCCTCTGGGAACACCTCTCCTGGGCTCCTGGGTCTTTGTGGGTTTCCCATGCCCAGGCCCGGGAAAGTGTCCTCTGGGAACACTTCACCTGTGCCCTTGGGTCTTTCTGGGTACCTCATGCCCAGGCCCAGGAAAATGTCCCCTGGGAACACCTCTCCTGGGCTCCTGGGTCTTTGTGGGGTCCTAGTCTCTTGGCTAGGGCAGATCTCCCATGGGAAGACCTCCTCTGAGCTCCTACATCTTTGTACGCCCCCCGTGGCGGTGCCAGGACAGTTCTCCTGTGGGAAGATCTCCCGTTCTCTGGGAAGGCCCCTAGGTGTTTGTGGATCTGATATGACCAGGTCGAGAAAGACCTCCCCCGCTGTCCTCAGTGACTCTGGGGTACTGTTGCCTGGTCCGTCAGTTTCACCCCTCGGGCCTCTTGCAGTTTCTGGGCTTCTGGTTGTCACGCGTGAGGAGACCTGCCCAGAGCTAGGTGGTATCTCTGAGCACTGGGTGCCTGGGCTTGGAGAGACCTGCCTTGGTCTCCTTGGTGTCTTTGTGTCCTGACGAATTGGGCCTAAGGAGACTTTTCTTGGGTTCCCCAGTGTTTCTCTGTGACTCGCGTTCAGGCCTGAGGGGACCTGTCCTGGGATCTTTGCTGGATTTTGGTACCTGGTGGCAGATCCCTGGCAGATCTTCCCTAGGTCCCTTGGGGCCTTTTGGTGCTTAGAAGCTGGGTCTAAGGAGACCTCTTGGCCCTTCAGTGTCTCAGGGTACTTTATGCCAGGGCCTGGGGAGACATTTCCTGGGCTTTCTGGGACCTTCCTGATTAGGGCAGGTGAGCCCACGCTCCTTGGTGGCTCATGGCTCATGGTGGTCACCCCTGGGGAGATCTGGCCTGGGTTTTCCGTGATGATTGAGCGGATCCTGCGGTGTGGCCTGAGATGACTGGGTGGAGTTAACCATTTTCTCAGTCTTTGAAAGAAAGTGTCTCTGCCTGAAGTCTTCTGGCTCTTGCCTCCAGAAGTTGAGAAGCAGTTCAGCATACTTGCTGTTCACCGCCTCTGGACAAGTGAGCTCAGGACGTAACAGTCACTCTATTGTGACTCGTGTTCACGAGGGTTCCATGTCCTGTTTGGACAGGTTGCCAAGGAAACAAGGTCATGTCTTGTGCCTACAACCAGAGCACTTCCTCTGAGGAGAAGACCCGATGGCCCAGCTTCATGTTCATAGTGAAATAAATCAGTGGCCCTTCCCTTAGTACTATTACTGTTTTTAATCTAGGCATCTGTCTAACTAGGATGTACATTTGCAGTACTGAGCATTGATTGAGCCCACTGTGCTCGTGCTGAACTCTATTACATCCCCAGTCTATCTTTTTTCCAGAAACTCATTAAGGGTCTCACTAAATCATTTAATGGAGCCTGTTACAGGTTTGGTCACACACGCCTGGGATCTCAACACTGGGGAGGCTGAGGCAGGAAGTTCACCATGAGTTTGAGGTGAGAGATGAAAGAAGACAAACCTTAATTGATCATGATGGACTCCATCTTTGGATTTTCCTGCCTCAGACCCCCAGAATGCTGGAATTACTGCCTGATTCAGTGTGCTACTGGGAAACAGCAAAAGAAAAACTAAACAAGTTTCTCTGATTTGAGGCCCTGGTGCCATTTTCACTTCTAAGGCAGCATATATACAGAGAGACTTTGTATGTAGCAGGCCCAGTACTAAAGGGTCTTTTCTGTGTGTTCTCTCAATGTGAGGTGCTGGCATTCACATATAGAAAGCCGGGGAATGTCAGGATGCTTCTGTTATCTGGCTTGATCATATCATTGTCATTGAATTGGGGAGTGTGGAGATCCTCCAAAAATTTGCACAACGATTTTACTTCAGGGATAGAAATGTTGATTTCAGGACATAACATCTTAGATTGTGGTGGGTGGTCCATCGTAGGTTGTTGAAGCATAGAAATGATTAATTATTCCTACTTAGCTATTGAAGTCCATGGGAAAGTGTAGTATTCAGTACTGTGATATCAAGTGAGGTGGGATGGGCTGCAGACTGTAGGGCAGTAGTCTTTGTAGGTCATGGAAGGCGTCACCCCAGTAGTGATGATGGACCCATACACACCTACATCACTTTGATACTTTCCTTGTGGCCACTTCAATGGCCTGCTATCCTCTCATCCCAAGCAGCCCATGTGCCTCCTATCCCAGGTTGACTGCTTGCAGCATTTAGTGTTGTCTTGGTTTTACTTGGTTTTATTTTTCGGTACAGTTTATTCAGTCAGTATAACCATGTTTGTGTTCGTGCGTGCTGTTCCTTGTCAGAGGCTCATCCATCGCATGCCATCATGCGCATGAACCACAGATGGTTCACGTGCCCATGTGCTGAGGGCTATATGTGTGCTTTCCAGTTTTGACTGTGAAACACAAAGCTGCTATGACCATTCCTGTACTGATGTTTGCATGGAGAGCGCCTCTTGTTTCCCCGGGGAAAATACCTCAGTGTGAAATTGCTGGGTCACAGGGCTGGTACATGCTGAACTTCAAAACTGTTAAATTGCCTTTTGAAGTGGTTGTTTCAAGCAGAGTTTGAGAGTTCTCATTTTTCCATTGAAGCCTGTCAGTCTTTACAGGTGATGTCCCCCTGACCTACGTGCTGCTGAGCTGGCCCCGTCTTCCCTGAGCCCCTCCTGTGAGCACATGAAGCTCTTGGGGGACATCCCAGATCTGAACCATAACAGCTTGACCACGGGCCCCAAGACTCATGTGCATGTCTTTACACAAAATGTATTTATTCCATGTCTAGGTGCTGGCAGTCTTACCAGCATTGCTGAAAAGTTCAAGTCCAAAGTATCCTCTGAGCCTTAAGGAAAACTTGTATCCCTGAGCCCTTGTAGAAAGGAGAGAAAAGAAGGTAAACACTTCCAATACACACTGGCAAATGTAAACACTGCCATCCCCAAAGAGGGCAATGGAAGTGGGGGGTTAGAAGACACAGGGACCAAAGCATAACCAAATTCCAGCAAGGCAAATGTGAAGTACTGTAGGCTCATGTCCAGCACTGGAGGTAGTGATGTGAATGCCACATGACTTGGGTGGCCCTGTTCCCCGGGCATTGCGGGTGGTTGCTATGATGTCCCTCTCAGATGGCTAGGTCACTGCTTGCCATTTTGCTCAGCCAGTGTTTTCTATTCTCGGCATCTCTAACTTCCTAGGGAGTCCACTGCTGCACGGATTCAGGCTCACAGCTTCATGCACTGCACTCCCATGCCTGCCAGCCTGAACCACATAGCCCCTGTCTCAAGCCACCCCCAAAGAGGAATATTACATTCCAATAATATACTATGTAAGTATTATAGCCCAAGAATTCAATCTATGCAAACTTTTTAATTAAAAATGTTTAATAATGCCCTTTAAGATTATGTGGATTGATAATATTCTTTCATGTATATTCATGAATCAGATTCTGAATTCACATTCCTGGCCTTCTGCTACACGCTGGTGCTCCTGCCTACTTCCGTTCTCATCTTCTTTGCCATCCGGCACATCACAGTATCTGATGAGCTGAAGACTGATTCCAAGAATCCTACAGACCAGTGTAATACCCGGAATCCTCGGGTCCTCCCCGAGTGCCTCATCCATGCTTTCTTCTGTCATTTTTCTTCGTGCTGTAGAGTAGCTCACACTGGGTCTCAATATGCCCCTCTTGGCATACCATGTCCAGTAGTACATGAGTAGACTGGTGATAGCAGACCAGGACTCTACGACCTCACAACCAGCATGAACACAGACTTCCTAGCATATTGTCAGGAAGGATGGTGCCAACTAGCCTTTTACCTCTTCCCATTTTTTTTACTACCTGTATGGCATGATCTATGTTTGGCTGAGCTCTTAGAACAGCATACAGAATTATCTGGTTAATCACGTACAGAAGCCACCACAGAAAAGGACTCCATCCAGCAAGGTCCTGTTCCTAGGAGCATTGTATGGGATCTGATCAATTCTTTTAAAAATGACTCTTATTTTTCTACATTTTTTGCTTCTGGAAAGATAGTTTTCCTATGTTACACTTGGATAAAGAATGTAAGTGGAATTATGTATAAATTAATATAAAATGGCTATCTCTAGTGTTGACAGGTGGAACTTGCACTCCTGAAGGAACAACCACAATCCTTCCCATAAGCCACTATTTACCGACTGTCCTTAGTCCATGGGAAGCTTTTATGGGAAGCTGTACGGTTCATTTTGATTTACTGAAATACCATCTTACCAGTAATTAGATGTAGATAACCAAGTACTTCTGATGAAGTGAAAATGTGTATCTGATTTCTAGGAAACAATAGATTTCCTCATTTATCATACAGACAGATGATTTTATCACTATACACTTACAAAAATGAGTAAGATTTCCTCCTTTGACTTGAATATTATCCCTGCATAATGCATGATTGAGATTTCCCATTTCCATCAGAGTAATGTACTTGCTTTAATTCTGTTTTTTTTTTTTTCCTTGAGATCAAAATCCAGACCTTGCATTTCCTAGGCAGGCATGGTACCACTCAGTTACATCCCAGCCTACTTGCTTTAATTTTTTTTTTTTGGTGCCAGGGATTGAACTCGGGTCCCTGCGCTTGCAAGTCAGGCCACTGAAATGCTGAGCTAAATTCCCTCCCCTCACTTGCTTTAATTCTTAAGCACAAGTGAACATGATATAAAAGTATATGCTGATTTGTGAAGAATGCATTTAAAGTTACTTTAAATGTTTTTATTTGTAAGAATGTAGTTATATATGCTTACCATTATAATCTGGTGGTAAAAAGATTAAGGATTTGCAAGTAGATTTTCAAAACTGAAGAGAGAAACTCTATAACCACCTTGCTGTACCTTTAGTGCAATACAATAAAAGCTTAAAATTAAAAAAAAGAATGTAAATGTTGGATATGGTATGGCAAAGTCCACGAGAGGAAGTGAAAATGAGGCTTGGAAACTTACTATATACCCAGGTTGCAGACAAGAGGTCAGGACATGCCACACGGGGCCACAGGGTAAGCACCAGGTTTTGATCAGGTGACAGAAGGCAAGATGGTAGGTGTCATGGAGGGGAGTCTAGCCTGAGCCTTGAAGGGTCTGAGAGAAATTTGGGCACCGAAGAGTGAATAGTTCAGGATTGCCTAGTTTGAGTAGTTTTGGAAGGCTTTGGGCAATAGGTTGGGCTTTATTTTCCTGGTACTTGGCTGTGGGATAATTTAGGACAAATGACACAGCTGGCCATGTGTACCTGTAGGATATGCATCTGCAGATCCAACCAACCACAGATCAAAAATATTCAGAAAACAATCTGTACTGAACATATATATACTTGTCATTTTTCCCTAAAGAATACAGTGTAACCACTGTTTACATATTATTCACATTGTATAATACAATGTAAAAGTATACTAGGAGATATATATGTACAGGACATAGGCAAACATTATGGCATTTTACATAAGGGTTTGAGCATTTGAGGATTTTGGTACCCTTGGAGGGGAGTCTTAGAACCAGGCCTTCTTAGGTAAAACTATTAGTTTGTATGTACAGTATTAGGTTAGGTAGAAGGCAGCCCTGTAGACCAGAGATTAGCTGGTTTGCATATGAATGCTTCAAGATCTTTGCTGTCCTGGAGGCTAACCTGGATGGGCAGTCTCTATTTGGCCAGAAAGCTTTTAACCTTCTACAAGGTAACCAGTTTTTCCCACACCTTTACCGTTATGAAATTACTTGACCTATGACTTAGATGAAAAATGACATCTGTACAACAGATCAAATGCTTACGATGTATCAGGAACTGTTTATATTCTGGCAATAAAGCAGAAATGAGTATAGTCTGTATGATGAAAAGTTCCTTTTTTTTTTTTTAAATTGCAGTGCTGGGGATTGAAAGCAGCGATTGCCTCACACAGGCTTGACAAGTGCACTACCTCCCCAGCCCCTACAGACTTCAGGTGGACTTAAAAGAACCGAGTAGATAAAAACACATTGAGGAGAATGTCAGAAAGATGGTACTTGCTAGCAACTCAAATAGTACAAAAGTATAAATACAACACTACAAAAGCATAAGGAATTATTTTTGTGTTTTTGGAAAAGGGAGACAACTTGACAAAATGTTATTTGAAATAACAAATGGCTATGAGCTATGAACACCTTGGGAAAAAAAAGGTAGGATAGCAATATTTCCTCTGCCAATCTTTAAAAACAGCTATAAAAACACAGCAATTAAGTCAGTATAATATTGGTACAACACCAAGAATCAAACTCTAATTACTGCAAGTATGTATGCTGTACCTATGAGCAGTGATATTACTTAATACACACATACCTGTTACTGTTGCTTCGTAGTATAGCTCTCAGAATTTATAGACTATATTAAAAAATAAAACTTTTTTGCTGGGCGTGGTGGGTGGCACACACCTGCAATCCTAGCACTCAGGAGGCTGAGGCAGGAGGATTGCTGTGAGTTCAAGACCAGCCTAGGCTACGTAGTTGAGTTCCACGTCAGTCTGAACTACATAGTGAGACCGTTTCAAAAAAACAAAAAAATAATAAAACTTTTATGGAAACAAAGTCTTTGTAAATAGGGAAAGGTGAAGGAGGAGGAAGAGGAGAAATCTAATTTGAAATAGAAACGATACTAGAAATGAGCTTTACTGATTTTTCAGTCTGATGTTCTTTTCTACTGTATTGCAAAGCCAGTTTTTCAAAAGGGTAAAGCATTTTTCTTAAAGTGCATTGTATAAGTGCTCTTATTAACAGCAGATACTGTCTGGTACATGGATGGAGGCCTAAGAATCTTTCTGCATAAAAACACATGAGGTAATCTTAAAATTTGGAACTTCATTTCAGCAAAGCTGTATCATTTACACTGTCACTTATGGTATACATTTATTTTGACATTTTAAAGCACAAATAACACTTCATATCGATATTTAAATGTTTGCACTCCTGTGTGTGGTATCTAGGTGATAATAACACATGTAAAAAATCACATAAACAAAAACAGATGTGGGTTTTGTGCAGGCATAGGGCTTATACAGTGAGGACAGTCTTCAAGAAAAATAGAAGAGGACTATAAAAGTGAAATTAGATAGTAACCTTAGTTTTTATTTAGAATGACAAAATAAACCAAAAAATGCATTTTTGCAGAATGACAAATTGCACTAACATCGTATAATCGAGAACGCTAACACACTCTTCTAATAAATTACTGCCTGCTACATACACGGATTAAGTTTTGCCTGCACTATTTTGATGTAGATTCTAATCTATCTTTTTCTGTGATTTCAAGTTTTGTATGTCACCTGCCAGACCAGAGAAACAGTCCATTCTTTTCTATAGCGTGGCCGCGTCCTGGCTCAGCGGGGCCATCGCCGTCCTGGAGCACCCCATGTCCGCGGGGACCCGGCCCTGCAGCACCAGGGTGAAGGTGTTCAGCGCGAGCATGCAGCTCCTCAGCCAGGTGGACACCTTCGGGCTGAGCCTCTTCTTTCCCTCCCAGATAACTGCTTCCGCTGTGGCCTTTGATCAGCAGGGGAATGTGATCGTGGCCGATACCTCGGGACCAGCCATCCTATGCCTAGGAAAACCCGAGGAGTTCCCAGTGCTGAAGCCCATGGTCACCCAAGGGCTTGCCCACCCTGTGGCACTGGCCTTCACCAAGGAGAATTCATTGCTCGTGCTGGATGCTGCGTCCCATTCTGTAAAAGTCTACAAGGTTGACCGGGGGTGACGGAGTGGTGTGGACCCAGGGCTGGAGTCAGAAGTCCTGGTGCTGTCGCTAGTGAATTGTCACTCAATTCCTCCATTCAGGCAGAGATAATGGTAACCGCCTGGCAGCATTACAGAGGTTGGGCCAATTCAAGAGTAACCACCATTCATTGAAAGTATTTTGCCCATGCTAAGACATTTGCAGGTGTTAGCTCATTTAATTCTTTTATTTATTTATTTATTTTATCAGGGATCCAACTCAGGACCCTGGACTTGCAAGGCAGGCATGGTGCCACTGATCTACGTCCCCAGCCCCTAATTTAATTCTTAATAACAAGTGAAGTAATTATTTATTATCTATCCTACTACTTTAGAGTTGAAAAACTGAAATCCAAAGAGCTTAAGTGACCTCTCTATGGTCACCTTTGCTCGCTGTAAGAGTCACAGTGTGGACACAGTAACTCCAGCTCCTTGCTGTTGAATGAGATATCAAATTGGGGGGGAAATGCATGAAGATACGTTGTTGCTGTGTGCACTCCCTTTGCAAGTAGCTAGTTATAAATACACAAAGAACAGGGGTCTTTATAGAGTGCATGGGGAGAAGGAGTTTGTAGTGGGTGTCATTTGAGTTCAGTTCATGACTCCTTTGATGATAGACTGGACGAAGTTACTACTGACCCTGAGTTAATAAGAAAATAATGAATAAGAAAATAGTGGATAAGAAAATAATGGAACTGCTGATTAAAAGGGTGTTCAAATCCTTTTAGTTCAGTGTGTGGGTCTCCTCTTCTACAGATGCTCAGGAAAGACCCACTTGGGTTGGTTGAGTAAGTCCGGCAGCACACTACAAACTAGTGTCGAGTCCGTTGATACTCCTGTTACATCTCTATGTTAACAAGGGCATAAGTCGCCACAGTAGTAGATTCCTAGCAGAAATGACTTTGCTTGTCATTCTGTAATTTAAGATGGGGGTTTTCTCCGTGCAATTTAAATTTGTCCCATGATGTAAACACTGAGCCCAATAAACAGTTCTCTCCATCCTTTCAGGTCCCTGGGACTCTCACAAACTTCTTAAAGGATGGCCTTATCCAGGTGTGCCTCTTTAATGTTGCAATTGAGTAAATGAATGGGTGGAACTCTCTGGGTTGTGGTCGGTGCTTTAGAAGTTGTGTTTCTTAGTGTAGACAGCTTAGAGTTTAGGGCTGTTGGAATAGTACCAAACAGGCATCTCACATGTATTAGTAAAAACATTTTCTCAGGAAGAAAGTAGAGCTTTTGAAAGGTGAGCGTTTGCTTTAGGTAATAATTGATGATTTAGCAACAAAAAGTATTCTTTTATATAGTTTTAATAGATATGATATACACACTACAGATAGCCCCAGAACTATGAGAAAGGTAAGTTCTCAAAGATTGTAAATTGTGCTTGAGAGCCAAAGACAGACCCTGGCTCCCGTTCCGGCCACAAAAGCCCATTTTGAGTTCAGCACTCCTGTAATTTATCATTAAATAGTGAGATCTTGGGTACCATGACCCACCATTAGTAAATG
Source organism: Fukomys damarensis (assembly GCF_012274545.1). NCBI lineage: Eukaryota > Metazoa > Chordata > Mammalia > Rodentia > Bathyergidae > Fukomys > Fukomys damarensis. The sequence goes on from NW_022900922.1 coordinate 23,877,783, forward strand.
CACTCCAAATAAGGATTCCAGGAGGAAACCCCCTCTCCTCTACCCTATATCCCACCCCAAGTCACCTCTGGTGACTGCAGAGGTATCCTGGGTGTTCAACCACAAAAGTCCTGCATGGGGATGAGTTCATCTACAAGTAGGGCAAGTATGAATTGACTGTAAAATTTTTCCTGACATTTTCATCTTGGTTGAGCTGATCCTAAAGATTTTTTCTAGAGTATAAGTGACACTTTTTTTTCCTATAAAACTGTATGCATATCCTTTTCAGACAGCCCTCACAAAAATAAAGGTTGGAATGGCTGGCTCATAGGGAGGTCCAAAAGTGGGGAATTCCTGGAAGGATTGGGCGTATGTCTCTGAGATGATACAGGAGGTTTTTTGTTTTGTTGAGACAGGGTCTCGCTATGCAGTTGAGACTGACCTGGAACTCACTGTGTAGCCCAAGCTGGTCTTGAATTCACAGTGATCCTCCTGCCTCAGCCTCCAAAGTGCTGGGATTACAGGCATGTGCCACCACGCCTGGCTGGTTATAGGAGATGACAAATGACCTCATTACCTACTCCCTATCCTTGGTGGATTATCCAGTGTGGGAGTTACATAGAGCAGGACGTGTGACATGAAATGTCCAAGCATATTTTCCTAGGAATGGTGTCATATAGCAGCAGAGTCTCACTAGGGGAGTCACAAGCTTCTTTTCTTGATCTCCAACAACTCACAAGCTGAGGGAATAGTTTCGGTGGCCTGTGAGGCCAAAACAAAATCTGTCTTCTGGATATCATCAAAGCAAGCTGGTTAAAGGGCTTGATGCATATCCCACTGAGCCTCAGGTCATTGAAGACACTGGAGGGTTCTGAGATGGGCAGGGAAAAATGATCCCAGTGGAGAGGAAAAGGTGGTAAGGTGATGGAGGAGGGATGGAATAACTCTCAGAATTGGAGACCAAAGAATGTGACCAGGAGTAAAGGGAGAAGGAAAACTCTTCCAGAAGGTTCCCCTGCATCACTGGGGAGTCCATGGAAACAAGCACAGATATTTGGTTCCTGTCTCAGCATCTCTGCTGCCACTCTCCATCTGTTCTAGTTCAGCCTGATCCTTGGATCAAATTCTGATTTTGATCTTGTTCTGGCCTCTGGCCTTACTGCCTAAACTTGACTTTCTCCATTTTTTCTTGGAATTTTCTGAAGGCATTGGTTCAGATTCATAAATCTCCCCTCTAGAGTCTACCTCTGGATCCCAAACCATCACTGTTCTCTAGTGCCTCATCTGGATGTCACATCAGCGAGAGATATTTTCACATCACTGGGACAAAATCTGACATTCACATCTTAAAGGAGGTTTGTTTTGGCTCACGATTTCAACAATATGGTTTAAGGGCCTAGTGGAGAAAGCAGCTCACCTCATGGTAGCCAAGAGGCAGAAACAGAAGAGAAGAGCCAGGGATAAGAATATATCCTTCCAGTTTACACCCCAAGTGACCCACCTGCTTCAAGACCCACCTCCCAACAGCACACTGCAGTAGGAACTCATCAGTATCCGTACAATCCAGTCACCCTCCAGCAGGCCCCACCTCTGAACGTACGAGACTGTAAGCATCATTTTAGATCTAAACTACGACACAAACTTTGCCCTCTGGGGTACGGACCTCACTGAAAATGAGTTTTGCACCTTTTGAAGAAGAAGCACTATTTTATACACCTCAGAAAAGTGGGGAGGAGCAACTGATGATAGGAAATTTAATAATTCTTGGCACAGAAGAAATCTATCCTAGTGATTCGTGTTCCACTAATAGCGATAGGCTGGGTTAATCAGATGAGCTGGTTTCTTTTTTGTAAGACTGTGCAGAAAATGATAGGAAGACTGACAAACCACATCTGCTATTCCAGACCACCATAGTGTCTGCTGTGCCTGCAGACCCTGTCAGTGAGCCACCCCTTAGCTGCCATACCTTCTGCAGCAGGATGGCTGCCACCTGCAGCTGGTTTCATGGAGGTACATCCTGGACCTCGAGTAGGCAGCCCATCCCTGATGCACCACCAAATACTTCAATTCCACAGATTGGCCTGGGAGAAACAGGTTTTGTGAAAAATGTCCTTGAAATTTTGAATTATGATGGCAGCAAGGGGCCCGCTGAGAACATGCTCAGTTAGAGCCCCCGAGTGCAAGCCCAGTCACACACAGAAAGAAGCTATGAGGCAGAGACAAGACTTGGAGAAATGCAGGGGGAGCAGATGCATCCAGGGAAGCGGTGGCTTAGAGATATGGGTCCCAGAGCTGTTGTGGCTCCAGCAAAGCCCAGTGGCCCTGTGGTTTTGGTTCTGGAGTCCCAAGAGCTCTTTCTTAGACTGTAGGTATCCTCACATACATGCTGCTCACTTTGCAGTGGGGTTGCATCGTGCTAAACCCGCTATAAGTTGAGAGACCATATAGGCCAGATGGATCTGACACACCTGACCTACGGAGCATCCTGACTTAGCACACTGCATAGGGTCAGTTGTTCCTTCATTACTGTGCCCAGTGTCTTGAGAGAGCATCATTCTCCATATCTCTCACCTAGGAAAAGCTCAAAATTCAAAGCTCAAGGGAAGCTTTCCTCCAAATGCTTATCACTTTCACACCATTGTGAAGTGGAAAAGTTGTAAGCTGAACCATCATGAGTCAGAGGCCGTCTACTAAAAGCTGTCCTGCTTCAGCTACACTACAAATTTCTGGAGGGGTGCGGGGTTTGCTGCAGAAAGTACCTCACCGAAGTTACACAATTTTGCTGATTTGTTTGGAGAAAATGGGATTTAAAAATATAATACATAGATGTAGTCTCTATAGTCATTGAAGAGTGGCTCATATTTTACAAAATAATAAGAAAGATGATTATACCACAAAGTAATAATTTTATTGCCATGAGTGAAAAACTAATTCTGTGGGGAGTAAGACTCTTTCATGAACACATCGACCCCTGACACTGGTGAGTGGTTGTGTACTGTGGGCCTGAATATGCAAGTTATAAATAAAACCAACAAACTGTTAAGCAAAACACATTTGATCCTCCTACCTTGATCAAGGTAAATATAAATGTTTAAAATGCACTTTTCTTATGATCTGGAAGGCTGAGTTGCACTTTAGAATGCTTAGGTGGGGTTTTTGCTCAGTTTTGGAATGCCACATTTGCAGAAAATAGTGACAAGCTGGTGTATGTTTAAAGGGTATGAAGAAGAATCTGAAAAATGTATTTTTTGTCAGCCACAATCCAACCAGAATGTAAATGCCACAAAAAGATATTTGTGTCACTCCAAGCCATATCTTTAGTGCCTAGAACAATTCCTGGAACACTGTAGGCCCTGATATATTATTGAACTAATACACTTTTTCCAAGGAATATTTCCTTCTGCTGATAAAGGGAAGTGGTGTGGATAGCTAAGTAGCTTGGGGAAGCTAGTCTAGAATTAAAATGATTTGTGGGGAGTTTGCTAAATGACTCAGAGAGATATAAAGGCATTATGGTGACTCTGTGGTCGCCTGGGTTACGATTATGTGAAGGACTTCTTGTTCTCAGTCACTACATTTTCTATTTTTGCCCAAGCACATAGGATGTTGGAGTATTGGGGCTGCCTCCGTCTTCATGAGTCGCAAGCATGGTTAAACCATTAAGAGCAGAAATAACACTGCTACATAAGTTCTCCAGTCTCAGGCCATGATTTTGCTTCCACTTGCAGGGAACAGGATGAGCTCAAGGTGTTGCTGGGCCACCTTCTGGTGCTAGATTGGGGTATTGAAGTTATTTGGGGGTTAATTTTGGTCAATAACAAGCTTATGCCCATAAAGAGGCTTCTGCCTTTCCCAGGAACAACCCATACGGGAAGCCTGATCATAGAGGTTTGTTGACTGACAAACTGGAAATATAATAAATGCTGTGTCCCTTACGGTAGTTGAAGAATAGCTCATGTTTTACGAGATGATGATGATGATATAACGGGGCTAATTTCCTCATAGGATTCTGATTTAAAAAATTGGTTTGCTTAATAAAAGTAGTGACAGTGGAAATCCAAACTCACTTGTAATATGATCGGGTGAAACTGCTTCAAGCTATGGAGTTTTAGGAATGCAAAGAAACAAATTTTCTATTAAAATGTTCTCCGATTACAACTGAGGCCCACAGAAGTAAAAAGACCCACTTGACATCACACACTTAAGGGCAGAACAAACCAGGACTAGGAAATGGACCTTTCCGTATTCCTCTTCTCTGGTCTAGTGAGAAAGGACCTGAAAGTCAAAGACCAAGAAGATATACACACTTAGACACACACGCACTAGCACTAGCAGTTGACCTTTTACTTCAGTTTTTACAAGTTTTACAGATAAGGGCCAGAGATCTAGCTCAGTGGTTCCACTACCTGCCTCACAAGCACAAGGACCAGAGTCCGATCCCCGGTACCACCCCCAAAAAAGTTAAAATGTTTACAAATAAACCTTTTTTTCCCAATGTTTCTTAGGTCAACTCTGTTTCATGGCCTCTGCTGGAATGTCTCCTTTTGCAAATAACACTCGGCTTTGCACACATGCTGTCCCGGAGAACACAGCGACGTCCCCAAATTTACCAACCGACCCTAGCCAGGGGGCCGTTCTCTCCTGCCATTGCATAAGTAAGCCCTAATGGGTTCAGAGCCACATTATAAGTGCCAGGCAACTCCATTCAGTTTCATGGTTGTCGCATGTGTGCCAGCAGTGCCCATCCTTTCCTACAGAGAAGCCTTTGGATACAGGGAGCACAAAGGACTTGAACACAGCTGACATTTTCAGGATACTTACTTCAAACAGCTGTTTATTTGACCTTTGTAGCATCTCTTGAATTAGACATGGTTTTATTAAGATGATTTTCCAGGTTAAGGAGCTAATAAAGGGAATGACTTGCCCCAGATGATACAACTGATTCCTGGTATTTTAGAGTTCAGGAGAGTGGTTGAGTCTATGGGCAGCCAGAGTTGGACATCACTCTGGAGAACTAACAGATATCCTAGACATCCCTCTGTGATAAACTTACTGTTCAAACTGGTTTCTGACAACTGTAGGGTGGGGAAAGGCTGCCACCTTTCTCAGAGCTAAGTTCAGCTTGTGTACACCAGACCTGTCCATTTCTGAGTGTGACATGATTTACACAATGGTCCCTTCTGTGAGGTGGGATGGGATCAGACTTGTTTAAGGCAGGAGTTACGACTTGATTGTAGGGCAAGTTGGAGTGACAGGTAAAGTTCTGCTATTTCCCTGAACCAAATGTCTTTGTTTATTTGTTTTCTTAAAGGAAATGAGCTTGTGTTATTTTAAAGAATCAAGGGAATATATGTAATTCTAGAGTTCTCTAGCTCACAGTGCTTTGTAGGTAGTTCTGTCATATGACTTCAGACTGTTGTGTGGGGCTTAACTCATAAGTTGGGGAGGGAATTTGAGAGCCAAATGCCAAATTATAGAAGCCTGGAGAGTAAGAGTCCCTTCTTTCAGGGCTAGAGATTTAGCTCAGTGGTTCTGCTGCATGCCTCAAAAGCACAAGGTCCCAGAGGTCAATCCCTGGTATAAAAAAACAACAACAAAAAAAAACAGTCCCTTCTTTCCGGACACCATGGCCTTGTTCTCTTTTCTTTCTCCCTGTGCTAGGTATCTGCTCCTTGATAATTCTTTGTAGTTATTTTCCCCTCTCAATTGTAGAAGTAACACATGTTCATTGCAGAATTAGAAAAATATAGATAGGCATAAAGATAATCAATTTTAATTAATGAAAACTATTGTTCACATTTTTGCACAGAGATGACTTTCATCACTATGAAATTACTATTCTTGAAAACCACTTAGTATGTCCAAATTTTGTAAAACAGTAAATGTATCAGATAAACTGCAGATTCTTCTGCCAAAAAGTAAATTTTAGTGGTATTTAACAGAAGTTCAATTTTGGAGATTCTAAAATATGAGGAATGTTCCATGGTTGGGAGAGGAAGAGTAAGGGAGTCTAACTTCCATCTGCCTTCCATGTGCCCCCTGCAGTACAGCAGGACCACATATGACCATTTCTGGCTGTGGACAGAACAGATGAGGCAGACGAAAGAAGGTAATTGATGATACAGATAAATTTTGAGATTAGGCAGAGGCCTCAAGTTTCATAATGAAAATACTGTAATCTGCAGAGAAAATACTCTACTTAGATTTTTGAGTAAAATTTAAATGAATAACCTCCTCGTCTGTTCAACCATATACAATTTGCATTATTATCAGGAAATTTCAATGTGGCTTATATATTCAGGATATTTTATCACTAATCATCAGGGCAGTTTTTCCTAGCTGCTAGACAAAGGGAGCAGAGCTCCTGAAGTATATAATCAAACATTAGAGGGAGAGCTGTGAACTGCAACGGACCAGTGTGTGACAGGTGTGTAGGATCACAGGAAGCCCCTACTCTGGTTTCTTCTTATCTGCCATCTACCCAACCTGTTTTTTGATGAGCACAGTGTTCCAAAATAGTCTGCACTTTAATGACCTTTCTTCCCAGATAAACAAATCTGTGCGGTCTATTTGCATTTTCAAACCACTGATCTGTATTCCCAGCCTGACTGTGAAATTGATGAGACAGGAAGCCAATTCCATTACATGTTGGAGTTAATTTCTACAAGAATATACCATTCTTCCCTAGTGAATACTAAAATCTAAATCTTAAAGTTATTGCTTCCCCTCTTCTGATAAATCAGTAAGAAATACTTTATATGTGTTTAACTTTGCTAGAAGTACATCTGTACAAGGAAAGATATCCAAATGCATTTCTTTATCCTCTATGATGTTTATCTGCTTTCTCTGTTTTTTGTGCTGGCCTTATAAAATAATGAATTGAAAAATTTCCCCTCCTTTAATTTCTGAAAAAAATTCTATAACATCAATATTAATTTTTCTTCAGTATTTGATAGAATTCACCAGTGAAATCTTCTGGCCAGTTTTCTTGGTGCAAAGAATTTCATTATGAATTGAATGTCTTTATTTGGGACAATTCAAATTTTTTGTTTCATGTTGTATCAATTTTGTAACGAAGTATTTTTCAAGGAATTTTCCCAATTAATCTGTCACTGAATTTGTTGACAACAAACTTGTTCAGTATGTGCCCTTTTTATCCTTTAAATGTCTGTAGGATCTGTGGTGGTAACTCTTCTCTCATTCCTGATATTGGTAACATGTATATTCTCTCATTTTTCTTGTTCTGTCTAGCTAGGGGTTCTTTGATTTTGTTGATTTCAAAGAATTGACTTTTGGCTTTGTTAACCACTTAGCAGTTTACTCTGAGCATCACTTGGACAGGTGTCATTTCAACCAGTTAATTTGTTTGTTTTTTGGTTTGAGACAGGGTATGAGACTGTGTAGTTCAGACTGGCCTTGAACTCCTGGCAATCCTCCTGCCTCAGCCTCCCAAGTGCTGGGATTACAGGGGTGTGCCACCATGCCCAGACAACCAGTTCATTCTTGTATTTAATACATTTAATAAAATTGACATTTTTATATTTCCTGTTTGTTGTAGTCAGGGTTTTGTAAGGCAATGGTTTTAATACAGGACATATAACTTATTCGATTATTTTATAAAAGTCATCCAAAAAGTCAAATGCACAGGAGTACAAGAGATTAGCCACACACTAGAGATCCAAAGAATCCAGCCAAGGGCCTGGATCCCACAACAGTGTTCCACGCAAGTCCAGCTAAAGGCCGAGAGTCCAAGTGTCCTCCATGAGTCCAGCCAGTGGTATAGAGCCCAAGGCAGTATCTCATGCTTGTCCGTATTGAGGATCTGCACCTGGAAGGCCCAAAGGTTTTCTGGTGGAAGCCAGAAAACCTACACCAGTGGGGTGAAGGAATTGTGCCATCCAGCTGAGGGATCTGCATTGGAGCCCGGAAATGACACTCAGTGGTGAAGATCAAAGTTCCCCTGATGAGAACAGTAGCCATTCCCAGTGACAGTGGAGGCCCCAGCCTCCTTCTCCAAGAACAGCCAAGTTCACATCAGGAAAACCGATCAAAGCAAGCTTCTAGAAAGTGAACAGCCCATGATCTTCCCCTCCAGTTCTCTTTTTATGCTGTTGGCAACAGTCCTCAGGTGGATCTTGCACTCCCAGACCATGCTGATTTTAGTTCAGCTGGGCATTCCAAGTTGGCTGGTAGTTAATTTTCCACACTCTTATAAAAATTAATGAAGAAATATACAATTTTTGTTCATCCTGTATTTAAATAATTGACTGGTAAGTGGTTATTTTTTCTTCTTTGTCTCCCTTTCTATTTAATGGGTTTTTGCTCTGTTTTTCTTCACAGTGCTAAGGATAGAATCCAAGGCCTCACACACTAGGCAAGTGCTGTAGCACTGAACACTCCAGCCCTGTTCTTACCATGATTCCTTTTACTGACTTTGAATTTCTTTCTTTCTTGGAGGGATACTGGGGATCAAGACCTTGCACTTATGAGGCAGGTGGCAGAACCACTGAGCTAAATCCCCGGCCCTTGTCTTTGATTTCTTGTGCTATTTCATAGCTTCTTAAGGTAGAACTTGAGGTCATTGACTTTAGACCTTTTTTTCCTCATCTTATATTAGTTTTGAGAGCTAAGAATTTCCCTATCAGCCCAGGTTTAGCAGTATCCCACAGGTAGCTTGAACTTTCATTATCATTTGGTTCAATTTTTAAAAAATATTTGTAAGATGGAGGAAGGGTAGAGGGAGGGGAGGGGAAGGGAATGGAAGAAGAATTAAGATGTATGTATATATATCAGCTCTCCATGATAAATGCAATCATAGTCTCCAAACATCTAAGCTCTGATGTATTCCTTCCAAGATTATTAAGCTTTCTGTTTAACAGATAACTTGAATTTATAGATATACAAAATGTGAAGCACTCCCTTCTGACTCTTGCCTTTTCAGAATTTCTTTCTCATTTTCCAGCCTTCCTAGTAGCCTGAAAGTCTTCTTTGATTCTTCAGACCATAAAAACCAAAGATTTCGTATTGAACTTTGAGTCACACTGCATGGTACAGGCTAAGGAAATTCCCAAGGCTAAAAGCCATAATAATAGGAAAATTCATGTAGTGCCATTTCCTTTTTCCAGGGCTCAAGTCCTCTCCAAGATCTGCTTGCCTTTGGTTGCTCTCTGAGGCCCAGTTACTCTCTACATATGTAGATTCCAGAGCATATCGTTTTCTGTAGGAACATAAGCCAGTTACAACTTAACCAACCAAAAGAGAAAGTCTATTCTCTTAAATCAAATATTTTAAATTTCTTTGTATTTTTTTGGCCAGCATTTGTTCAGTAAGTATTTTCCCTGTGCTCCCACCATTTATTAAGAGTATGCTAGGCACTGGGATATAAAGATGTACTTAGGCACTGATGGTCTGCTGTGTACGTAGACGGGCAAATTAACCAGAAGAATGTGGGACAGATGGATGTTGTGTTTTGGATCTAAAATGTCACCCAAAAGTCTCACCGTGTGGCGTGGTCCCCCGTGCAGGGATGTTCAGAGGTAGGTAGGACATGTGGAACATGACCAGATTATAAGGGCACTACCCGCATCATTGAGTTCATAACTGAATGGGTTATTAGGGAGTGAGGCCTATTGGAAAAGAGTGAGTCACGGGGAGGGGGTGGTGGTGGTCATGGGAATTATATTTTATCCCCAGCCCCATCTCCTCTGACTCTTTTCCTCTCTGCTTCCTGGTTGTTATGAGCTGTGCAGCTGTCCTCCCCCGTGATGTTTCTGCCTCACCACTGTCCTAGAAGCAGTGGAGCCATGTGACCATGGACTGAAACCATGAACCAAAGTTAATCTTTCCTTCTTTAAGCTAACACAAATGTTAAGTGTTAAGCATATGTATGCTGAAGAGGGAGAGAAAACCCCAGCCACACAAGGCCACTACAGAGTAGGCATAGCACCCAAGAATTCCAGACTGGTCAGTGCCATAATTACTGGTTTCCTTATCCAAAATGAACCAAATGTAAATAGTTGCGTTACGTTGCCTTGCTTATTTGGTTAATAACAAGATCTTCTTTCCAGTAGTCATAGTCAGAATTCAGCAGCCATATAAAAAATAAAATGATAGTGGTATTTCAAAGCATCTGAGAGTATTTCACTAATAATTTGACACCACAGTGGAAAATCTATTAATATTGCACCAAGTGGGTCAAAAGTGCATATTTTGAACAAAAATCTTGTATAATACAATAAACTACTTCCCACAGTATTTTAAAATTCCCACCTATGTTTATGTCTCCCTTTCACTATGGCAACCAGAGATTTTATGAGCAGAAGTCAGATTTACATGACAAATATTTTCCTAATTCAGAGATGCTCATTGCTGGAGGTGCCCTTCTGCCTTCTCTTTCTGTGCCCGGAGGATCTGGTGCTGCTCAGCTGCTGCCAACAGCACTGAGGGACCGGGACTCTGACAGACACTTTGGTTAGTTCTGCCCAACCTTAGTAGCTCAGGTGACAAAGCTCTCACACATTCACCAAAGGAACTAGTAGAAGCAAAAAAATCAAGATTGAGACAAACTGCAAGCATTCACCTCATGGCTTAGGTTAGTAACCTAGGAACAGCATGTTAAAAGAGTCTGTGTGAATGAGCTATAGGTGCCACCTCTAATCCTAGCGAAGTGGGAGTCTGCAGCAGGAGGATGGCAAGTTCAAGCCCAACCTGGGCAGCTAGCAACTTAGCAAGACCTGTCTCAAAAAAAGATAGGGATACAACTTGAAACTATACTACAAAGCCACTGTGATAAAAACAGCATGGTACTGGCAAAGAAATAGGCCTGAGGATCAATGGAACAGACTGGAAGACACAAAAACAAATGCAGATGTACTCAGCTACCTCATCTTCGACAAAGGAGCTCACCATCCTCAGTGGAGGAAAGATAGCCTCTTTAATAAATGGTGTTGGAAAAACTGGATATCAACCTGCCACAGATTAAAATTAGACCCTTATCTTTCGCCATGCACTAAATTAAAATCCACATGGACTAAAGATCTAAATATTAAAACAGAAACATTAAACTTGCTGGAAAGTAAGTTAGGCAGAACTCTGGAAGACATTGGTATAGGAAAAGACTTTATGAACAAATCCTCAGTAGCACGGGAACTAGCAGAAAGAATCAACAACTGGGATCTCATCTTACTAAAAAGCTTCTGTACGTCAAAAGAAACCATTAGCAGAACTAAGAGACAATCTACAATGTGGGAAAAAATTTTTACCAGCTGTACCTCAAAGGACTATTATCAAGGATATATAAAGAACTCAAAACAATCAGTCCCCCCAAATATAAAGACCCGATCCAAAAATGGGCATCCGAAATGAACAGACATTTCTCATACAAAGAAGTGAAAGCAGCAAGAAAATATATGAAAAAATGTTCCACATCACTGGTCATTCGAGAGATGCAGATGAAAACAACCCTGAGATTCCACCTCACCCCACAAAGAATGGCTGCTATCAAGAAATCACACAATAACAAATGTTGGCGGGGTTGTGGGGAGAAAGGAACCCTCCTCCATTGTTGGTGGGAGTGCAGACTAGTGCAACCACTATGGAAATCAATATGGAGATACCTCAAAGAGCTTGGACTGGAGGTTCCATTTGACCCAGCCATCCCTCTGTTGGGTATCTTTCCAAGAGAACTAAAAGAATCATATCACAGAGAAGTATGTGCACTCATGTTTATAGCGGCACAGTTTGTAATAGCTAAATCTTGGAAACAACCTATTTGCCCATCCGTTGGAAACTGGATAAAGAAGTTGTGGTTTTTCTATAAAATGGAATATTACTCAGCCATAAAGAGCGAGAGAATAGATTCATTCATAGGAAAATGGATACATATTGAAGATATACTCCTAAGTGAAATAAATAAGTCCCACATGTGTAAATACCAAATAGTTTCCCTGGTGTGAATATTCTGCAACAATGCATAAGATTCTAATAAGATTACTGACATTTAGAAATGGGAGGAAAGGAGCTAAAGGTGTAGGGAAGGTGTGATACGTAGGGGAAGAACAAAAAGGGAAAAGAAAAAAATGGGAGAGAATGAAAAGATGAAAATAAAGTGTTTGTAGATGGGGAGGGGAGGAGGGGGTGAAGGGAGGGCAGAGGTAAGGGGAAAAAAATGAGAATCAAGACTTGCCATGTAAAGGTACATGATCCCAACAATGAATGTAACTGTACTGTATCCCTAAATGTACCAATAAACTCAATAAAAAAAAAAAAGATAGGGATATAGTTCAGTGAGGAGGCCTTGGGTTCAATCTACAGAGGGGTGGGCAGAGCAGGGGAGATCAGAAATATTGACCAATTTTGAAAGAACTGTACTGGAGAAATATAGAGCCTTAGAATAGTTTTGATTCTAGGCACCCATTACTTGGTTAGGAAATTTAAAATCACTTCTCCTGTTCCAGTGGAAACCAACTTTAATGATGTGTTGATTTGATGGGATATTTCACAATTAATAAACATTTACTGCCAATGCGTGTGTTAATTTTTCTGTAAGATCTTATCTTAGTTGTGAAAGTTGCCAAATAATTTATGAAGAATAGTGCAATCCCTTCATGTAACCACCATCAGTAAAAGACTTCCTGTCAGGATATGACCTTTGCTTGGGTTCCACACTCTCTCTTCCAGCCAAACTGACTCATTACCACCTCCCTCATGGGGAGAAATTGCCAACATCCACAGCTCCCCTGCTGCCATACTCTGAAGATTGCTCTTTCTCCAGGGAGCAGTACAAGAACTTCCAGTGAAAGATTCTCTGCCAGGGAGCAGCCATTCATTTCATGGCTGGCTAGATTGTTACAGGGCTAAATTGACAGCCTTGACCTTGATCTGATTCTCCATCTCACCTTCCTGATGTGGATACTGCACATTGATTCCAGCTCTGTGGCTTTGAACTTCCCTCCCTATATCCAACAGCAGTGAAATGTGACACTTTCTATGTGAGCCAGTGCTACTACTAGTTGAGCATCCCTAGTCTAAAAATCGGAACTCTGAAATGCTCCAAAATCCAAAAGTTTTGAGCTCTGATATAGTACCATGGTGAAAAGTTCGACACCAAAACTTACAAGTCAGGCCATGGTGAGAATGCACAAAATCATTTTAAATATTGTATAAAATTACCTTCAGACTATGTTTATGAGGTGTATATAAAACATAGTGATTTTGTACCCAAGATATCTCACTATGTAATATGCAAATATTCTAAAACTTGAAAAAAAAATCTAAAATCGAAATCTCTTCTGGCCTCAGGTGTTTCAGGTAAGGGATACTCAGGCTGTAGAGACCATAGAAGTTACAACGTTGAATTTGGGATGGCAGGGACCATAACAGGGGAGCAGGAAGTGAGAAGATGGACAGCAGAAATAGGAAAAGACTGATTTCTAGTTGTGTGCAGTGATTCTATGTTAGATCCTTTCCATTGGTGCTCACAGTACTCATAACTGCCTAGGAAATAGTTGCCAATGGAATTTTTACAAATGAGACCCAGGTGCAGAGAGATTACATGATTTGCCAATGTCACATGTACAGAAAGTAACCAAGGCATTTAATTGCCCTGAGTCTTAGTTTCTGGCCCATAGAATGGAATTTTCTTTCTTTTTTTCTTTTCTTTGTGTGTGTGTGTGTGTGTGTGTGTGTGTGTGTGTGTGTGTGTGTGTGCGCGTGGTACTGGGCATTGAACCCTGGGCCTTTGCACTGATCTACATCCCCAGCTCTTTTTAATGTTTTTTTTTAAACAGGGCCTCATTAAGTTTCTAAGATGTCCAGACTGGACACAAACTTGTGATCATCCTTTCTCAGCCTCCCAGAGAGCTGAGACTACAGGTGGGAGCCCATGCCGAGCTTTAGAATGGAAACTTTTCAGAAGAACTTGCTGTCTTGATTAGTTTTAAGGCCCATGTTTATGAGAACAGCTCCTGATGTGTGGCCAGTGCTCTGTAACTCTTAGCAATTGTTACTCTTTCTAGAAATATTTACAGTACGGCACACCCTCTTTGTTTTTTAAGCAAAGCAGTTAAGGATTCTGAAGCTTACAGCTGCAGAACCAGCTCATTACCAAGGGCTGAGAGCCTGCCTGACCACAGAGCCCATGGAGAAAAAAGCAGAGCTAAGAAATAAGGAAGGTGATATGCATTTAACATGTCCTACTCAGTTCTCAAAGCCTGATGCAACCCTGGAGATATCTGAGCCAATAATTCTCTCTTCTCCTTAAATGAGCTTGAGTTGGGTGCCTGTGACTTTCATCTAAAAGAGTGTTAAGAAAATCCAAAGTAGACACTTCTAGAAAACATCATATATTTCAAGGGCCAGAGATTTAGCCCGGTGGTGCTGCGCCTGCCTTGAAAGTGCTAAGTCTGAGTTCATTCCCCGGTACTACTGCCCCCCCATCACTATAAATACCAAACAAAAAAAAAAACTTGGATTTTAATGAAACACTAACAAACAAACAAAAAAACTGTATCTTATTGGGCTGGGGATTTAGCTCAGTGGTGCCACCACCTGCCTTGAAAGTGAAGGTCCTGAGTTTGATCCCCGGTAACAAAAAGCAAACAAAAACAAAACATTTCAAGGACTTTGCCTTATACCTTATGTGAGGGAAGTCTAATGCTGGTTTTCAGTCTGTGCTCAGAGTTCTACAATAGAAGAAAACAATTTGTTTCCCTTGAGTTTTGAGTAGGAAGTCAAGCTAGTAAGTTGTCTTTTTCTGATAAGTGCCTGATAAGTGCTCAACAATTGCCAGGAAAATTGCCTGATACTAATTGAAAAAAAATTTTTTTCTTTAAAGCAGAGCTCCTTTGCCACATAATACTAAAATTTGGCAGAATCACAAAAATCCTGATGTTAGCTCCTCCACAAACAAACTACAGCCTAAAGGGTTAAAACATTTGGACAAACTAACTACATTACTTAGGAGGAAAACCAGATTATAAACCTCGCTACCATTTGAATTCTCTTTGTGGATTTTCAGCAATAAAAGTTGCATGTAGCTTTTTTTCTACATAGATAAGCAGAACTGGAAAGAGTGCACAGCTGATTTCAGCTCCCCTGACTCTTGACCTACTACGGCATTTTCACATTGTATTATGCTTGTTCCTATAACTACACCTCCCTCTGTGACTGCCATATTTACTTAATACACTATACCAAAATATACCAAATGTATAGTGTAGAATTGTATCTTTATAGGATAGTACTAGAAAGATAATGTGGAAAAGAGGAGATATATAGATATAAATAGATATAGATAAAATGTGATCAGAAAATATGGTGAATGTTTAATTTTTCAAAAATGTATTTCAATAAATGACACATTGCCACAAATCTCCCTCACTTGAAACACACTTATCCCATTGTTATTGCTACTTTGTCAATTAATTCTGGAAACCCTCTTTCATGGGTGGCATTAGTTGTCATGGCTGCCTTGATATCCTGAATCTATGCAAAATATTTACCTTTCATGGGCATTTTGACTTTTTGGATGAACCAGAAATTTCACTGGGCCAGATCCAGTGAATAAAGTGGATGAGGACACACTGTGATGTTTTTAGGAGCTGCTTTTTCATTGACTGCCACTTGGCAGCAGCAATGCTCTGTATTTTTGATCACACCCTGTAAAGACACTCATAAAGGAAGAGTTCCAGAACTGCTTCAAAAAGTGACATGAACAATGGGATACTTGTGTTTGAAGCAATAAGTCTTTTGAAGGAAATTAATGGCTCCTCTTTTGCTGTAATACATTTTAAAAATTTAAACATTCCACCATATATTCTGATTACCCCTGGTAAATGAATTTATGACTTAAATGGGTTTAATTTACTGTAACACTTCTCAGCACTATTAGTAAGTTATTTTGTATTGTACATTTCTGGGATGGCATGGGTATGGACATGGAATACAGTGTTTTCCAAACTTACCACAGATCTGGTTTTCTGGGAATTGCCGTATTACAGGCAGGAATTCTCCCATTTTTTTCCAAAGCTGAGCGACCACTATTGTAGAACATTTCTGCTCATCTTACCATCCTAATCAAAGTAAGTTCCTCATCATCCTAGGATACTGACCACCCTCTGAGTCATCTGTTACTCCCTATGAACCCAATAAAAGTGTGGCAAGTTCGAGGCCCTTTGTTTTTGCTGCCCAAGGCAGCATTGTTCAGGCCTAGAACCCAGCTTCTTCTGTAAATCTCATTTCCTATCTTTATTTAATTTACCTTGTGCTGTTATGGCTCGCATGAGACCAGGGCCCACTGCAGGGGTTCTAGTAATATCTTCTTTCCCTGTTCACTACAGTCATTCTGTGTGATCCTGTCTTTCTTATTTTACATTGTCTACATTTGCCTTCTTGAGTCCTCAAAATTCTAGCAGTTATTTTGAATATATTCTGCACAATGGGTAGGATTTGTCTTTGTTTATGGTTTTCACAATCAAAACCCCTTATTTTCATGGGACTTCACAGATCAATGAGAGAGCTGGGTCATCACAGCCCAGCATTGGAACTAACATGAGTGCTGATCCAATTATAAGAATATCTGAATATCTATCTATCTATCTATCTGTCTCATTTATAACACAGGCCTTTTATTCTTGGATATTCCCTAATATCTCCACATCCATCCTAAAACTAAGATGTATTTTATGCTAGTCTCAATAAATTAAAAAAAAGAGATTTGGGAATAATAATGCAGGACTTCAGAGTCATGATACAAATCACAAAGCTAATCAAGAAGTTTCAAGGTCAGGTATGATTTAATGACAGGTGACAGTGCTTGCTTCAGCAGCACATATACTAAAATTGGGACAGGTGGCAAACTGAATAAACTTTGTAAATACTCAACAAGATTCATTTCAAATTTTAATACTATCTATAAGCATAGATAAGAAAATAGATTTTGGGACTAGGGATTTAGCTCAGTGGCACTGTACCTGCATGGCAAGCTCAAGGTCCTGATTTTGATCCCCGGTATCAAAAAAGAAAAGAAAATAGATTTTGAAAGGTTGATGGTAGATATGCTTCTAGTGTTTTCCAGTTCAGTGACTTACCCAGAAACATACTTATTCTTTTCACTACTCTATAGTGAACTAAAACCTTCTTATGGATGGTTCTTGTCATATAGTGTTTTCTGAGCAGCTAATCATTTGTCTTTTTTTGTAACACTTTGGTTTATCTTGGGGTTTTTCAGTCTTGAGTATATACTCTAGTGGGCACAAGGACAATAACTGTGCCTGGTCAACAGACTGACCTCTCCCCTAACCTTACCTCTGGGACTTACAAAATGGTAACATCCAGTAACTTCTTAGAAGCCACCCTCATAGGTATAAATGAAGGAAACTATATAATAGAATGAAGGTAGATCTGATGACATCTATATCTCTTCCAGGGAAGAAGAGGCTAAAGAAGTTTACTCTTGCTATAAACCTGAGAAACCTGTAACCTGAGAAGTACTGCCTGGCTAGCCATTAGTTTAAGTAAATTACTTGTTTGGGCTCAGGTATCACACTGGCGTGTTAAATTCAATATCTAAAGACTTACATGGTTTGGACTCAGAATGTTCTCATGAACACAGTGTCTTTCCTTTAGCAGTTGTATACAAACCCTATAACTGACCCAGATTTCAGGACTTAGGCTGGACCACAAGGCCAGACAAAACAGAGACAGCATCTAAATTCAAGGTACTTCTGTGTCCAGTTTAAGTTCAGAATATCTCCAGTTCAGGGATGGCTGTTCATTGCATAGCCTATCTGACTGCCCTGGTTTTCTGTTTCACCCAGCTTTCGAGTTGTTACAGTTTATGTCTAGATGTCCCCCAAGAGCCTCACATGCTCATAATCAGGGCTTTTGAAAGGTGATTGAATCAGGGGGGTGCTATAGGTAAATATGATGTTGGGAAGTGGGGTCTAGTCAGAAGAGTCAGGTCACTGGGGGCAAGACCTGGAAGTGTCTATCTCCCTACCCAGTTCCTCCGTAAACTCTCTACTTTCAGGTTGCCACAAAGCAAGCAATTCTCCTCTGCCCAGGCCCTTCTACCATACCTCTAACCATATAAGCATAGAAACATCTAGAACATGAGCCAAAATAAACCTCTCCTCCTTTAAATTGCAGGTGTCAGATATTTTGTCCCAGTGATGAGGACAGTGACTAAGAGGCACACAAAGCTTAAAATTCTCAGGCAGTAGGGATTCACGCTTTCAACATAAGTATGAAGGGGTTACACTGGCACAAAACAATGTCTGAGGTCTTTTCTTCTCTTACAGTAGATACCATGCAGACAGCCCTGTGCCTCCCTGGGGTCCCCAGCACAGAGCAAGTACATACTTTCAGCTGCATGTAATGGAAAACTCAGCTCAAAACAGCTTATGTAAGACAGACATTTACCATCTTGCACCAAAATGCCAAGAGGCAGGGTGAATCAAGTCAGCAATTCAGTATTACCAGTTACCTAGGTTCTGTTACATCTTCCTGTGTGACAGTCTCAGACTAGTGCTTCTCTCTTAAAGACACATTCAGGGGAAGAAGAGAAACCATTTCATCCCACCTCCCTCTGTCTCATGTGTTTCATTTATTTATTTTTGGGGTGGCAGTGCTGGGGATGGAACCCAGCACATCATACATGCCAAGCAAGTGCTCTACCACCACTCAGCTGAATCCGCAGCCAGTCCCTGCCCCATGCCTCATTTTAAGAAAAAAAATTTTTAGATGTCATGTCATCTTGTCCAAGACCTAGTCACAGGATGAGTCCTAGGGGACTAAGACCAACACGGTCAGTTTAGTCATAACCCTGAGAGCATATATGAACATCTGAGGTAAGTAGGAAGCTTCTTAAAACATCAATCCCCAGGACCACCTCCAGATATTCTAATTTAATTGGTTTGGTGGGGCGGAGGCCCAGACATGGGTATTGAAAAAAAATTTTTAACTGACACATAAAAATTACATATACTAGTGGGGCATTATGTAATGTTTTATTACAAATTTGATGTTTAAATCAGGTTAAACATTTATTTCCTCAAATGCTTTATATTTCTTATGGTGAAAACATTTAAAATCCTTTCTTCTGCCTTTTTGAAATTCATAGTACATTACTATTATCCATGCAGTAGCACCTCAGAACTTCTTGATCCTAACTGTAACTTAGTATCTATTAATACTGAGGTTAATACCTCTAAGCATAATACAATTAACCTTTCCACATTCTTCTGTTACCTCTTCTCTCCCTAGTCTGTGGTAATCACCATTCTATTCTCACCTTCTGCAAGATCAAGTTTTTTTTTATATTCATGTATGAATGATATCATATGGTACTTGTCTTTCTGTGCCTGGCTTATTTCATTTAGCATAATGAACTCAGTTCTCTCCATGTTGTCACCAATGATAGGACTTCAGTTTTCTTTATGGCTGAATAGCATTCCTTTGTGTATGTTTTGTGCTTTCTACCCTGTGCTATCCCCAACAAATGGGGTGTTGTACCACACTCTGCTGCCTGAGGTTTGAGTAGAATCAGTAAAAGTAGGCCTTTGATCACTCATGTCCTCCAAAAGGCTCACGTGTTCAGGGTTAGGATGTAGGGAAGTTATAGGACCATGGAGGTGCTATATCTACCAGTGGATTGATGAGTTCTAGCTGGATGTGCTGTTAGGAGGTAGGGTTGGTTGGAGGAGGGGTGTCTCTAGTGGTGTGCCTTTGGGGTGTAACGCTCACCTTCCTTTGCTCCTTGCTCTCTCTGTCTCTTTACTGTCATGGGATGAGAGCTTTTCCCCACTAGGCCCTTTTTCCATGCCATTTAACCATTGGAGCCAGTCTGCTGTGGACTGAACCCTCTGAAACTGTGAGCCAAATAACCTCTCCTCCTTTAAGTTGAGGGCTTCAGGTCTTTTGTCTTAGCAATAAGAAAGCTGAGCAAAAAAGCCACCTATGCTGGAATTAAGCTGGGTCTTGCCTGAGTCTCACAGATACAAGGAGCATCACAGTCTCCCGGGGGTACTGAAACTCACCCCACAGCTGGTAAGATTCAGTCTGAAGCACAAGTCCTTTCCAACTACAGCACAGGTCTCTGCCTGGCTCAGGGACAGTTCTAGAGCCCTGTCTGTACCCAGACCACTGGCCTGGTCATAGCTGTGCTGCCGGAGGTTGGGGATGGGTATCACCAAGACTGACACTAACTTGTCATATCTGAATCTCAAGCCCCAGAGGCCTGCAGTCTCCGGAGAAAGACTGGCATTACCTGGGCTTACTGCAAGGCTAGACATGGTGACCCTGAAACTCAGCTCTGTCCCACTAGCACACACATCTCCACCTGACGCTGGAACTGGCCTACAGCCCCTGTGAACTCTGGCTTCTGTGCTGGACCTTCAGTCTCTACCAGCTGTGGAATTTCAGCCTGATGAGACTGCATTGGGCTCCAAGCCAAAGGCTTGTGCTGCAGTTTTGCTCTTGTCTCTGCCACCCAAGGTTAGTGAGCGGCGGTGGCATCTGTCAGCTACCTGGCCTGTGGGCAGTTCCAGCTTCTCAGTCCATGGATTCACAAGGGTGGGCCTGGGCCTGCATTTTCAGTGTCCAGCCTGGCCTTAATGCTCTCTCCCTCCCCCAAGCAAAAAGTATCTCTTGCCACACTGAGCTGGTTGAAGTTAGGAGTGGAATGATGCAGGCACCTTTTTATTTCTGCCTTCTTTGACATTTTAAAAATCTTGTTATCCTAAAAGCAAGTAGTGCGGCCTCTCACCTGATTTCCTTAACTCTTGTGAATGTGTGTGAATGGCTTGTTCAACTAGGGAGACAGTCACTAGAGGGTCTTCCTCGACCTCCACCTGGCTTCCTATTTTTGAGTTTTTAAAAACTACCCTTGAGGACTCCAGGTTTTTGGTTTTATTTTGTTTTGTTTTTGGTGTGCTAGGAATTGAATTGAGGACCTTGTGCTTGCCAGGCAGGCATAGCACTACTGTGCTAATTCCCTGGCCCTGGTGACTCTAGTTTGCAGTCAGGTCAAGAGCTATTGACTTAGAAAAATTACGAATTATCCTTGAATCACGTCAGGGAAAGATGAAAATGAACCTCATCCAGGAAGACAGCAGGAAATGGGTAATGGATACACAATCCACAGATAATCAAAAAATGTTTCTGGGCCAGGGATTTAGCTTAGTGGCACTGTGCCTATCTTACAAGTATAAGGTCCTGAGTTTGATCCCTAGGCAGGTATGATGGTGCACGCCTATAATCTCTCAGCATTCTGGGAAGCTGAAGAAGGACATTCATGAATTTGAGCCCGGCCTGGGCAACTTAGTGACCTAATGAGAGACCCTGTCTCAAAATAAAAAAAAGAGCTGAGAATATAGATCTATGCCAAGGCTCTGGGTTCAGTGCCCATTACCACACACACACACACACACACACACACACATACACACACAAGTTTTTCCTTTAGTTCCTCTAAAGATACTATCACACTAAAAGTAGAATTACCTGTAATCCTATGATTCCACTTCTAGGTATATATCTTAAAAAATTGAAAGCTATTTCTCAAAGAGAGACCTGTATATCTATGGTCATGACGTCATTATTCTTAGTAAATAAGAGGTAAGGACCGGGGATTTAGCTCAGTGGTTCCGGTACCTGTCTCACAAGCACAAGGATCTGAGTTCAATCCCCAGTACCAAAAAAAAAAAAAAAAAAAGAGAGAGAGAGATAAAAGCCATCCAAGTGTAATGGAAGAGCATTCAGCTTTGAAAGGAAGGAAATTCTGACAAATGTCACAACATGGAAGAATTGTGAAAACATGCTAAGTAAAATAAGCTAATCACAAAAGAATAAATGGTGTCTTCTAGGGAACAGAAAAGGGAAGTTAGCAAAACCCCTGCAGTGAGTCTTAGTCTCCTATGAAGCAGTACAATGCAAACTAATAAGAAGAAAGACAGAAAATGAGACTCGCAGAGAAAGCTGGGTCTTGGGCTAATCTGGGCAAAAGACAAAGGGCACCGAGAACATCCAGTATTTATTGATTACAGTGTGGGAAGGAGGAGAGTGGGGGATGCTTTGAAGATGTCCAGTGATACATTGAAACATCTAGAGTGGCACCAAGCAGGGCTGTAAAGGGAGGAGGCACTGCTTATCTCACTTGGAGAGAAAAGCAGGTACTGGGGACTGGTTTGCAATTAAGCAGCAGCCCATTGGGTCAGTGAGAGGCCGTAAGTCAGGGGGGCAAGGATTTTAATTACGGTCAAGCTGACCTCAGCTGAACATGAGCTCAGCCAAGTCCTGCTACTTCACAGACTAGGACTTAAATCTGGTAGCAGCCATTAGCAAAGGAGCAATACCCGCCCAACTCTGCTATCTGACATGCCCATTTGAGCCACATAAATCTTCAGTCAGACTCCTGAGATGATACGGCCAAACTGTGGAGGGACAAGAGCTTTGTGTCACATATAACCTCCTAGTACTGGGCAGAGATGTCTGCTACAGTGTCTGTTTCTGGTTATGTAAGATATTAACAGTATTCAGATTCATAGACAGCATAAGGGTAGTTGCTGGGACCGGAGGAAAAGAGGGATTCAGAGTTGTTCAGTGAGTACAGAATTTCAATTTTTGCAAGCTTGAAAGATTTCTGGAGGTTGCACAACAATGAATGTACTGAACACTATATAATTTAACACTTAAAATGGTTAACATGATAAATTTTATGTTATGTGTATTTTACTGCAGTTTTCTAAAATACCTATTGAAGAGGTGCAGAGCTAAGAATTTGTGTCACCTGCCTTCTATGCAGGTGGTGGCAGGGCAGAGGTGAGGAAGCCACTCAGGCAAGAGCGCACTAAACACAAGAGATTGCATTTCTTTAAAGAGCGATCATTCCACATTCCAATAATTCTTTTTTTTAATTTTAGTTTTTAAATTTTTTTGTTCTGTTTTTGAGACAGGGTCTCACTATGTAGTTGAACTACATAGTGACCTGGAAGTCACTATGTAGCCCAGGCTGGTCTCGAACTCACAGTGATCCTCCTGCCTCAGCCTCCCAAGTGCTCCCAATAATTCTTAAAAAGAAGAATTGCAAGGGAAATTCCAGGAGTAGCCCATGCCCAGTTAGTTCCCAGCTTTCTGGGAGCCCCTGCCAATTGTTCTTTGGCAAACTGCCCTGCTGAGATGAGAGCCAGGAAGGTGAGGAGCTTGAGGTCCGGTCCCTGCAGGACTTGGTGGGGACTTGCAAGGATCCCTGTGGCCCAGATGTGTACTCAACTCTCACTTTTCCCTCTAATAAAGGCCACAGAGACCAGGCAATGTGAAACTACCCATGATAGCAACACCTCTTCTGCTGGGCTCAGGGATACATATGTGTACTGACATTTAATTTGAATAGGGCTAACAGAGAGGAAAGTGAGATAGTAAACCTATACTTTAAAATGCTGACTTGCTGTAAGCTAGAAGCTCACTAGTTCCTGCAGTCCCTCTTCCTGTGGCTCCACATCCAACACAGATCATCTGTTCCATGTCTCCCTGTTCCCTGCTCCCCCAAAAATGTGGTCAATATGCTCTATAGGCTGATGAAAAATACCAACTTTCCCAGTCTACACCACCACCTCCTCTGCCTTCTCAGCTCCTGCCTGGAGTGGAGTATATATTAAATATTTGGCTTAAAAGACTTTTCTTTGGGCTATTTCAAATCACATTTACAGAAGTGTGAGCAGCAGTCTACTTGATCAGAATTATCTAGGACGCTTAGCTGTGCATGGTGGTACATGCCTATATTCCCAGCACTTTGGAGGCTGAGGCAGGAGGATTATCACAAGTTTGAGGCCAGCCTGGGCTTCATAGTAAGATCAAGCCCAGCCAGGGCTATATTCCCTGTTGAAAGAGAGAGAGAGAGAGACAGAGAGAGAGAGAGGAAAGAGGAAAGAAAAAGAAGGAAAGGAAAGGAAGAAAGAGAAAGAAAAGAAAAAGAAAACGAACCTGGGACACTTGTTCAAAACGAAACTTCCTGGGCTACAACCAGGACACCTTCTCCACCCACACACACACCAGAGGAACCAGGAAGCTGCATTTTTACAAGAATCCTGGGTGATTCTTAAGCCAATGAGGACTGAGAGCCAGTCTTTAAGGGAAGATTGCCAGAGATAAACTGAAAGAGAATGATCTTGAGCTAAATAAGCAAGGAGCCAAAGGGGAAAACTTTTCACCTTTCTTTTCTTTTCTCTCCTCCTCCCCTTTCTCCTTCTCCTTTACTTCTTTTCCTTTTTCCTCCTCCTTCATTTCCTCCCTCTTCTCTTTCATCTTTTTCATGCTTGCAATTGAAACCAAGACTTCATGCAATGCTAAGTGTGCACTCTAAGCCCCAGAGGTACAAGAGGTACAACCTAGCCCTAGAGGAAGTGTGTTTAGTGATGATCACCTTATGTACCTTGTATATAAATTATGTCATTTAAACTTGACAACAGTACTACAAAATTAAATATAATCTCAATTTCAAAGTTGATCAATGGAAGGTTAAGTAATGCTGTGACTTATCTAACAACTCCAAGAAACTGGAATTTAAATCCAGTTCTAACAGAAGGCACATCACTATGCTAGCTCCCAGAATCTGTCCACTTTTTCCTTTGCCAGTCAAACCCAGGGGATGAGTTGATACAAACCAAGTGGCTGTTTCATATATTTTGGAAAGCCTGTATTCACTTAATTGTATTCTACCAAGTCATCCATAATGAAAGTCTTTCTTTCATAAGAGGCCAAGATATCCTGAGGGCACCCATTTCTTTCCTCATTTAAAGTAGAAGCAAATAACACCTCCTTGATGGAGCGTGACATCTGACAAAAGGAAGCAACACACTCTCAAATAAGGCAGAGCCAGCCAAGTCCAAAGGTGTGGCCTGGTCTGAACTGCTCAGTTTCAGATCATACTGGCTGCTATTTTCATTCACTATGAGGAGTTCTACCCTGAGCAATCTGTGCACCCTTCCTCCTCCTTCACATCCTTCACCAAGGGAGGTGCAGGAAGTCCAGGCTTTAGGTCAAGGAGCTCCTGTGTTGTGTCCAGGAGTGAGTCAGAGTCATTCCACAGGGTTTAATAAACTATGAATATGTGCAAAGGAAAAGAAATAACCATATCACAGGCATTTACAGTGCAGTGGGGTGTCGCGAGCCGCAACGTCAGAATCCTGCCAGCAGGTCCCAAACGCGAGGGAAGAACAACAGGAGAGCAGTTTCACGAACTTAGTTCCAGGCTCATGCTCTACTGCAGCAAGGCCCGGTTTATTTTTCAGGGTGGGGTATATATAGGCTAAATCCGAAACCAAAAGTGTAAACAGGGTGTAGCTGACTGCAAAGGTCACAAGGTTCTACAAAACAAGTATTATGGGTTACATTTGCTAGGCAACAGGTCAGACCACCAGTTGAACTAGCCCATTGCTATGGGCGACAGCACCTCCGTGCCGGCGAGGTGACTCAAAGTTCAATCATGGCTGTGCCCATGTCAAGGCTCACCATAAAGGCTCACCATAATTCCCCCATTTCTCTTTGATAGCATGAAGAATGCTAGTCATTCATCATGCATCAGCCAAGGAACCTCTGTCTTAGGCGGCAGAAGTCTTCTATCTCCTTACCCGTCATCAGTCGCAGGGCTTATGTCCCAATACGACCTGTCTTAGGTTGGTAGGCAGAAGCTTCCGTCCTTACCCGTCATTGAGTATCCCAAGGCGGGGGATCTATGCACGTCGAGCCTGAGCCAAGTAAATGGCTACGCGTGTTGTATCATCATCCAAAGAAGCCTGTACAGCCATAGCTAAACGCTCCTATTTAAACTGGGAACGCTTCCAGCATCGATATGAGCAGTAACCCAAAATACACAAACCAACCATAACAGCAATAACAATAAGCCATATAATAATCCAAGAAGGTGAAAACATCTTTTTCAAATTTTCCCAAACTTCTGTAGCAAAATCTAAATCAAACCGGATAGAATTGGCATGAACACCAGACAAGATCTCAATGTCCAATGACAACTGATTAGTTGCACTTAGAAATGTCTGATTCTAAGACCCGCGCAACAGTGACGAAAGTCGTCTAACTTCCTCAGAATGGTTTTTGACAGGAAAGGGAGTAAGGCAGAGTTGTTGAAATCTGGGATCACAGTCCAATCGAGTATGCAACCACAATCCTTCAACTTCTTCGTTGAATAAGTCCATTTGTTGCTGAAGTATAGCCAAACCAGTTCCAATGTGAGGGTTGATGCGTTGTTGGGTTCGTAGAGCCGTGGTTGTAGTGTTTTGAAGATCATTGATGTTGGCTGAGTTCTGTAAAGTTCCTGTTAACGCCACTGCAGAGGTGATGGCAGACACCAAGGCCATGATACTAGAGATGATGCCCGTCACCACAGCACCTGCCACTCTTTTCCTGCGAGAAGGGGAAGAAATCTGTGCCCAAACAGTGGAGAAGTGATTAGAAGTGTTCAAAGGAATCCACACCTGAACGGGAATTCGGAAGACGGCCATAGCAAGTCGTCCATGACAAAACACAAAAAATTGATACATTCTTGTCATCTTACGATACATATAACAATTACAAATACAAAGAACCATCAAAACTACAATGATCACCAATACAAGAGCAAACACCACAGAAAAATACTGTTCAACAGCAATACCGAAATGTTGGCCTGAGGAACACATGAATCTGTGTACCAAAGTCCCACAAACAAGCTTAAATCCAAGTGATCAGTCCAAAACCTTTTGAGATGTGTCACCAAATGGTCTTTCTTGAGGTATAGTAATATAGCACCTCTTCCATAAAATATTAGTGCTGCTTATTTTTGTTTCTTCTTCACACAAAGGTAATGATTGTGGAGCTTACTGTCCCATGATACTGGATGTAGATTTGTCAGGATGATCCACATGATGAACCAATCTCTCTGCTAACAATCGAGCTCCATCATGTTCCCGTGAAAAAACACAAACATATACTAGGCCCCATTTTAAAATGGGGTCAGGTCCATACCATGGACCAGTTAAGGGATCTCTCTATTTTATATGGTATATAAAAGGTATATGGAGAACCTTGTGGATGCCAGAATCTTTCTGCTGCGGAATGGCCATGCTTATAAATTTGTAAAAACTTTAAAATATAGGTAGCATGATTTAAATCATTTCTGGGTGAAGAGGAGTACAATTCCCCCTTTTTTATTTTTTGTAGTTGCACCTTTAATAGTGGAGAACAGGGGAGAATAACTGGATTAAAAGGTTATTGTCATAAACAATATGTTGGAAAACCTGCATAATCAAACAACACGAATAAATTCTGCACACCAGGGAAGTAGCAATAATAATTATACTTATATGAAATCTTATGTCCTATAATGTAGCTTTGTATCAATAGGATCTTCCCTTTCTTTTTACAGAATATACTATATTTTGAAGATAACCATCATAATAAGCATGTTACAATAACATTTAGAATTCAGCCCTTTGATGATAACCAATGTAAACATTTTTTAACCACATTTAACAAGGCATATGTTTTTATAAGGCTATGAAAATGATTTGGGCGGCTCCCATTAGTGAACAAAGATCAGAATAAATTTTCTGAGCAGCTGCTTCTTTATTTACCAACAGGAGCGTATCCAAATTTAAAGATCATTTTTATTTGGTCCTATAAAGCCAGATTGCAGAAATCAGCAATCTATTTGTATTTGGCGTCATTTTGATCAAGAATATACAAACATCTTTGAACACTTAAGACAGACAAACATGTAAGACTTAAGACACATAAACATATAACACTTATGACAGACAAGCATGTAACACTTAAGACAGACAAACATGTAAGACAATTTTAATGAGTGCACTCAGATGGTTTTGGCCAAATGAATTATAAATTCTTTTTGTTATGACTAGTTAAAATTTCTGCAGGTCAAAATTAACAGAGATCTCTTGTACAATTAGGGTTAAAGGAATGAATACTCTTCTTGACTATAAATGTAAACCTTTTATAACAAACTGGAAACCAACAAGCAAACATTTTATACATCATTTCCATAAACATTCTCTACATTCTTAGGTAAAGACAAGAGGAACATACAAAAACCTTTCGTGTTAAAAGTACAACTCTTACTTAAAGCTTTCCTAATATTTTTCTATCTCATTTACTATTGACCTTCTATAACAAGTTATTATTTTGTTCTTTATTTTGGTCTATAGTCAGTTTAGAACATACCCTCGCTTGGAGTGTGTGTGGGGAGGGACAGACTGGACAACAGATACAAAGTCAAAGTCACAGCCAGATGGGAAGAATAAGCGCCGGCACTCCATTACACTGATTATCATAGTCAATAATTCTGAAGAGTACTTCAACATGGCTACAAGACAGGATTCTGAATGCTCTCATCACTAAGAAATGATAAATGTCTGAAATGATAGACAACCTAAGCATCCTGGGTTGATCATTTCACAATATGTAAATGTAATAAAATACTACACTGTATCACATAATGATATACAAGATTATCTCAATAAAATAATTTAAGAGAAATCCTACAAATCCATACAATTTGTGTGTCAAAAGCTATTATACCATACATAAGAAGTGACACTAGTATACACATACTAAAACTAGCAGGCTTATACAAAATAATCTTAGAAACAATTAAAATAGTTAAGAGTAGCTATAGTAGCTAAACAGATATAAGTAATGACCTTACCTTATCTTCTAAAACAATTAGGTTTCTATCTTCAACACTGAACGTCCTTGCATATTACCTCAAAATGTTAATTCCTTGTCTAACCCTTAAACACAAGCAGAGTTCTGTGCTT
>NW_022900922.1:23907111-23916450 GCF_012274545.1 Fukomys damarensis
AGTCTAAAAGACTTGAAAATCTTCCAAGTAATTGTAAGGAAGTTTCAAACTGGCACTGAGGGTATTAGTGTTATGTAACAAGGAAGTGAAAGAAGTTAAGTTAACTGCAGAAAATTCCTCCTTGGGACAAAATTGAAGAGAATACTTATATCAGAACTGACTTCACAGCAGCTTTGTGTTGTGATTAAAAAAAAAAAGATAAATAATCTCCTCCAATGGTTATTTAAAAATAAAAACTACAGATACAAGAAAATAAAAACTACTTTTAGGAGATGAAAAAAAAAACAAAAGTAGGATATCAAACACCCCATTTTCAAATTTAAAATCATATTGTCAGTTGACCAAAGCAGTTCAAATTCAAAGTCTGTGCTATGAAACTGTATAACTATGTTCTATTAAGGGTTGGACAACACCAATGCACTGTAACAATTTGCTTCCTAAATTATTTCCACTTACAGATAAAAGACATATGAGAAATAAGGTTAACTAAACTTACATATAAATCCAAGAAAAGTTTTCAGTTTGATTTAAAAACAAAACAGAAACAAGCTTCAAAATAAATCACAGTGTCTTCTATTTACATATAACTTAGCAAAACCTTCAGTAAATGTTCAAGTTTTAGCATACACTGTCACTGTCTTTAGATATTCCAATTAAATGAACCACTCTCTCCTTGGTCTGAATGAATAGAAGCCTGCTAAAACAAATGCCAATGCGTTTAAAACTTAAGAACAAAAAGGTTTAAAAACATAATCCTCCCAGATGGAGGGGAAGGACTCAGAAGTTCAATACCCAGTTCACTAAAGAAAATGACAGCTAAAATCTTTCTGAATACAGATTCTAATACAGATTTCATTATTCAAACTCCCCCTACATAGTATTGGAAAAATATGAGGCAATTTCACAAAAAATCACAAATTTAGTGGAATAATTATAACTGATATATAAATAAGGATTTACTAAAAAAGGCTTCCAGGGGTGATATTTCAAATCAAAGTTTTAAATACAAAAGGTGTCTTATGTTGCTTAATCATCCCAAGTTTCCGATGCTCTTTATTCTACAGTTAGATTTGGCTAGATTCCGTGGGAAATCAACATCATAGCCTCTCAACACAGCAAGGTGGAAAGCCAGCAACTGTACGGGGATCACACTGAGAATGCCTTGCAAGCAGTCCACTGAGTGAGGCACCTTGATCATCCGCTTCGTGTTCTTAATGGTCTCAGTATCCTCCTTATGCAAATTACAACAGGGCGACCCCGCCGGGAGACCACCTGCTGATTCAGTTTAAAGTATCCTTTTTCTGCTTTTAGATTGCTACATCTTAAAATTTGACTGGCGGCCAATAGAACACTATTAACCTAAAAGAGCAAGTTAACCCTATAATCGCAGTATAAAACAATGGACAAGTGTTACCAAAACTAGTTTTCACTAACAGCTGACTGTCGCAGAGCAAAAGGGTGAGCAACTCCTAGGCTGGAGCAAAAGAAGCCAAACAATGTAAGACAAAGACTTATGAAAACCAAACTGAAAGAAGAACCAGCGACTCTGTCAGGGAATCTCCTTAATCTCCTGTTCCAAAACCAGAAGAACACTCTGACCAGAGGATCTTGAGGAGTGGAAAAAATCAACCTCCCTCCTCATAAACAAAGAGACAGATTTCCTACCAGAGGGGCAAAGAACCTTTCCGCCCCTGTGGCGGGGAGTCCACTAGCACGTCTGCCTGGACCTCCCTCCCTGCCTCCAAAATGATCCGGATCACAAATTACCAATTCAGACATTAACAGGAAAGGAAAGACACAGAAGCAAACAAAAGGAAACCAAGGACAAACTATTTCTACAAATTCTAATAAATTACACAATTGTTGGTGTCCTACTCTAGCACCACCGACACACAGTAAATCTTTAAGCATATGTACAAAAAGCATGCAACTCTTGCCTGTTCCCATTTCTAATATTTATAAGAAAACTCACCGCTCCTCTTCTGCCTTCCTTTCGAAGGTCCTCTTTTTTCTTTTTGTTGAGATCTCCTTTTTAGTGGGAGTTTTGAGAGTGGTGTTCAACAAAGCCCAATAAAAAAAGGTACTTTCTGTAAAACGATCGGGCTCAGCCACAAGGGCCTTCTGCAGCTGTTTACCTACTCTTCCCCAGACTTCTAGATTTATTTCAGCCTCATCACACTACCACGGACAAACTTCACCCAATATTTTCACAAATGCTTCCAACTGAGCCTTCTTAACTCTAACCCCTTGTACTTTTAGCAACTTTTGTATAGAGTTGCCTACATAACCTCTAGATTCCATTTGACCCATACTTTAACTAAGAATTTGAGTTACTTGTTACTACTGCCGTGATCAGCACCACCGTCCCCTGTCTCTCATCGGCGGCACCCTCTTCTACAACATTTCCCTCTACTGCCATGATCAGGACTATCGTCCCCTGACACTCACCGGCAGGAGCCGCAGGGATCAGTCACGGTTCTTGTTGTAGTGCCCTGGATCGCAGGGCACTCTCCTCGATGTCCTTCTTACTCAGGTCCCTGTTCAGGCGCCATTTGTCGCGAGCCGCAAGGTCAGAATCCTGCCAGCAGGTCCCAAATCCGAGGGAAGAACAACAGGAGCAGTTTCACGAAATTAGTTCCAGGCTCATGCTCTACCGCAGCAAGGACCCGTTTGTTTTTCAGGGTGGGGTATATATAGGCTAAAACCGAAACCAAAAGTGTAAACAGGGTGTAGCTGACTGCAAAGGTCACAGGGTTCTACAAAACAAGTATTATGGGTTACATTTGCTAGGCAACAGGTCAGACCACCAGTTGAACTAGCCCGTTGCTATGGGCGACAGCACATCCGTGCCGGCGAGGTGACTCAAAGTTCAATCATGGCTGTGCCTATGTCAAGGCTCACCATAAAGGCTCACCATAGTGGGGGAAGCCTGTCTCTAGACGGCCTGTTCCAATAGTGATAGATAGAAACAGAGCATGTGTGGAGAGCCCAATGGAGTGATGGTTAATCTTAGTACCCTGCTCCGGACTGGGAACCGAGAGAGAGTAAGGGAGGCTTCCTGGAGGGAATTATGTCTACAGAGGGGCTGGATGAAGGAGATCATAGAGGGAGATGACATGTGCAATGGCAAAAAGGGAAAAAATAGGGAGATTAAAATTGTTTTTTTTAATTAAAAAAAAAAAAAAAGAGTAAAGACTGGCAGCAAAATACAGCCTCTCCAGGATCTGGAACTGAGGCATCTAGAAAGCAGCAACTTAATGAAGAGAAACAGAATTAGAGCGCCAGGAATCAAGGAAGAGCAGGCTGGAAAATTAAAAAGTACAGAAAAATTGAAAACACAAACCTGAAGACAACGCATAGAAAAGAGCGAAGCAAGATTGGAACACCAACCTTGGCTCCTAGAGAGAAGATTCTGTCTCCACAAGTACTAGGTAAGCCCCGGGGAAAAACAACAGACTGGAAACACTAGCCCCAAGAAAAGCCCACAGCTACTGTAAGTTGCAAATACATAAATCTCATCCTCATGACAGGCTAGAGTTGGAGAAGAAATTCACTGCTGCATCCACCATACTTGGAAGTGATAGAATCAGGAGCAGTTTGGGGGAGGGATTTATTGATTAAGACTGAGCTACTGTGGGGATCCGACATCACAGGATGAGTACACTTCAGGGTCTCTGCGGTCGCCTTGCCACAGTGCCTGGGTGTGAGTTGGTCACAAGACACAGTCATGGAGCAGGGGGTGCACTAGACATAGATCCCCCTGAGAAGTTTAAGCAGCAGTGAGCTGAGGTTGTGAAGGACATGGTGGTTATACCCTCTGTGCTGAGAAGCCAGGCTGGCTGTGTAGTTTGCTGAGGGCACCAGGTCTGAAAGTGCTGCCTTTAAATCCAAAGGACTGCTTGACTCCCCTTGCTGCCTGCCCACTTTGAGCACAGAACTCAGTGGTCTGTTTGCTTTTCCCATTTGGCAACTTGATCAGGGATACACCTCTGCTTGATTGGTTGCCACATCCTGGGGTGTAAGGAGGAGAGGGGCCTCTGGAGCCAGGGGATACCTCTTGGGCCTATAGGCTATACAGCTAGCTAGAGATAGCAGTGACTTGGATGCGCACAAGGGCACAAATGTGAAGAGCAGCTGGAGTGAATACACAGCTCTAAGGCAGACACCATATCTACAAAGACAAGCTCATTAGAATAACTGCTGATTGCTTAGCACAGACCTTCCAGCCTTAAAAGAAAACAACTGTCAGCCCAGACTTTTATATCCTGCAGAATTAGCCTTCAAAATCACTAGAGAAATAAGGAATTTCTGTGACGTGTTCCCTTATTAACTTAAAGGGAGTGCTAAAGCTCCCATACTCCAGAGGAGGAAAGCAAGGCTCAAGAAGTATAAATAACTTATTAGAAGGTGAGTGTCTGAATCCAACCTCCAACATTCTTATCCACTAGGCTTTATTACTTGTTTGTAGAAGAAGAGATTATTTCAACATGTGAGATATTATTTAAAAGCTTTGGTACAATAACCTTCCCACAGCCTGATTCTCAAAAAGTCCAGTTTCATTTCCACTGGGACTTAAGCTTCTTTTAATTTTTTCTTTTCTTGTTTTGGTTTTTGTTTGGGGTTTGTTGTTATTTTGTATGATTTTGTTTTTTGAGACACGGTCTATAATTCAGGCTGGCCTTGAACTCACTAGGTAGCCGTGCTGGCCTTGAATTTGGGGCAATCCCCCCACTCCAGCCTCCTGAGTGCTGGGATTACAGGCATGTGCCTCCACGACCAGTAAGCTTCTATTAATTTTAGAGTTAGTTTACTAGCCAAGAAATATAAAAGCAGGAAGACAAAAGGTCTTCTTTGGGAAAACTGCTGAAAAACATGCTGATTTTGCTTATGGAAATGGCAGTTTGGGTTCTCTGTGGTGGATGCAGCGTTATTCTTTTGGTCTGCAACTCTATGTTACTTTTCCTTTCTTTTTACGTTTTTTTATTAGTATATGTTTGTTATACATAGAAACTACATTCATTATGGCAAAATTGTTTCAAATATAGATCACGTCTTGATCCTTTTCACTTCCCCTTCCCCTGTTCTCTCCTGTCTCCTCTATTCCCAGATCCCCTTCCATCCTTTCAAAGAACCAACTCTGATTTATTGATTCTTTGTATTTTTTAGTCTCAACTTTATTAATTTTTGTTCAAACATTTATAATTCCTTCTCTTCTAAAAACTATGAAACAGAATGTTTGCATGAAGTGAGAAATTGTTACCAAGAAAACAAATGACCTAAATAAGTCCTCAGCTCTACTTGCTCTTAGACATCTTAAAAATCACTAATTCTAGACTCACACACCTGGGCAATACATTATTAGTTTCCCCCTAACTTTGCTGTTCAGGACACCTCTGAAGTGAGGGCTATGATAAGGGTTGCCAGGGTTACTTGTTAGGGATCTGAAGGCCACTTTCCCTAAAACTGACCCTTCACTGGAGCGAACAGAAACCTGAGGGGTGACTATAATGGAATAAAAGTCTTGGTGTCTCTTCCTATTATGTCTTTCCCCTTTTCTGTCTAAATCCTTGGGTCAGAGTCTACTCAGGTCTGCATGCAGACATGTTGACCATTTTAAAACATCCTTAGATCTGCACCAACTCTACAAGGGAACCTATGCCAGGCTCTGATAGGACCATGATCTTTTCCACAAATCTCCTCACCCTCTGAGCTGAGGCCTGATCTTTGAGGAGTGTGGAAGAGCATAGGGATGAAACAGCGTCTACTTGGAAGGGAAAGTAAGTAGACTTGGGAAGTCTTCAGGGCCAGACCCTGCTGGCTAGAGTGGAATAAAACCAAAGTGTGGGGAGCCACAGAAGGGTTTAAGCAGTGACTTAACAGAGTTTTCTATACAGTGGAATTTCCAGAAATATGACCTGAACAGAGCTTAATATTTTGGGGAAATAAAATTTCTCCTCAATTCCCTTTGCAAGCTCCAGTAGGCTAGCATAGACTTCCAGGACATAATGGCGCTGGGTAGGGATTAAGAAAGATTTATCAATCTTGGGTAAGTACGTGGTAAAGGATTATTATGGTTTATATCTAGATGACTCCTAAATCCTGTGTGCACATAGATGGGGATTTTGGAGGTGATTGAACTATGGGGACTTTAGCTGACTTGCTGTTAGGAGTTGGGGTTCGGCAGGAAGAGCCAGGTCACTAGGGATATGACTTGCTCTCTGCTTCCTGTCTGCCATGCGATGAACAGCTCTCCTCTGCCGTGCTTCCCTGCCTTGAAGCCAGCTGACTATAGACTGAAACTTTTAAAAACTGTGAATAAGCCTTTGCAAGTATCAGGTGTTTTGTCTCAGCGATGAAGAAAGTAACTAAGACAAGGACAAAGTTGGAGGCAAGTGGGACAATATGAGGAGCTGGAAGGAAAGATAACTCAGGAGGGATGGTCCAAGACCAAGCAGGGTTCTATGAAATCTTAGGTATCATTCTGGTACCTCAGGATGTAACTCCACCACCCAGCTGCTGCAGGTAGTTGGGTTAGCACCTTCTGGTCACAACGCTATAAACAAGCATTTGCAAAGGTCTGTTTCTGGGAATGAAGAAAAGTGCAGGAACTGCTGTATAATGTGATCTCCGTCTACAGAAGCACAGCCAACGCACCTTAGCTTTCTTCTCTTCTCCTCCTTCCCTTTCTTCTTCTTCCTTTCTTTCTCTCCTCCTTCCTTCTTTTTCTATTTTTTCCTTTTCCTTCCTTCCATTGTATGTAGATAAATTAATTAGATATTGTGTAGACAGTTAGAAGGGGCTGAACCTTGAGGAGCCAACATGGAGGAAAATCGAGACACATCCAATGAAGGCCAGCATTGTAAAAAGAGAGAGAGAAACTACTACACCCACACATTTCCCCTAGAGATGAATAGCAGTGATTGATATTCTAAGTAGATATCAATTACCTGGGTGGGGGACCAAGACCTTAACCTATCCTTTCCAGGAAAGATCCCTGACCCATCCTTTACCGAAAATCCTTGTTTTTCCTTGTATGCTTGCTATGTGACTTGCTTCCCCATTTGATCTCCATTTAATCGATATTACCTAAGCAACTAGACTTGCTGTAATCTTCTTGGTTGATCATAGTTTTGTCCCACCTCATGTTCACCTCATGATTTCTCATTGGATCAATACTGCCCAAGTGACTGTAATCTTATTAGTTGACTATAACAGTTTTGTCCCACCTTAAACCTGCATTACCTCTTTGTGGCTTTGCTCCATCAAACCTCCCCTGGGAAACAGGGTCCCTGGGCAACCCACTTTCCAGTTCCCCTTCAGTTGCTTTTAGACAGAAGCTTTCTTTCAATAAATTTTTCCTACTCTTAACCTCTGTTGTTCCCAGAATTCATACATTTTAGAGAACATGAACTTGGGCTTCAGATATCTAGCAGGTTTTGGGGTTACATCTATTCCCACTATATCCCTTCCGCCCTCCCTCCCTCCCTTCCTTCCTTCTTTCCTTTCTTTTGTTCTCTCACAGCTAGGGATGGAATCCAGGGCCTCAGACATATGAAGCAAATGCTCTACCACTGGCCTATGCACTCAGACTCTATGCCTTAGCATTTAAAAAATTATGAAAGGTCCTGCAGAAAAGACAACTATTTAGCTTTAATTTAACCATTTTCCACATATTTAAAACTGTGGAACCCTCTTTGCCTTGTCAGTAACTTGCTTATATCCTGTGGGCATCATGCTTTATGGAAACACTGTTGAACAAATGATACGGGCTTTCAAGCTATAAGGCTCTGAGCTAGGTGAAGAGAAGCCTGGCTCTCCTGGAAACTGCAGTCCTTCAAGGAGATACATTTCCTTTGCAATGGGTGAGCAATGCCAAAGAATCAGTGTTCCCAGCATCCTCTGTTGGGCCAGAGGATTGGGCAGCTATCATTCTGGTCCAGTGGATGATATCCAAAGCTCTTCCCTGGAAAAGCCCTAATCTGTAGTGATCCATTATTCTCTAAAGGCTAAAGGCCCATTCCTGAAAACAGGACCCCTCCCTTCCCTCTTCCTATAAACACTTGTAATCATTTTGTTGAATAAGGCACATTTAGTGGGCTGTAAGCATAAAATAACTTCATTCTTCTGTTTCGCCTTCAAACTGCTCCATGCTATAATGCTTCCTTGCCCCAGGATGGAATTGTGGACATGTCCTCTGGCTTTTTTAGTTACTCTTGGAAAATAAATGAAAGCCTGTTGTTTGGACATTTAAAAATAGTCTGTTTAATAATTGTATGGCTCCAATCTAGTGCTGGATAAAAATCAGAACTCCATATTTTATCCAACTAATATCTCTTCTCTTTTCCAAGTTGGATCTGGAGGAAGCTGGGGAATAGAGTTGAGGATATCTGTTTTCCTTCTCATGATCTGGTATGAGTAACTTTCCAGAGTTGGGTCCTGGAGAGAGGGGAGTCAGGATAATGGCACAGCTCTGCTTACTGGGACTGTTGGGTTCCTCTGCTGATACCCAGAGACAGCAGATACTTTCTCTCCTGGGAGCTTTGCCAGGGGCCACAGAGATCTGCTACCTCTTCCTTGATGGAGACAGTGCACTTCCACTGGTTGCTCAAAACCCCCAGATCACCTATGTTTCTATCCTCTACCTGGGGCTCATTGTTTCTAGACAGGCCTTTGGGAATCCAGAATGTCAGCTGCCTAAAGTCCATGTCCTGGCCTGGGGATGTAGCTCAATTGACTGCTGTCTGACTTGCAAGCACAAGGTCCTGAGTTTGACCCCGTGTACCTAAATAAAATAAAATAAAAATCCAGGTCTGACGTCAGTTCATCTCCTTTATTTGAGGCAGTTATGCCACCTAACACCTGTCTGCCTACCACAGATTCTAAGTCCTTTGAGGGCTGGAATTGTAAAGAATGTTTCCGAACCTGGCACCAGCCTTGCCCATGGAGACAGTTCAGCAAATACTGTTGTTCTGGAACTGCATTATTGCCTTCCACTTAAACAGCCCCCCAGGCCACTCTGTGCCACCTTCCTTACCTTTTTTGACCTTCTCAGCACTGACACGGCCTGATGGGTTATACAGGTGGACTGAATGTCACTTATCTGAAATGCTTAGGACCAAAAGTGTTCCTGAGTTTGGATTTTTTTTTTTTTGAGATTTTAGAGTATTAGCATAAATATAGTATCTTGGGCATAGAACCCCAGTCTAAATATGGAACTCATACACGCATCATGTATGCCTTATATACATTGCCTAAAAGTAGTTGTATGCACTATTTTTAATAACTTTGTGCATGAAACAAATTGTTATAATGTGGATTTTTTTTTTTTTTTTTTTTTTT
>NW_022900922.1:23916780-23947596 GCF_012274545.1 Fukomys damarensis
TTTTTTACTTATAATGGTATATCAACATTCAGAGTATTGGAATTTGAAGCACTTCAGATTTCCAATTTTTTTTTCTTTTTTTGGTTTTGTGGGACAGAGTCCCACTATGTAGTCCAGGCTGGCCTCAAACTTGGGGCAATTCTCCTGCCTCAGTCTCCTGAGTGCTAGAATAACAGGCATGCACCAGCATGCCCAGCTTTGGATTTCAGATTATGTATAAGATGTTCAACTTGCATATATTATTTGTTAATTGTCTGCCCTTTCACTATTCAAATGAAAGCCCCATTCACTTGTGGATGTTTTTCCAGATTATTCATTCACTTTGTACCCCCAATACTTGGCATGTTGTAGACACCCGATACTGAATATTTAGTAAGTGAGTGGATGGCTAAACATTCTCACCCTATCTAGACAAACGAAGTGCTATTTCAGGACTACAGAGTTATATGAGAAAATTGTTCCAAACTTCAATTCAGGAATAACTTGCATGCATTTGTAACACAGAGACCATCTCTAAATGTACATTATGTGCCCAGTACCTATATTTTCCTCCATACAATCCACACAGTAGCCAGAGAAAAACACTTAAATTGTGTCCCTCTGTTCCAATGCCTCTAGTGACTCCCTCTTTGCTCTGGGAAAGAATGAAGGCCATCACTGTGGATTGCTCTGTGCGCCTCTCCTTTCTGTTTTCTTCATCACATTCACTACCACACACCACTTGCACCTCATGTGTTTATTTTGTGCATTGTGCATTTCCTCACCCTAGAGTAGAAGAACAGAGACATCTGCCTTTGTTCTCTCT
Source organism: Fukomys damarensis (assembly GCF_012274545.1). NCBI lineage: Eukaryota > Metazoa > Chordata > Mammalia > Rodentia > Bathyergidae > Fukomys > Fukomys damarensis. The sequence continues at coordinate 23,917,586 of NW_022900922.1, forward strand.
CTACTCCGGCACCTACAGCAGTGCCTGGCACACAACCAATCCCCCATAAATATTTACTGCATCCTATGGAGCTGACAAGGGTGCAGCAGTCACTCAAGTACATTTTGACTTAATATATTCACCATTAATTTCCAAACAAATCACATTTCCATGCTCTCTGCCCTTCCCCCAGTCAAAAATCCAACCCTATCTTTTACCCTCTGAACAATCTGTAAAGCCCCAGGAGAAGTAGTTTTGTTGTATTCTAAGAAAACTAGTGCTCTTACTCTTTTGAAGAGGAAAGTGTTTGGTGGCTTCTAGTAACATGGGAGCCTTGTGTTGCCTTTGTAGTTGGCAAGGAGAAGTAGGTTAGAGTAATTGAGCTTTTTATCCGAGCTAACAAAAGCACTGCGAGTCATGGTTAGCTACTGCCTGGCCCTCCTTAGAGGAATGGCTGAGCAAAAATACAAATAAGATACCTTAGGAATTCCAAGCACAGGGCAACAAAGGATATCACGGGATGGTGGTGTGCAGGAAACTGTAGTTTTGACAGGGCCTGGGACATTCTTCAGAAGGTTTAGATTTAGACTGTGGTGCTGTGTTTGGATTGAAATACTGGAGTTGCTGACTGGCTCCTATTCTCTGCCCAGCTTCTGTTTCTTTTTTATTCACCTTATGCCATGGTTTGGGTATAGTTTTAACAGTTTAGGTTCTGTCTTAGTTACTTTTCTGACTAAATATGGAGGTTTCAGTCCATAATCGGCCGGTTCCGAGGCAAAATGGCACATGGCAGAGGTATGTCACAAAGGAGAAATGGTTCATGGCACCCATGTGGCAGCAAAAGCAACAAGGGACCCTAACAGTGTCTTTCTGCTCCTTTTATCTTATTCAGAGTATCAGGATTAGGGCAGTGCCAAGCCAATCAGTTTACTGGTTTAGTAATCACACACCCTTAATCCCAGCATCACACACTCTAGATTCAGCCACTCTGAAAAAGCCACCAATGATCACATCTAGACTCAAACTGTAATATGTTCCAATGTTGAAAGCCTGTATGGTTGTAAGCCCTCTCCATGTCACCACCATATAGGGACATAGCTAGAGGGCCTTTCACCAAGACTCAAACAGAAGGGACCACCTGATCTCAGAGTTTTGGCTTCCAAAATGCAACCTAAACTTTCCTTTCTTTATAAAGTATCCAGCCTCAGCTGTTTTATTATAGCAACAGAAAAATGTTCTAATGTCCCTTATAATAATGTAAGCTCACATTTCATACGAGTTTTTAACTTCTTTCTTCTAATGAGGGAACCACATACAGTGTGGTCTAAGGGATGCTAAAGAATGCCTCAACAATGTTTCTAATTTTGGATTTTATTATAAGAATTAATAATGAGAGTTTTCAGTTTTACTGACTCTTTCTCTGTCACAAATTTGTCCATCGGAAGCTCAGCACATACTCATAAGCCTCAGATATCTGCAGGGCTAGACACAGATGTTGGCACTATATTTCCTCCACATCCAGAGCTACTCGGGCCAGCTTGGCACTTCACATCTTCCTCGGATATAGAGACAAGCTCAGATTTTCTCATTTGGTAACTAGTTAATGCTGTAAGAGGTAAAGTCATTTGGACAGGCAAGGATCTAGGCAAACTAAGACATATTTTTGTTTTCTGAGAATGAGAGAAAAAGAGTAAGAAAAGGAAGTGGTATGTTGATTATAAAGGTATTTTAGATAAGTGTAAGTAACTGCTTATATAACATATCTAGGAAAGACAGAATTCTCAGGAAATATATTAGGAGTTGTAGGGTGAGAGCAGATTGGTTTCAAATAGTCACATGGAAACTCGGATGCAAATGTCCTAAAACTGGAATAATTATAACTGTACCAAAACTCATCAAACTTTACATTAAGATCCAGGTGTGGTGGTGCACACTTGTAATCCTAACATTTGGGAGGCTGAGGCAGGAGGATCTCTGTGAGTTTGAGACTAGCCTGGACTATATAGTGAGTTCCCAGGCAGTCTGAACTACATAGTGAGACCCTGTCTCACACAACAACAAAAAAAAACCCTTTACATTAAAAGGGTTAAATTTAATAATTCAATTCACAATAGCATCAGAAAGAATGACATACTTTGGAATAAATTTAGCCAGTGGGTGTGAGTGTGAGTGTGTGTGTGTGTGTGTGTGTGTGTGTGCAAAACTTGTACCAGAAAACTACAAAATACTGCTGAAAGAAATGAAAGAAGACCTAAATAAATGGAAAGATTTCTGTGTTCCAGAGTTGGAAGACTTATTATTGTTGTCAATAATATCCAAATCTATGCCCCCATCCAAAATTTAAAAACCAATCCTCAAATTCTTATGAAAGTTCAAGGGTCTTCAAAGTGCCAAAATAATACTGGAAAAAGAAAAGCAAAAACGACATTTCCTGATATCAAAACTCACTATAAAGCCACAAGGCTCACAGCTGTGTGGTACTGGTATTGGGAAAAATGTACAGACCAGGATCAAATTGAAAGCCCAGAAACAAATTCATATATCTATCGCCAATTGTTTTTGAACTCTGGACTTTGTGCTTTAGAGGCAGGTAGGGTAGCACTGAGCTAAATCCCTGAACACCAATTGGTTTTTAACAAGGATGCCAACACGTCACAATGGGGAAAGAATATTCTCCTCAGCAAGTGGTCCGGGGACAACTGGAGATTCACATATAAAAGAATGGAGATGGACTTGTACCATGTATGAAAGTTAACTCAGAATGGATGGATAACCTCAATGTAAGAGCTAAAAGCATAAAATGTTTAGAATAAAACATTAGTTAAATCTTCATGACCTTGGATTTGGCACTAGTTTCTTAGATGTGGTATCAAAAGCAAAAGCAACATAAGAAAAAAATTGATAACTTGGACTTCATTCAAATTGAAAACTTTTGTGTATAATATAAAAGAATGTTATCAAGAAAGTGAAAAGAAAAGATATAGGATGAAAGATATATGATTGGCAAATATATCTGGTGTTCAGTATTCAGAATAAATAATGAATTGTTACAACTCAGCAACAACAAAAAACCCACCTAATTAAAAAAGGTGAAGGACTTGAATATTTTTCCAACGATATAAGATAGTCAATGTCACTAGCTATTAGGGAAATGCAAATAAAACAATAAAATAGTTCTTCACATCCATTAGGATGACTACAAAATCCAAACAAAACAAAATAAGTGTTGGTGAGGATGTGGAGAAATCAAGACCCTCAGACATTGCTAGTAAGAATGAAAAATGGTGCAGCTATTGTGGAAAACAGTTCGATAATTCCTCAAAAACTAAATGCAGAATTACAATAAGCCTGAACACTTCTTCTAGGCCTATACACAAAAGGATTGAAAACAGGGAGTCAAATTTGTATACCAATGTTCATGGCAACATTATTCACAATAGCCAGAAAGTACAGTCAATCCAAAGTCTATCAACAGATGAATGGATAAACAAAATGTGGTATAGCCATTCAAAGCAGTATTATTGTGCTATAAAAATAAATGAAGTTTTGATACCTGCTACAAGATGGACAAACGCTGACACATTGTACTAAGTAAAATAAATGAGACACAAAAGGACAAATACTGTGTGATTCCACTTACATGAAATATAGAGATAAGAAAATTCATAGAGATGGTAGATTAGACTTTCCAAGAGCTGGGAGAAGCAGGGAATGGGAGGAATTCTTTAATGACCACAGGACATCTGCTTGGGGTGTATATGGTTTAGGTATAACATGTTCCCCAAGGACTCTTGTATTCAGAGGTGGGGCTTTTGTAGGGTGACTGGATGATGAGGGTCCTGTGCTCCTGGGTAGATTCATCCGTTGATGAGTTCATAGTTGGATGTGCCGTTAGGAGGTGGGGTCTGGTTGGAGGAGGGTCACCTGGGATGTGCCTTTAGAAAGTTTATCTCTCACTCTGCCTTCTACTCTCTCTGCTTCCTGGCTGCTCTGGGTTGAACAGTTTTCTTCCAACATGTCCTTTCTGCTTGGAGCCAGTCAGCCATGCGCTAAAACCTCCGAAACCATGAGCCAAAATAAACTTGCTCCTGTAGGTTGTGTATGTCATGTATTTGTTTGGGCCCTGTGATGAAAAGCTACCTGATACAAGGTGATGAAAACATCTTGAAATTCATGGTGGTGATGGATACACAATGTTGTGACTGTAATTAATGCTACAAGTATACATTTAATTTTATGTTATTTGTATTTTACCACAGTTTTTTAAAAAACAGGTCACCTGTTTTAATCACTTTCCTTATTTCTGGGACAAATATCTGACACACACACCTTAAAGGAGGAAAGGTTTATTTTGGCTCCAAGGCAGAATGTCATGGTAGAAAGACCTGGGTGAAGGAAAGCTGCTCATATCATGGCAGCCAGGAAGCAGAGGCGAAGGAAAGACTTAACAGTGGATGAAATTACCAACAAATATAGCACCCACTTGGTCCAACCACCTTCTAAATGCCCAGCCTCTGAGCTCATGAGAGTTTTACGGGGTCATTCTTGATCTAAACCACAACGTCATCACCCTAGTGAAATTAAGAAATTCAAATTTCAAAAAATAAGACTTGGGTATGACGGAATGCATTGATTGATAGTCTCAGCTACTTGGGAAGCTGAGGCAGGAGGATTGTTTGAACCCACGGGTTCAAGGCCAGCCTAGGCAACATGGTGAGATCCCATCTCAAAACAATAAACAAAATAACCTGTAGTAGGTGCAAAGATTATATTTGATTTTTATCATACTTTACCAACTCAGTCCTATTTCAAATATAATTTTTCATACAATGGGCATTCATTAAATGATGACTAATCCTGTAAAGAAATAACTAAAAGAAAAAAAAAGACAATTCTGAGGGGGATATCCTTTTTAAAAAATTAATTTTATTAGCGCATTTTTCATATACATAATGATAACACTCATCATATGGAATTTGTACCTGTATCCTGATTCTTTTTTCCCAATCCCCTCCCCTCTCTTCAGCTTGAGGGGGATATCCTTAAACCACAGGACCATATTTACATTTAACAGGTAGTGTTAATGGTGAGCAGTCTTCCAAGCAATAAAATATACCTGCTGAGTAACAGAAGAGAACAGAAGAACAGAGACTTTTCTCCATTGAAATAGTTGCTGATCTGGTATGTTGCCAATCTCTCTCTACCCCATAGAAATCATGCAGATAAAAGCTGTTAGAAATATTCATGAACATGAATGACAAAAATTGTAAATAAAGGCACCAATTAAAGCATTTTCCCTATTCATTAAGCCAAAATATATCTAACACACTGCCAATAATATTCCGATGTCAGCCAACAAATGACAAAATAACCAAATTTCTGCTAATTTATTTTTCCTCACACATTCTTGCCAACTCATGCCTTTTAGGGTTCACATCTGCCATCTTGGCTGCAGAGGACCATTCCCGTGCTGGTGATGGAATCCAGCATTCAGCTCCAATGGTGGATATGTGGCTTGATGCAAGTCGGCCACGCTGGAAACGCTACTGACCTGAGGGTCATCTGCTCAGAGGATCACTGATAGGATCACTCTTGCTTGCTTCTTGTTGCCTACTGCTTCCTGTGTTATGGTATCACAAAATGCATATAGGAATATTTTCTGTGGGATTAGGGGTCATCCATGAAAATGGGTTACCCATGATAATGGATTTACTTCATATTTAGAACGCACTGTTCATGTTTCTGTGTGCTTGTATTTACTTTTGTAGTTCTATTTGTGGAGCCAGGCCAGAGGATGGAGAGATGAGCCACTGGTTATGTCTCCTGTTAGATTAACTTGGCACCTGAGAAGCAGATGCCAAGATGGAATCAGATGAAAAATACAGGCTAAGCTCTGTCCTCCTAAAGTTCTTAGGTTGAAGTTCTAATACTCAGGACCTCAGAATGTAGGGATTGAGTCTGTAAAGATGTAATTAACTTAAATTGCAGAAATTAGGGTGGGTCCACATCCAGTAAAATGATGTCCTGTGAGAAGAGATTAGGACAGAGACACACGCACACAGGGAAGATCACAAGAAAACAGAGGAGGAGACAACCATCTCTATCCAAAGAGAGAGGGAGCCGAAGAAACCAGCTTTGCTGACGAATTTGACCTTAGGTTCCGACCTCCAGAACTGTGAGACAGTGCATTTCTGTCATTTAAACCCCCTGGTCTGTGACACTTGGTTATGGCAGCACAAGCATAGTAATGCAATGAGCAACACTTGTTGGGGAAATAAATGCCTGTGCAGGGCAACAGGGAGAGGACACAGCACACAGGGAGCATCTCGGGCTGTAATGCAGTGTTGACATCCAGCAATGAGAGAGGAGAGGCAGAAAGAGTGGGCAAGAAGAACCTCTGTCTGCAGTGAGAGTTTGGGGAGCCCCTGAGGGGATGATGCCTGTTAGGAAGTCCTTTGGGGTCTGGCCCTGCCACCCCTACCACACCCAGACGTTGGCTGAAGAAACTCGGGGAGCTTGGCAAGGACATGCACCATATCTGAGCCCTGGAGGCTGCAGCTGTCAGCCACCTATGCTCCCCGGGACACATTCTGCCAAACGGGCACCCAGGCGGACACTTCCATGGCTGTCTGCCTCATGGGCGACCAGCTGTGGACGTCCTTGACCTCCTTTCCTACCCTCCTTCCCTGAGGATCAGGTTAATGTCTGGCTGAGTCAGGAGCACTGCACCCATCTCTTGTGAGAAAATTCTGAGGCCTGTTAGGGCTGGAATAACCCACCCCCTCGGGTGTGTAGAGATCTGACCTTAGATAAACTGTTCTTCTCAAACACCTCTAAAGTCCTGACTCCATTCACCTCAGCCCCTAAAGCATACAATGCAAAAACCAACATGCGGCCAATAACGATGCGCCAACTATCCCGACTCCACCCTGGCTCCACCCCCACCTTTCCCTATGTAAGTCTGTACATTTCCTCAATGAAATGGAAGCCGTCCAGAAACCTCCCTGGAGTCTGTGTGGTGATTCCATGCCTTGCCCTCCCAGTCCAGGTCCCTGAACCGCTTACGAAAACAACATTCCCCCGCTGCTTCCCTTAGCACTTCTGCAAGTGCTCAAGAGAAGCAGCAGAAAACCAGAACGCACTAAGGTTATAGGCTAACAAAAGGAAAATGCCAAGCTCTTGGAAAATGAGGAGGGGAAAACTGGGCAATAAGGCTTCGCCTAGATTTTTCATTCTTCCTCATTGAAATCCTATCTCCACAGCCTGCAGACTTCTAGGAAACACTCCTATTTCTACTTTTCTAGAACACAGGGGAGTCAGATGGAAAGCTTAGGTGTGGTTGACGCCCTTCCTTCCTCCCATGACCCTGTGTTCTTGCCAGTTCTTATCAGGGAGATTAAACATAAACTTTGCTTCTTTGCTAGGTTTTGTGAACATAATGGAGTCTTTAATATTTTCACCAGATTTAATCACAAAACACTTCTGAAACCTGAGGGGGGAAAAAGGCATTTTATTTGTTGTTCCCTTGAAAGTGAAAGCAGAGTCCAGTACCCCAGGGTATAGCGATCATGACAGCTTGGCTAGAATGTTGATTTTTGTCCTCTGTTAGCATCCATACCTACAGTGTATTCTATTTTTATTATTTGACTGTTAAGATGTGTGTCTGAACTTAGTTAAATAAGGAATTCTAAGCAAGGCAATGCAAGGGTGGAGGAGGAAGATGATCACCTTAAAGGCTTTTCTCTTTCAATTCCTGCTCTCTGAAGCTCTCCACCATCCTCTAAATTTCCTTTAAAGAAATCCACTTAGCAGCTATGTCCTTGGCAAGTGCTGACCTTTGTTTGAAAGTTTTCTATTTGGAATAAAAAGTCTGATTTTTTTTTCTTTCTGCTTTTTTTTTTAATTGACATGAAGTGCCTTTGGCCAAATTCTGCCCTTAGTTACTATTTCTATGGTATTTGTATTGTACACATAAGCAAACCTGGAGGTCAAATCCACTCCAAACTTTTAATAATAACAACCTACACCTGTATGTCATTTTATATTGCAGAAAATGATTGCATGTACCATTGATAATTTGGTCCACATATACAAATGGTAAGCACGAGATGAAGCAGAGGTATTTAGCTATACTTCTCAGGCAACTAAGTGAGACGTAGAGAGATTAAATGGCTGATCCCAGGCCACACAGGCATAGATGGGACACAAGCCCAGATCCTCTGATTCTTAAATCTGTGACAATAAGGGTTTTGTTTTGGTGATTACAGAATTACACACACACAGAGGTTACATTATCATTTTGTTCCCATGCAGTGTACAGTGCTTCCAAAAGCTTTGAAAAGCGAGGAAAAAAATAGAATTAAGTGAAAGGAACCAAATTCTTGAAATGCAGGACACAGGTAGGAACCTTACAGGAGCTGTCAGGAACAAATGTTATAGATTAAAAACTACTAGAGGGCAATGGCTGAGTCTCTTAATTCCCAATGCAGTGTCTTGCACTTGGTGAATATGGAAGAATGAATGAAGGTGGTTACCAGGAATACAGAGGAAACTTGACTCAGGGTCTTAAAGTTCTCCCAGAAGAAAAAGGGATGAAAGAAATAAAAAGATGGGCTTGATTCAAAATGACTCTCACACCATCTCCCTGAGAATCATATGGTTGATAACAGACTCGACACTGAGTGGAGAGCTTGTGCTGAGACTCTAGTTTTTCTGGACTGTCACCATCGTTTTGAGGCATGGAGTGATGTCAGTGCCCACCAGTTGATATCTGGTGGTCATCTTGGATGATACCTGGCCACAGCAGGTGCTCAGAAAACGTCACGGAAAGAACGAATGAATGCTGGGCTACATAGTGAGTTCCAGGTCAGTCTCAACTACATAGTTAGACTCTGTCTCAAAAAAATAAAAAAAACCAAACCAAAACAAAATGAATGAATGGCAGAGGTTAGCGAGGAGCTGCTAAAAGCCACCTGGGCACCAGGAGGCCCTAGAGAAGGAGTTATGCTTTACCCATTCTTCTCTAACTGCAACGGAGAAGCCAGACCTTTGGCCTGGAAGAGCAGCATCCCTCTATCCCTCCAGGCTTTAGACTTAGGAAAGAAAGAAGAAAAACTCACAAATTAGAAGGCAGCTGGCAAGAGCAGTCAAGAGATTGTTTCCTGATCTTATCAAGTGAGGTGTGCACTGGCAATGATGGAGTTCACTTTTCCACATACTATTCATAAGGGTTTATGATCATTGGCATCATGATTCGTTTTGATAAAGTAAACTGTAAACTTCTGAATGAATTCATAATTTAGATGTTTAAAGGAAATCTGTAAAAGTCTTAGGTAAAAGAAAGGATAGAAATAATTCAGTACACTGAAGAATTCTAAGCTTGCTAGAATTCCTACATATGTATTTTTGTATTTCCAGTTTTGTTTAAAGTAGAGCCAACCTATATTTTATAAATGTTGATTAGGTCCAGTAGATTGATGGTGCTATTCCGTTTGGTTGTGTCTTTACTGATGTTTTCTTTTCTTTTTTTCTTTTTTGGTACCAGGGATCAAACTCAGGTCCTTGTGCTTGGGAGGCAGACAGCAGCACCACTGAGCTAAATCCCTGGCCCTTGTCTTTACCGATTTTCTGCCTGCTGGATCTATTAATTACTCTCTGGGGGCGTTGAAAAAAGAGCAGCAGCCCATAAGCCTTACTTAGTGTGAAGCTGCATGTTAATCTGTCCAGGCACTGGGCTGTGTTAAAGTTTTTATGTAGATGTTGGAGTCGGAAGCTTCAGTTTCTTTTGGTGTCTTTTTATTTCTTTTCCATGCCTTTTGAGTTTCCTTAAGAACTCCATAAAAAGAGCCTGTGTCTTGAACCTCTTTTCTTGTCGCGTGTTGTTATTACCCTGGGGGCTTCCCGGTATAATAGTAAGGTATGAGGGAGAAGTGCTCTATAATCATAATTCAATACCGGTTTTTCAGGGGGCCTGAGTCTCTGGACTGTGAACTTCAGATGTGTTTCTTATCCTTTTTTCCCTCCCTTCTGAGTAAACAGAAGACAAGGGAGAGCTGAAGTTGGCCAGCTGCCCTTCTCATGGGTAGATAAGGCTCTGGTAAACTTGATACCTTCAAAGATCTCCTTCTTGTTATGGAGAACATTCTGGGTAAATTTCAAAATGGCTACTCTCTCCACCCATTTGTGTTGCATTCACAGTCTGGGTAATTTATGAACAATAGAAATAAATTTCTCATGGTTATGAAGACTGGGAAGTCCAGAATCATATTAGTCAGGTTTCCATCACTGTGACAAAATACATTTAAAACTCAGTTTAAATGAGGAAAGATTCATTTTGTCTCATAGTTTCGGAGGTCCATAGTAATTTGGCTCTGTTTCTTCTGGGCCTGTGGTAAAATGGAACATCATGACGGGAAGCCATGGTAGCACGGAGCTGCTCATTTCATAGCAGCCAGGAAACAAAAAGAGCACAAAAGAAAGAAAGGGATGGAGGCCATTCCTCTTCACACTGTTGCACTGGAGATTACATTTCAAAGTAAATTTTAGAGGCTACATAGGTTCAAACCATGGCAGGTATTTTCTTACTCCTCTTGACAGAATATGAGGGAATTTGAGGTCTTCATCTTGAAAGCTTGGTGGTGTTCTTTTCATGGCAAAATCCATAAAAGTTTGGGCATCTCTCTAGATTGGAACCCAAGAGTTTCTCTAGCAATTTGTGAGGTTACTGTTTAAGTGTTCCTACCTGTGTACAGCTCTAGCAACTTCTACTCTAGGTGTGAAGATATTCAGCTGTCTCTCCAGATTTTAGGGTAGTGGTTTTTCTTGGGTCTAATGACAGACAGTAGACTGCTAAGAAAACTAAAGACAGTTACCAAAGAAGCTGGAAGGTTTTGGAATTCAAACAGCATCATTCTTAATTCCTAATTATCTATGCTACAAATCAAGTGCTTATCACTTGCACTCCACCTTCACCTTGCCTAGCTTATGATAGAAGAAATTATTACGAGGAAAAGAAACTTGGAACAAGCTTTTCTACTCTGCCAAGGACTTTATTTAAGCATGAACAAACAAGTTGCATAAATCAAGGGCTTTATAGCCTAAAACGGGAGTCATAGTTGAAAGAAAGCCACTGATGGAATATATATGAAGGGAGAGGGGAGGTCCCTTGGCTAGATCTCGAGATCAGACTAAACCCACTTCAAATGAGGAGTGGCTGTCCCATGCTTCACACTGAAAAGGCTGTGCTCTGCAGTTGTCCCGGCCAAGCCAGCCTTGAGCATGGGGTCACTGGGACTTGAAGGGAGACAATGACAATGGGGTTTTAACACTGGCACCTCACTCTTCTCTGTCATCCTGGCTGGCTGTCTTCCACCCTGACTGTACCACCCTTTCTTCTCTATCCCCAAAACACTCAGAATTGACTTATACACATTGAGCTGTCAGCTAGGGCTCAGCCCAGAAAAGCCTGAAACTCTGGTTCACATCTGAAGAGTATGAAATTTTGTCAAAGGGTCCCTTAGAATGAAAACGTTTTAAGATAATGCCCAGGAGATGAAGTGTACATATACATGGTTGCCAACTCACAAGAATACACTTAAAGGGCCAGGGATTTAGCTCAGTGGTTCCCCCACCTGCATTGCAAACGCAAGGTTCTGAGTTCGATCTCTGGTACCGATGATAATGATGATGATGATAATGATGATGATGATGATAATAATGATGATGATGATGATGATGATGATGATGATACACTTTAAAAGTTTCTTGACTTTATTTTTATTTTTTTGTTCTGTTTCTTTTTTGGTACTGGGAATCGAACTCTGGTCCTTGCGCTTGTGAGGCAGGCCACCGAACCGCTGAGCTAAATCCCCAGCTAAAGTTTCTTGACTTTATGGTGGTGAGATGGTTGATATGCATTTACTAGGAACCATGCTTTGAATTTTGAATATGGACATTTTCCCAGGCTAGCCATGTGCCGTCACTCCCTTCCTCCTGGTGCTGAGTAGTGAGCAGGGCATCTCCACTGAACCCCATCATCACAGGGACACAGCTGATGTGCTACAGTGCTGGCAGGCATAGATTGGCTATTGTATTTTGTCTTTTCACATCTCACCACATCTACAAATGCCCAAATGTGTCTCCTGTATCCATACAACTATTTTCTTTTCCACTTTCAGTTAGTAGTCAATACAGTACATGAGATGCTCAATACTGTATTAGAAAATGGGCTCTGGGTTAGATGATTCTGCCCAAGGTGGGCTACTGCTCACATTCTAGGCATGTTGATGATCAGCTATGCTAAGCTGTGATGTTTGGTAGGTTAAGTACATTAAAGGCATTTTTAACAGACTATTTTCAATTTAGGATGGGTTTATCAGAATGTTACTCAACTGTAAGTCAAAAAGCTTGTATCAAACACACACACACACACCCTGAAACACCTACCATGTCTCCAACCTCCTTTTTGTAAGAGTAATTATTCTTAACCTCTTTTATTAGTGGCAGGGAGAATGATCAATATTAACTTCCTTAAAAGAGAAAAGTGATTTTTGGAACATAGGTGAAGTGGAAAAGGGCATGCCTCAAACCAGAAAACAATGAAATCCCATCCAGGGTACTATGTCCGTCTTTGAAGGGAACGCCACATGCAACCATTCAATAAATAAAATCCTGTTACTTGTAAGTAATGGAGAAATTTCTCATAGGAAGAGGAAACCTGTGAGAGAATCAGGTAAAAGCCAATTTAGAGTAACTTCTGGTTATTGCCTTTTTGTTGTTGCTTTCATACTTTATTTTCAAAGTTAAACTCTTCCATATTTGAGGGACAATATTAGAATTCAGTTTATTTTTCTCAGCCATAGCTTTGTACTTCCCCGTCCCTGAAATGACTTTAATGTAGGGCTTGTGAAATTCAGTACTAGACAAAAGCTAATAGTGTAAAGAAAAAGAAATCTTAAAAATGAGAACCAAGACCTGGCATGGAAAGGTACAAGATCCCAGTAATGAATGTAGCTGTACTGTCTACCTAGAATGTACCAATAAATTAAATTAAAAAAAAAGAAAAAGAAATCTTTCTTTCTAGTTAGAGAAAGAAGTCCAAGTTTTTTGTTTTTTTTTTTTTAATCACAGAATGAGGAGGAAGAACACTGAAGTGATTGCCATTCAAAGGCCTAGGAAGCCATGGGTTTAATCGCAGGCATTTCTTTCTAGGAAAATTAGCTAGAAAAGCAAGAGTAATTCAAAAAGGAGTGATAAAGCTTGTAAGATTCAGGGCCAGAGTCAAAGGAAAATATTACAAGGCGTTTTTATGTCAAGGACTTAGTTTTTAGAGGATTAGTTGTTACAATGTACCTTTACTTTGGGTTCCTGTACTAGTAATCGGTTGAACACATCTGCTCAATGGCCTCAGTTCCTGGAATCTAAGATAACACTGAGGCAAATAGGCCTGTTCAGCTGGGAATCTCACAGCGGGCCTCCCTCAGAGTTGGAACCTCGCGGCCGGTGAGCGCTGGTAAAGCGGCGAAGTCTTCCGTGCTAGGGTCGTCATTTCCTCCGCAATAAGAGTGCTGTGCCCAGCAAGTTCCACGGCTGGTCCACTGACATCCTGTCATCCGAGTAGTGGGGTCTACCAGCCTGTTCGGGACCTGAGCTCAGGAGGGGGCTCCTGACCCAAACAGCTACAGGCTGTACTTGGGCCGGCAAAGGATATAGCCGGAGCATGCCCAGGCAGCTTCTCTCTGCTAGTGATTTGGACTGAAGAGTAACAAGAAAAGGAGACGGAAGCAAGACAAGCAGGAGCCTCATGTTCGGTTCAGGGTGCATAGGCCGCTGTGCCACTCCTCTGCTGAAAACACAGCTCCCAGCGATCCTAAATCCCGCACCAGTAAAGAACTAAAAAAGGCGCAAAGTTTAGTATCATGAATGACAGTTTATTTGGGGAAAAGTTGGAAAAGAAACAGAAGAGACAGCTACTCTGAGGTGGTAGGGGGTTTCAGAGTTGAAAGCCCATGAGCTCTCATCTGTGGCTCCTTTTACTGGGGACCAGTGTCTTTCCCATCTCCCAGGGGCAGTTGTCCACATCTGATCTGCTGTCTTAACTTTGAGCCTAACCTAGGCCTTCCGGCCATTTGGCTTCTTCCTATAATGAACAAGTGAATGAGGAGGGTCTGTTAGGTAGGCAGCTTACTTTAAAAGTAAAGAGGACATGTACACGTGTATCTGGTGGCGTGTTATATAGATGTTAAAGTGAGGACATACATACATGTAGCCAGGTGTAGGTGCGTGCACATGTGTGCCTCACAGAGTAAATAAGAGTCATTGGGTGGCGGACTCCTGCATTCTGTCAGGTGGGTGAGGGAACTGCCTTCCTGGTAATTGTGCCTGGCACCTCTTCCAAGTTGGGCCAGCTTTTCCCTCCTTTGCCTTTTTAATTACCCTAACTGCAGGGTCTACCTGTAAAGACAAAATCTCCTTTAATAAGTTTTTTTACGGGTCTTAATGAAGCTCAATGAGGCCATTATCCTATCTTTCCCTATCTACACTAATGGATGCAGATACTGAGGGTGAGTTGACAGCCTGTAGGGCAAAGCGACAGGTGAGGAAGAGCAGACACTATGAATAAGGGGAAGAAGCTCCCAGTATGGACAAGAGAAAAGAAGAGGGACCCAGTTTCCCCTGAGACAGCAGGCCCCAAAGCAGCCTTCAGGCTGGAGCCAAGCTATCATTACAACAAACCCCACTTTTCCCAGTTTTTTAGCATTGGAAAAGTCAGTCCTTCCTCTACTCCACAATGAGTTAGATTGTGCTTTCTTTATCCAGCCTAAATTCCTGGCCTAATCTCACCAGAAAATACTAGTGAGACACATCGACTTGCAGCAGGAACAGGAAGTATGCTTGGAAGCCCACCCTTCTGGAAAATTACTGAGCTATGTTACTATGCACAGCATCTAATCTAAAGTCTTGACTCTGAGGTCAACGTAGTGGCATAAGGCTAGCTAGGGTTTGGATCTGGTAGGGTAGCAAAGAGGGAAGATCTTGCCCACCTTCAGCCCCACCTCCTGATATCCTCTATCATCTTTTCTCGTTTCCAGTTAGAGCTTGCTGTCCCTTAGCTGTCTTCCCTTTATGCCCTCTCTGATAGACTGCCATCTAACCCTGTAAGTGATAACAGAATCAGTAGAGCTCAGTGCTCCCTCCCCCATCCTATCTACATGGAAAGTAGTGATAATTCCCTACTTCCTTCTGGGAAGGAGAGGGATGAAGGAATAAGGGGAAAAGAAGACAAGGACTCCGTTTTGTATGAGACTAGAGAGACAAAGGCTGTTAAAAATATGCATTAACTATCATAACATAAACTTACATTGGAAAATTTGTAAATAACACAAAGTGTCAACCATGAAGTTTCATGAGAATCTTGGCTGGGTGGCAAAGCACTGAGGTTGATCTGATCCCAGGAAACTTTATCAGATTCTCAGCAGATGGGAAGCTGAAGTGGAATTTTATCTAAGAGAGTAGAGCTCTAGAAAGATTGAGAAATTCTACCTTAACCTGAAGAGCTATAACTCAGACGACACAACACAGCTTTCAGTGGCGTCAGACACGCTGCTCTTCGTAGGTCTCTGGTCTCTCCAACCTCCTCACAGAGTGGGCGCTGAGCCTACCTTGGCTCCTTAGGTACAGACCTTTTCCACATTTCTCCCACATCTTCTCCATTCTCTCAATCCTGACCTTCACTGTCCTGAGGGCGAAGCACCGTCTTCCTGAGGACCTTTCTGTGGCTGATCTGTGGGGAGGAGTTAGATCCCCTACATGAGGTTAGCCTAAGAACGTGATATTCACCCACAATTGCATGTGGAAGTTTATAACAGAAGCTGTTGTGCCAAGCCAAAGAAAGCATTAGTTTAAAAAATGGCATTTAGAGAAAGCAAATAATTTCAGCTGTCAAAATCAAAAATTATATATCTGACCTGTTGAACTATGGAATTGTCCCCTAAATTCTAATGCTAAGTGATTGGAAATGTCATAAGTCAATGAATGGTAGTTTGCCTATGTTCTTTTCTCATACATAAATGCTAACCAATTTATTTTCTTTCATAGTGAAAAGCTCTTCCCCTTAGTCAATAATGAGGCTAAAAATTGGCGCATATACAACCTTTTTTTCTTAAAAGCCAACAGGATACCTCAGTTTATCTTTTAAGTTTGTTTTGATCTTCTGTAAGTGTTGTGTTTTTAATTGTAATTTCCTCATGCAATGCACATCTTCAGGTATGTTAAAGAGAAAGAGGGCACAGAATGTCCAGAGAAAATCATATGACTTCAGAAGGAGACAGAGTCCTAAGTCTGACTTCTCACCACTTAATAGCTGTTTGATTTAGGAAAACTTTAACAGTTTTTGAAGTTCAATTTCTTTATCTATCTAATATTTAGAGTATGACTTACTGACCTGTTCATTGGGTTTTGGTCTGGTGAAAATAAAATTTTCCAAGGGAAAAATAGCCCTGCTAGTCATTCAGGTGCCCCAGCTAGAAACTATTGAATCATTCCAAATAGCTTCTGCTCTAATCTAAAAACAAAGCTGTTAGGTTTGAGATAGGAGATTAGGGCATGGTAAAACTGGCTGGAGAAGTAGATGTGACCTGTTAACTACATGATTCTGGACACATGTGCAGTGCAGAACAGTTCCCAAGCCCTGCACATGGACTTCTCTGGAGTAAGTTTTCAATAGGATGGCCTACACCTGATGTCAGCCTGAGGAGTGGGATCCCAGTGCTCCTCCCGGATGTAGAAGTTCTCACGGGTTTCCGCTAGATTTTTTCTTTTTGAACGTTTGAGATGTGACAGTCACCATTTTGGCTGAATTCAAGGATGTGAAATCGGCGAACACCAAGGGCCACTGCACCCACCCAGAAGCGGACTTGCGGAGTGGAAAGATAGACGCACATTTCACCTTCTTAGAGATCACCAAGCAGCTCCACTGTGGTTGCACCATTTCCCACCCCCTCCAGGAGAGCCTGGGCATCCATGTCCTCCTCACCCTCACTCTCCGGGATTTTATTGTCTTCCTGTGACTGTGGCGGTAGCACAGCTGGACTTCACCGGGCTGGGAGAACAGGTGCTTCTGTGCTCTGATTCTGTAGAACGCTCTGACCCTAACTCTGCTCCACCGACCAGCTGAACTTGTGCTTCTGTACAGTTAAACGTTTGGGAGGAGATGCAAGGAACTTGGGGGCAATCGGGAACCTTTGGGCTTGAAATGACCCCATGCCTGTGCTCAGCATCAGATCTGATTCTGTGTTGCTTCCACAGCCAATAAAGACTCTAGTGAGACCTGGGGCCCTCACACCCTTCCACAAGGACACCTCCGATCAGGAAGCAGGGAGGAGAGACAGGCTGAGCAAAGTAATCCTATCATTACTTTTTGCTTTAATTTTTGTTTGTTTGTTTGTTTTTGGTGGTACTGGGGATCAAACCCAGGACCTTGAGCCTACCAAGCAAGCATCCAACTGCTACTCAGCTGCACCCAGCCCTATATGGTTAGTTGATGAGCTAGCATAAAATAGATGTTAATTGTGTCTCCAATTGGGTTTTGAAGAAGATAACCAGAATTCAGGGCTCCACATTCCTGAATCCTTTCTTATTGCTGTAGGAGGTCACTGTCTGATGTGCGAAAGTCTGGGCACCTGAGGACACTTGCGGCCGTGTGAGGACACAACTCTGTCATTCAGCACAGGTGCTCAAAGGAGTTTGTTACAATAATAATGAATCAGCGCCGATGAGCACACATGTACCACACAGCTATGCAAGATCACCCAGAATGTTTTGTCTTACTGTGTCTTAGCTAAGCTGATAAAGAACTACTATAAGTTCTGTGTTGGAAATTAAAATTTGGTTCCTGCCTCTTGTGATGTCTGCTCCACACATGTTCTTTTCTTTGGGCTCCTCACCTGACTGGGCCTTCCTTCAGCCCACTGGCCCTGACACTTGCTAATAAGGTAGCCATGACCATCAAAAAGGTGTATGCACAGCAGAGTGGGGCAGACATGGGGAGACTTTATAACGACAAGGACTTCCAGTCGTGCCCTCAGCACTGACTTCTAGTGAGCTAGATTGGACTCTGTGTGTTGCAGTCTTATCTTGCTCCTCTGGTCTAAGGTACCTGCTTAAACCACCAGTATAACCTCTTTGACCTTCTTCCCTAGGCCAGAAATGGCAAATATCTGGCACACGCGTGGCCACTCCCAGCTCCATGGCTGTAATGGACACTGGTTTGGTGCCCAAGACTCCCTTTCTGAATCAGACATTCATTCGCCAGTTGCCAGGATCCTGACCACTGAGCACTCATAATTGCATCTTTCTTCAGCAGTGGCTGTGGTCAAAGAGAGCTGCCTTGCTCAAGGGTACAGCCTTCCCTGGTCAGGGAAGAGGGGAAGGGTTTGTGCTAAAGCCTTATCTGTGTTGACCCAGGTCCTGGGATCCCCATGAGTTTGCTGAAGTCCTTGTTATTGCATTTCCCTATAAAAGTGCTGTTCTCAATGTACTTCCTACTAAATACACCTCCTGCAAGCAATTCTGAGTCCTTCAGTATTTTTCTGAAGAATCCATTTAAAACAGTGATAATGTCACAATTCTTTACTAATTGATTGTATTACATCTCTTTGATCTAAGCCTGGATACATCTTATGGGTCCTTTCAAAACAGCACTCTAAGTAACATTAAAAAAAAAACAAACCAACCCAACAGGAGTGATAAGCAAGTTGAAACCTGTTTATCATCCTGCTCCAAACCCTCATTTTAATATCATTCGTGGAATCTTAGCATGCTAGTGGCAAGAAGAGACAAGGAGAAACACGCCTGACAGAAAAGCACACCAAGGGAACAAGAAATGCTTGAATCCCAGGACTCGGGCAAAGCCAATCTAGACCATTTATCCCTAATTATCCAAAGGGCCCCCAGAAGGGAAGTAGCCCTGGGCTGTCAGTTGTGCGCAAGAAACCAATATAAAGGGATCCGACAAAAACACTGCCACTCACTCTCTATAAATTCAAGTGTCCTTTTGTCACACCAAATTCCCACCTCCTCTCACCAAAGTCATAAGACATCCTTGACCGTGGCCAGTCACCCCTAAGATCCTCCAACTCTCCCTTGAGGCCACTGTGAACTGAAAATCTGGTGAACTGTAGTCTGGGCACAATGTGTCTGTGGAAAGTTACATATCTGGAGGTAAAACACGTGCCGGCACTGGCTGTCTCATTCTAAAGTGAAGAAACTGTACTCATAAGAGTTCTAAGACTCATTCTTAGTCTACCATATGTTTCTGTGCACATAACCAGGCAGAGGATAGATAAACCCCCTTTCTCCAAAAAGAAGACCTAGATGGAAAATAATCAGCCTTGAAAAGTAGAGGTCAAAAATGCCAAGTCCAATCAGCCCATCCTTGCCTTACCTGCCATACAAAGTAGCCACCGAGCAAGAGAGCAGTGGTGCCAGGTAAGGCAAGGACAGGCTGACTGGGCCTGACATTTTTGATCTCTAGTTTTCAAGGCTGATTATTTTCCAGCTAGCTCTTGTTTTTGAGGAAACATGGAACTTGCTTTTGCTAGGAGTAACATATATAGTACATTTGGGGCCATGGGACCATTCCTCTCCACTCAACAGAAACTGGACAAAACCAGGACTTACCCCCTGACCTTTGTCCTAAGGCCTGCTATCCACAGGCATAGGTAAGAAAAAAAACCCCAAGCCTGTCCTGGAAAATTCCAAAATCCCAAACAATGATGCATGAGCACCAGATTCTCTGGCATGATCTATAGTTGTAACTTTTCTTCACCTGGAGCTTGTTGAAGGTTCATGCATACGGACTGCTTCTCATAGATCCATTATAACAGTGGATTATGGGAAAGGATGTGCAGCGGATGACAGCTGACGTGACTCAGCACTCTGTCAACGACATTGTCAATCCTGCTGTGGAAGACCCCATGAGAGGCCTTCTAGAATGTTCTAAAATCTCAAACCCAACACCTTCAGAGCTTAGGCTCCATCATTTTCCTCTCCACTGCTGTGAACCTGCTCACTCAGTGCACTACTACCTGATTAAACTTTGCTTATGTTTCCTGACCATCAAGTGCTACGTCCCATTCTTTGTTCGCTGTGCACAAGAGCTCAGGAACCCGTTCACACCCACATCACCTACAGTAACAGTGGCAGCACTATATCAGAGTTGGCCTCTGCTTGGTCTCTGTGGCAGAAGCAGGTTCAGAGAAAAATATACCACAGGTGAGAGACAAGGTTGACCTTGAGCAGGTCATGAAGTGGCTGCAGTTTGCACAACTTCCATACCGCCCACTCTTGCTGCATTCCTGCTTTTCCTTCACCCGGGCCTAAGCCTCACCTGGGTTCCTAATAAAAAGAGGGTTGAGAAAGAAACATTCAAGTGTGTTTCAGAGAGTGCTTCACACAATAGGCTGGCACCAGCTGCAAGACTGTGGCCCCATGAGGGATAGGCATGGAGGAGAGATGGGAAGGACAGGGCTACAAGCAGCATGGAGGAAGGAGCTACATCAACCATGGGTAATGGCTAATGATTGGAGCACAATGGAATTCAAAACAACAAAATGACCCAGAGGAAATAAAACAATAGTAGGAACTCAAGAAGACTTGTAAAAACAAAATTAGAATTAAAATCCTTGAAACCATAAGAGAAAATAAGAATGCCAAGAAAAAGGGACAAAATTCAAGAAAGCGCTCCTTGAAATACAAAAACAACAACAAAAAAACCGAATAAATAGGCTAACAAAATTTTAAAATTCAAATGAGAGCTTGATGTGGTGGCACACACCTATAATCTGCTACTCAGGAAGCTGAGGCAGGAGGATCCCACGTTCAAAACCAGCTTGGGCAACTTGGTGAGATTCTGTTTTAAAATAAAATTTTTAAATGGGCCGAAGATGAAGCTCAGTGGTAGAGTACTTACCAAGTATACAAGAGGCCCTGGGTTCAATCCCCAGTACCACACACAGGAAGAAGAAAGGAAAGAAAAGTTTTTCAATAAAAATTCAGCTAGTAGGTATCACCTAAAGAGAGAAGGGGAAAAGGAAAGGAGAAAGCTATGAAATAATAAAAGAATGTTTCCCAGAACTGCATAATATGAATTTCCAGCTTTAAAGGGACTACAAAACCCAACGTGATAATGGTAATAATCATAAAAATAAGGAACCTGCTAATGTACATCATCATGAATTTTCAGACAACTGGGAATAAAGGGTGGATTTAGTTGGTTTTGGAAGATTATCTTCAAAGATATTCCTCACTGAAGATTGCAATGACCATGAGGAATTTTTCTTCAAATAGTCTCTTCTTTTATCTAAAGCCATCATTATTTTCCATCCTTTTGCCCTTTGAATGCTGCTCACCATGAATAAGCCTAATGATTTTTTTTTTTTGGACAGCAAAAATTTGCCAGATTCAGGAAATTCATTAACAGAGCAGGATTCTATAAGGAAAGGTCTGGAGGCCGACTGCATCTTAGTCTCCACTAATGCAGATGATAAACCTCAGCCCTCTTGTCCTTCTAAGTTCATAACTCAGTTGGAATATAAAGGTGTCTTTCTTTTGAAAGGCTATTTTTCAAATTTTTTAATGAAAAAGCTGGGAAATATTGCTACCCATTCTTCCTTTCCTCCCCAGGCAAAGAACATTCCTCTGCCCTGAACAGATGGGGCTCTGTGTGATAAATAGCCCAGTGTTCCAGGGCGCTGGATAGCACTGACATCTTGTCCCCTGCCTTTACAAGCCGGGCTGGCCTCGGCTCTCATTGCGCAGATGAGGCTGGAGCAGCGTTTAAAAGCCAGACAATGGGAAGGCAAGGTTAGTTCCAGTCACCTTGCAATCCAGCTGTTCTCCAGGACAACAAGGAGCAGGGTGAGCATCTCCCAAGGAGGAATCTGAAGAAGGCAGGAGACAGAGGGACAGATTTCCTCCTGCTTGGCACTGTCTTCATGCTCACCATGCTAATATTTCAGGCTGTGACTGCTGTGGTTAATTACTATTCCCAGAGGGTTCAGCTGCTTCTCCATTTACAGAGGTGGCTATAAATGAAGAGCCTGAAAGTGTGTGTGTGTGTGTGTGTGTGTGTGTGTGTGTGTGTGCGCGTGCGCCACTGTCCCCACTCCTCAAGCTGCCTCCTGATTGGCTTTCTTGGAAGCTCTGGACTTCCCCATCATGAACATAAAGAATATCACTCATCACTGAATGAGAAGTCATCTATGTGTTCACCTCAGAGTGTGCGCTGTTTGAATGATTTTGCTGCACTGTATGGAGCTTAGAACACAATTCACCTGGCACCAAAGCCCCTTTTGTCATGTTCTAGCAGACAAAGGCAGACTGCCAATGCTGCCTCCAAATGACAATAAGCAGCAGAAAGAGCAGATTCATTTTGGAGTGAAGGTACACGTTTTCACTTCGCAACCTGCAATTTGCAGGTTTCTGAATATTCTTTATGGGTTTTGTGGATCCATTCGAAGCCATTCTCATTTGTGTGTTTCTGAATGTGAATATCAGTGGGTACACTGTTTCGTTTCTGCTTCTCTCTGGCTCCTCATCCATAAAGTTCCACGGAATGAGGGCTAATGCCCAACTGCTTGGTATACATGATCTTCAAATACTCAACCCTCCACAGATATTTATTGAGCCCCTATTACTTGTCAGCCAATCTCTGAGTGCTCTCATGAAGCTTCCACTTGGATGGTTTAACACATCCAAGCATTATGGGATCCAAGTTTCATGGATCTGAAGTTTATACAGTTCAGGGGTCTCTTTAAGAAAGAATATGGGGGCCAAAGGTGTAGTTCTGGGGCAGAGTGTGTGATTTGCATGTGTAAAGCTCTGGGTTCAATTCACAGCAAACTCCTACCTGCCCCAAAAAGGACAAGAATATAAATTTAAATTTACTATGCCAAATGCTTATTTAGAAAGATTACAGAAATTGCAAAAAAAATTGTTACACAGTCTCATCTAAATGAAGGACCTGAAGCTTAAGCTTCAAATAGTTCAAATTAAATTGTCCACTGAAGAAAGGTAGTAGGTGTCCTACTTCAATTTTACAGGTAAGCAGCACTCATCTTCCCATTGTAAATGGCTGACCTGAGGTCACTAAGACATAAAGCAAACATTCCTTGGCTGTCAAGCCAGTCAATTATGAACAATGAGCAGCAGGTGTCTGAATGGAAATAGTTCTTCCTTCACCAGGGCACAACTCAGGTTTTGCTGGTGGGAGAAACAGGCTGCCTAGCCCATCTCTGCTTCCACCCAACAAGCTGACAATTACCCCCGCAACGTGTTTATTGTAATTACAATTTTATATCCTGGTTTTCATGGGCTTTAAGTACTTGCAATTCGAATACTTGTGAATTTCACTGTAGTTGAGCTGTTTTTTGTTGTTGTTTTGTTTTTGTTTTTGTTTTTGTTTTTTGGTACCAGGGATCAAACTTGGGACCTTTCACTTGCAAGGCAGGCAGCGGAACCACCACATTGAGAGGGTATAAAATTCCTTGTCTGACTTTCTGTGACTCACCAGCAGAAGGAGGGGGATGAACCGACCAGGCTTCCAGTTCCTAGACTTTTCTGGACATCAAGAAAGATCTAAAGTGTGTGCATTGGTGTTATTTAAAACAAAAGCATTTGTACACACATTGGCTAAGAAGCTGGATGACTGACATTTATATTTTGTTATGGTTTGGATAAGTGCCCCACAAAGGCCCATGTCCTAAAGCACGGATCACCAGCTATGGTGCTACTGGGAAGGGGTGGAATGTTTAAGAGGTGGAACCTAGTGGGAGGCAGTTAGGTCACTGGGGGTGCACTTGAGAAAGATTTCGGGACTCTGTCCTTTCTTCTTTCTCAGCTCTTGCCATCTGCCGTGAAGTGAATAGGTCCCTTCACTGTGTGCTCCCTCCACTAGCATAAAAGCAACAGGCAATCTAACTATGGACTGAGACCTCCAAAACTGCGAGTTAAAAGAAACCTTTCCTCTTTTTAAGCTGATTGTCTCTGGTATTTTGCTATTGTGATGGAAAGCTAACACACAACTGGTTTCTCTACTACTGGTCTCTTCTGGGATTTTATTTTTCTAGGGTGCATAATCACTCCCCCAGAGATAATTTTAGTGTGTGGCTTCCCCAGACCTATTTATTTATTTATTTAACAACTATTTATTAAGTGTTTACTATATGCCAAGTTATGTACTAGATGTTGAGGGCATAGCACTGAATGAACAACTGGAGTACAAAAGCCCTTCCTCTTCCTTCAGAAGATCATACCGGGCCAGTATTTCATGACTCCCTTTTGTTCTCTTCTTTCTCTTTACCTCTTTTTCCTTTATAGCCATTCACATTCTTTATTATATCAGAGATGTATCAACCTCTTGGTTGTGCTACCTTCTGCCACCAATTCTTAATGATTCTTGATGGTGATGATGATGACGATGATGATAGTTATCATGTACTTCCTCTTTCCAGGTACCACAACTACTCCTTACAACAACTCTTCATGAAACTGAGAAAAGATATAATTTGTGCCATGCAGTTTAAAATATGGATCTGGGATTTTTAAACTCAAGTCTATCTGAACCCAATGTCTGTTCTTGTTACACTACACCATGCTGCACCAAGTTCTCTGATATGAACTCCCCTGATATTAATATCAGCCTCCTTCCAATTCCAATTTAACCCTAACCTCAAAAATTAGGTGCCAGAAAGATTGGTTAATGCCTCATATGTGATATTATCATCAGCACCTTCTTGGGTAAGAGAGACCAAGCCTTGCTGAGCTTTTTGTCTGTCCCATGTGTTCCTCTTTCTTAAGTTTTCCTCATTTGAAATGCTCATCATTTTTAAAAAATCTTTGTTTTTAGAGCAACACATAATGAGCTTTTAAAAATGTATGTCCTACATGATATTTATTACTAGTTGCCTCATAGATCTGTATTTTATTTTTTGTGGAACCTGGCTATCAAATTCATTAATATATTTACAGTCTTTGATTCACTGAGACTGTTTCTAAGAATTGATCACAAAGAAATAGATTTTTGAAAAGGTATATTAGAGACAGTAGAATGGAGGTCATAGATGCTAGGAAGGAAAGGTTGACAGAGAAAAGAGGAAAGTTAGGCACCAAAATACAGTTATACAGGAGGAATAAGTTCCACAGCACTGTATGGTGAACTATAATTCAGAATGATTTATTATATATTTTACAAATGACTTGGAGAGATGAGTTTGAAGCTTCTCGACACAAAGAAATAATGAATATTTGAGAGGGAAAGAGTCATTACCCTGATTTAGTTAGTCAGCTTTCCACTACAGTGATAAAAATACCTGAGATAACTTAAAGGGAGAAAAGATTTATTTTGACCTCAGGGTTTCAGAGGTCTCGGTCCATGTGCACATGGCCCTGTTGCTTTAAGCCTGTGGTGGCCCAGTACATCATGGCTGGAGCATGTGGTAGAAAAATCCTGTTCATACCATAGCCAGGGAACAAAGAAGGAGTAGAAGGGACTGGGGTCCTAATATCCCCTTCAAGGACATCCTCAATGACCTAACTTCCTCCCAATTGGCCACACCTCCAAAAGGTTCCACTACTTTCCAATAGCACTACAGACTGGGAACCAAGGCTTGACACTGATGGGGACTAGGCTATGTAATTCAGATCTCAGTCTCAAGGTCAGTGTTATCTTGCCTCTGGAACAAGGAAGTATGTGAAGACCACATGGACCCTGGCTATGGGCGGAATGCCAATAACCCATCACTTCTGAGGCAAGACAGCATCTGCAGAGGACAGTTGTCCATATACAGGCATTGGGGTGTAAAGAAAAGCTGGTTCCTCATTAACTTAATCCTTATCCACCCAATTCTCTATAGTTGTTGTCACACGAAACACATGCTACTCTTCTGCATTTTTCACTGGCCAACTGCAAAGTTTTATTGAGTCTGTCTCTTTCTTTTATTTGTGGCAGGCCTCCTCCTAGTCCCCTTCTTTATATCTTGAAAATTGTCTCTGTCTCTTTCTTTTTATGCCTTATCATTCCCCGCAAAAGGTAGCTGACGGTCTGATCAGCCATATGACACGTAGGCTTTCGGGGGACATTTAAGATCCAAGTCATATCAGATCACTATACATAGTATATATGCATCAAACTATCACACTGTATCCCAGAGATATGTACAATTACTTCTCAACTTTTTTAGAAGTTATATATGGTAATTTTGTTTGTTTGTTTGTTTGTTTTGAGACAGGGTCTCACTATGTAGTTCAGGCTGTCCTTGAACTCACTATATTACCCAGGCTGGCTTCAAACTCATGGAAGTTCTTTTGCCTCAGCCTCCAGAGTGTTGGGGTAGCAAGCATACACCACCACACCCAGGTTATAATGACATTTATAATGGCATTAATTGATATTTTTAAAAATTAGAGATGTAAAAAAAATACATGTTTAGCAGTTGGTAGTGATCAAGTAAATTATATATGAACAATGGGACATTATATAGTGATTACAATGATAAATGTGGTAGTTATGTCATAACATTAAAAAGAGCAGAAGAAGCATGAAACAATTCTATGTACGTTATGACCCAACGATGTGAAATCTACGTGCACATATCAATACAGATTGGATGGACTTCACAGCTGTCAGACACTGAAGGTGGTATAAGGATGGGTGGTGGTCTTCCATTTTCTTTATTAGAATTTTACCTTTGTGCTGGGCTGGTGGCGCACACCTGTAATCCCAGCACTCGGGAGGCTGAGCCAGAAGGATCACTGTGAGTTCAAGACCAGTCTGGGCAACACAGTAAGTTCCAGGTCAGTCTCTCACTACATAGTGAGACCCTGTCTCAAAAAACCAAAAAAAAAAAAAAAAAAAAAAAAAAAAAAAAAAAAAAAAAAAAAAAAAGAATTTTACCCTTGTAATGTTTTAAAGTTGATACAAATAGTTGATGATCGAAGTCCCAGTTGTCTTTTTACTAATACTGTCCCTTCATCTACGGCTGGTGATATATCTTCAGAGTCCACGCCAGTGAGCAGTCCCAACACGGAGCCTACAGCACTGGCTGAGCCGCATAGAAATGAGTAACCTGCTAGGGAATTTAGTTTGAAATAAGTACATCTCAATGGCACTGGAGAATAAAGGGCCTGGAAATAAAAAAGAAAATAGGATTGTGTTGCCCATAATGTAAGCTGGGATACCAACTGGAGGGAAGCTTAGGTAGATGCATGCTCTCCCTAAAAAAAATGGCTCATTGTATAATTTTCCACCCCTAAATTCTTTTGCAGTTGAATTTCACCTGTATGTTGCTCATATATAGCCTTCTTTGTTCAGTGATAGAAGCAGACATGTTAAATGATGATTAAATGTCTATAAATGATGCATCAGGATCCAAAAACTCAGTGTTAACCAGAGCTGTTAAGTAAAGCATTTCAAAATCCCTTTCACACAAACACCTCATCAACAATGAAATGAACATGACTGATCTAGCCCCATGACACTCAAAGCAAAGACTCACCCATAGAAGTCATCTCAGAGGCATTCCCAGAGTACTGTGTATCCTCCAAGCTGCAGCGTGAAAGCATTTGGTCAACCACTGACTTGAGAAGCATCTCATGCTGGAAAACATTATCCTGGAACTCTCAGAAAAGGGTAAAAATTGAGCTTTCACCTTCAGATAATACTTGGTTCCTGCAAAATACCA
Organism: Fukomys damarensis; assembly: GCF_012274545.1. Taxonomy (NCBI): domain Eukaryota; kingdom Metazoa; phylum Chordata; class Mammalia; order Rodentia; family Bathyergidae; genus Fukomys; species Fukomys damarensis. The sequence goes on from NW_022900922.1 coordinate 23,945,302, forward strand.
GAATTCTGAGAGAGAGAGAGAAAGCGGAATACTTGCAATACAACTATAGTGTCAGAAACACTGAAGTTCCTGAGCAAAGACAGGAGGAGCTAATATTTAAGTAACTTCAGGGTGTGTCTATTCATCATTCATCAGAATGAGGCATTAATCCTGCTTCACCTATAAAAAACATGGGAACCCAGCCTCCAGGGACAGCTCTGTACTGCGTCTCAACCCCCTGTGAAGCCCAGGTTGAAATTACCTCTTTGTGTGATTAGTCAGACACCCATTGTTCCCAAGATGAATATCCCATTCATCGCTGCTTTGTTACCACTAAAGCCTCAAAGTCCTAACTTACAGCCAGACAGACTTAATGGTCTTGAAGCATCTCTGTGGTTAAGAGGCAGGCTGCTGTGCACAGCTGAGAAAAAGAACTGTTCCCAACCAAGTAAAGAGCCAAGGATCCAACACACACCTGCTTTCATGATGGGTCTGTAGGGAAACTACAGACACATCCTTTGAATGGCTATAAGAATGAGAAGCTTGTGTTTGTCTAAACCCTCCAAGAATCAGATGTCAAATCAGATTTTTTTGCAGGGATAAGACTTGGGGAACCATCAGATGATTGAGTAAATATGACCCCAAGTGAAGGAGAGAGGGAGGTTGGGCAAAAGTTTGCTGGACTACTCTGAAATCCAAAGAAGGCTCAGCAAGGCCACTGGCTAATGGTGAAGTCACAGGCAGCTGTGAGAAGCATCCTGTCTTGGAGGAACAGGCCTCCTGCTGCCCCAGGCCGGCTGCCTGTCACTGCTGAGAGGAGCAGCCCTGGGGGGCAAGGGTCCCAGCACAGATAGTGGACTTCAGAGTACAGCCTGGGGTCTTTGGTCAACTATACCTCCAAAGTTGGAGGTCTGTGAGGTATAATCTTGTGGCTATTATTAAAGTGGCCACAAATCAAATTGCTATTAGTACTGAAAAGAAGGTGGTTTGTGGTTATATATAAATTAAGTGTATGTTGGAGGTTGATGAAAACCAAATACAAAAACAAGAACCATGTTTTTGAAAAGCAGAGAAGTGGTAGGATCTATTTCTTATCTTAACTATGAGCATGAACCACCAACATGCTATCTTGACCCACAAAAACCAGACCAAACTGACATTAGCCAGCTCTTTTGTGACAGAAGTCAAGAGAGATTGACGAATAGGGACAACAGTTATGGTTTGAACTTCAGCCTCAACACATGGAGAGTGGATTTTAGCAGACGTAGAATTTTAGAATATTTCCCCCAAAGAACAATTTCTCTGTTGGTGACAATGCTCTAGAGGGAATGTGAGTAAATTTGTATGCCAAAGTCTTGGATATCTGCCTATTTTTAAAAATAACACTCAACTGATAAAAAAAATAGGTCAAAAATCTATCTGAGACTGATCAGTAGGATCATATGAAACATAAAGCAAACAAAACAAAACAAAAAAATGCAAATGATACCTTACTAAGTAGTAGAGAAAGGGCCAGGGATTTAGCTCAGCAGTTCCGCTGCCTGCCTTGCAAGTGCAAGGACCTGAGTTTGATCCCTGGTACCCCCCCCAAAGAAAAACTAAGTAGTAGGGGAAAGATTGTTTATTAAATTGTATAAGTTGTATAAATTAATTTGTTGTATAAATAAATTAAATTGTATTAAGTTGTATAAACAACTGGTAGCCATCTGGAAAAATATAAGCTTCAATTCTTAGCACATATGTTACATTAGAAGCAATCTAGGAAGAATTAAAGATTTAAATGTGAAAAATAAAAGTAACTATGGGAGGATTTTAAACCCTGCTTTTTACAGGAAAGGAACTTTCAAAATATGGGGTAGAACCCAGAAAAAAATAGAAAAACCTATGAAAAAATAGAAAAATAAAATTGATTTAAAGAGTTTATGCATGGGAAAAAACACCCTAAGCAAAAGCATTAAAAAAGTATAGTGAAATTTTGCACTTTATATCACAAAGATCCAATTTCTCTAAAATATAAAGATATCCTACAAGTCAGTAAGAAAGGTTAAAAACCAATAAAAATGGGCAAAGGAGATGAATTGATATAAAAATATACAAATTGTTCTTAAAGGTGAAAAAAAGCCCAATTTTTCACATAATAAGAAAAAATGCAAATTAAACTATACTAAAAAGTGAAAAAGAGCTGGATGTGTTGGCACATGCCTGTAATCCCCAGCACCTGGGAGGCTGAAGCAGGAGGATTGGCCAGCCTGGGCTAGATAGTGAGTTTTAGGCCAGCCTGCACTACATAGTGGGGTCCCATCTATAAATATATAT
>NW_022900922.1:23947993-23955689 GCF_012274545.1 Fukomys damarensis
AGAGAGATGCTAGTTTTCTGCATGCTATACTACTAGAGGTCAATAACATGCTGCATTAGTTTGGTCTTCTGAGAAACAGGCACCACGATGGGATTAAACATGCAAGAGATAAGTTAGGAGCCTGAGCAAGGTAGCACATGTAATCCCAGCACTCTAGGAGGCTGAGGCAGAAAGATTACAAGTTCAAGTCCAGCCTAGGCAAAGAGATGCTAGTTTTCTGCATGCTATACTACTAGAGGTCAATAACATGCTGCATTAGTTTGGTCTTCTGAGAAACAGGCACCACGATGGGATTAAACATGCAAGAGATAAGTTAGGAGCCTGAGCAAGGTAGCACATGTAATCCCAGCACTCTAGGAGGCTGAGGCAGAAAGATTACAAGTTCAAGTCCAGCCTAGGCAATTTAGCGATTTAGCAAAATCCTGTGTTGAGATTTTTTTAAAAGGCCTGGGGATATAACTCAGAAGGCCTTGGGCCCCAGTGCCAAAAAGCAAAAACAAAACAATAAAAAAAAAAATGAAAGAACAAAAGAAAAGAAAAGATGAATTGGGAGGAAAGCCAGGGAAGGAAATGGGAAGTCTGAAAATGGCAATGAAACCAGGCTTCAGGTCTGACTCCTGCCAAGGGAAAGGGAAGGGCCTGGTGGGGACGGGAGAGGCGGGCTGCTGGGGGGAGTCCGACCACTGTAAGATTCTGAGTGAGTTCCGGATAGGTTTGAAGTTCTGGCACTGAAGGCCCTGACTCAGGAATGCCAAATCCTGTAGCAGCGAGGCCCTCATCGTCCCCTGATGCATGCAGCCACTGAGAAGCTGAGAGACCCCGGGAAGTCCCGGCTGGGTGCGCCCACAGTGGGGGACACAGCAGCACATCCATCTTCAGCAGGAAGCCTTGGTGGTGCACATTCAAGTCAATCATACACTGTTAGCCAAGTGAGAGAAACAAGCCTCCTCCTGCATGGCTGGCGGGCCAGTAACTTGGAATAACCCCGGTGGAAAGCAGCTGTTAGAGCCTGCCTATCAAAATGTCAAATGTAGCTACCTGAACAAGCGAAGACAGAAACAAAAGTGTTGCTTCTTAATGAATCAGGTTGGCTAAGCTAAATCTGAATGCCCAGAATTACCTTTCCTATATGTGTACTGTGAGAGATTTCTGGGGAGAGGAAGGGAAGCAGGCGACATTTTTGTAAGTCACAGATGGAGGCCCCATCTGCCAGCTCACCTTGTGCCTGTGAGACAGAGGCCTGCAGCTGCTCAGCCTCTGGCTTCTTTAGGCCCCAGGCCAGGGGTGTGCGTGTGTGTGTGTGTGTGTGTGTGTGTGTGTGTGCGCACACGCACACGTGTGTTTAGCTCTGTGACCAAGTTTCTGCAGGACACCTGCCCCAGTAAAGTCAGAGTCAACATTGAGGCGAGTCTTGATTTGTCCCTGCAGGGTCCCAGCTGACACTGCTGCTGTCTGACTGGGTCTTTCTCTTGGCTTCACCACACCCATGTTTTCTTTGCAACTGTTTGCTCTCTGGACTTCAAGCTCCAGCACCGCACAGGAAGACAACAGCTGTGTAGGGATGGCCTAATAACTCCCACTACTGGGAAAGGTCAATCCCTGCTGAAGATCTCCAATGCTATTTATCATCTGTCCATGTGTATACAGTGTGGCAAGAGCTCCTGTTTTCAACTCTCCCTAAAGTTCTCTCCTGTGCACACCTTTGTGAAAGGTCCCCAAACTCTCCTCAAGTTATCCTAATTTCAGGAGACACTTTGTTTTGCCTTCGGGATCTCCTCACTGATAAATAACATGATCCAAACGCACTGTATTGTAATCAGAATCTTTACCATCTTTCAATGACTAAGTCTTGATGTCTGGTCTCTTCTCTTCTTTGAAAAGTTTCTGGCCCAGGAGGCTCCTCGGCTCCATGTCATATGTACACATCCTTCATGCTGGTCCTCAGAGGGTCAGGAGATGCTCTCGATGTGCCTGTGCTCTCACAGCAGCCAGAGCAAAGATGCAATTAAACTCAAGCTCCACTACATCCATCATGTGTGGAGCACCTGCTGAGGACGTGAAGCTGGTCATGAGGAAGCATCTTCCATCAGCATTGTCCTGAGAGATGAGGTTACCCAAAGAGCATCCATATCAACCTTCTAAACCACAGCTCCACCTGTGGTCAGACCCTCTTACTGTGCTAGACACAAACCCAACAACCCCACTCTTGATTCCTGCAGACTCTGCATTTCCTACTGGGGATGAGCATTCACTAGTGGGAAGAGTCTGTCAATTTAACTCACCTATTTTTTTTCCAGTTTTTATTTTTTTATTAATACATGTTTGCATTAAAAAGGTAGCCTCTTTATTAATAAATGGGGCTGGGGAATCCTGGCCATCCACATGCAGAAGAACGAGTCTAGCCTCATATCTCTCACCTTGCACTAAACTAAAATCAAACTGTATTAAAGATCTAAAGGTAAAACAGAAACCCTTTATCTGCTGGAAGATAAAATAAGTAAAACTCTTGAAGACACAGGCATAGGCAAGGACTTTGAGTAGAACTCAGTGGGGCAAGAAATAGAATCAACACATGGAATCGTATCAAACAATTTCTGCAAGGCAAAGGAAACCACGTTTTGTTTTAAAGTTTTATTATTAAATTTTTATTTTAAATTTTAATAAAATAATATTCCTGTGGTAGGTAATGTTTATATTCCCTGTGTGGAGTGGGGACATGTACATAACACACCTTAGCTCCTTTTGCCATCTCATCCCTCCCTTCCTCCCCCACTTCTTGATCCTTTTCTGACTTGAGAAGGATCTGTCCACTACTTCCCATTATCTATTTTTCACTTTACTCTTTGTTCCTATTTTTATTTCTCATATAAGATAAACCATGCAATACTTAAGCTCGTGTGTCTGATTTATTTCACTTAATATTGTGGTCTTAGAGTGCATCCATTTTCTGACAAGTGACTCAAATATATCCTTCTTTAGGGCAGTGTAGTACTGCACTGTGTTTAAAAGCCACACATTATTTATCCATTCATCGGTTGATGAACATATAAGCTGTTTGCAAGATTTAGCTAGTATGAATTGTGCTGCTATGAACATGGTTATACGAGTGTCAATGTAAGATGATGTCTTTAACTCTTCTGAGAAGATATCTAGAAGGGGAATAGCTAGGTCAAATGGACTTTCTAGGTTAGTGTCTTGAGGAATCTCTATAACGATTTCCTCACCTATTTTTATAAACCAAGCAAAAGGAAAGCTATTGGGATTACAGTTCATTTACATAGATAAGAACAACTTTTGTTACAAATTATCAAAGAAATACTTAAAAAAAACTCTGACTTTTCCTTTCTTCTAACCTAAAAGTGCATTTTGGAATTCATATATGTGAAACATATTATTTTAACTTCTTCCTTTGTCATTGTCATGCTTATGTGTGAAAAACCAACTGTGTCTGATCATGAATTATTGACAACATTCACTTAAAAACTTAATTTGCTTTGCACTAGGCTTACAAATGATATACTTCAGGCTCACTGAGTACGGCTTTTATTTGCAAACGTATCTCCTTTGTAATTACCTAGTAGTATTAGTGTCTCTCTTTTATTTGTGTGTTTGTATAGATTTTAGAATGAAATATTGTTTAACACTTAGAATTGAGGAGAAATAAATGTGGAAATAACAATTACACTAGTAACTGACACGTAGCCACCTTTCCATTGTCTATTATATTTATTTGCTAATGTAAAATTACAGACATATTTGGATTTTTTTGTTTTGTTTTGTTTTTGTACCAGGGCTCAAACTCAGGACCTTGCATGGCAGGCAGCTGAACCACTAAGCTAAATCCCAGGCCCCAGACATATTTGTTTTTCACTACTTCAATAGGCATCTTTCAAAAATGACACTTAATTCCACAATCAAAACACCATTATCACACTTCCAAAATTAAGATTATTTAATCATCGTCTAATACTGTCTATATTTAATTTTCCCTAATTGACTCAAAAATCTGCTTACAGTTGGTCTCCTTGAACCAGGGTCCAAGGTGGCACATGATGCATTTGGTTAACTTTCATGTTAAAAGCTCTTATGGGAAAATTTATCATCACTCTTCTCTTTTTTCTTCAAATATATGAAGATATTTTGACCTTTTATAACAACGATTCCATAGACTGTGGAGGCAATAAATATAACTATATAGCTACAGCCTTTTTAGGGTCAATAGATGCTTGAACTTTGTTTAGCTCTTTGTGAGAAACCATTCCCACAGCAAATGCTGCCTTACAGTCTATTTTTGGAAACACATCTGCCCACTGCTACTACCCAGTGTTGCTCCTTCTATAAACTGTGTGACTTCCGTGTCTGAAAGGGAAGGCATTTTTAGAGCCATATTTCTTCCACTCATCTCAGGATTTTGGCACTCTCTATAAGCAACACTTTCTAAAATTACAGAGCTATATCCACAGCACTACCTGGAACACAAAACCAGCCAGACAGGAAATAAACCACGAAGCCAGAGTTTCACGTGAAAACCTCAATTCCTCCTTGCTCCGTGAAGCCATTTTCCCTGAAGATTTCACAGGTTATTGTTTTCCTTTCATCTTCAAGACTATCTAGGTGATGACTAGAATTGATTCATGCAAAGATATGTGGAATGTTTAAAGAGGCTCTGGGAGGTTAGAAATTGTAGTTCAAAAGAGTGAACTCTTATTGTGAGTGAAGCAAAGGGATCTTCACACTTCCCAGGAAAGGGAAATATTAGTTAAGTCACAGCTTCTTTTGACTCAAATATATCTCAGTACTTCACTGGTATCTCAGCAGTGTGTGACTGAACACCCCTAGTGAGGCTGGGGAAAAGGAAGCAGCAGTAGGGGAGAGTTTCTAGCTGGTTTTCTGACACTATGATCTGAGTACTTCAGACGGTATTTTATAGAGTGGAAATTTATTTGGCTCATGGTTCTGAAGGCTGGGACGTCTAAGAGCATGGTAGCAGACTCTGGCAAGGGACAGGTTGCCCCTTCAGACCATGGTGTGACAGAACAAGGTTGCTAGCTTGGGTCTCTCTCCTTTTTCTTATAAAACCACTAATGCCATCGTGAGGGTCCCAGTTCATGACCTTATCTAATCCTAATCATCTCCCCAAATCCTCACCCCCAACCTCCATTAACATGGGGACTAAGTTTCCAATGCATGAACTACTTGGGGGGGCAATGAAGCCACAGCAAAGGGGAGCAGAATAAGCTTCTAGCTCCAGTGGCTTAGAGCAAAGCCGCTCTGGAATCTGGCAGATTGAGAATTACAGGAACAATCTATTGGATCCTTTATGCACCAGAATCCACAGGAGGATTAAGCCCTAATGCCCTCTGGCATCCATTGTACGTAGTGAATCAACTTCTGTCCTATGGATCCAAAATGGTGCTCATTATATAACGACCATGGGAGAAATGAGGACAGTCAACTAAAATCATTTTCTGTGACCTGTCATTCTGAGGAGGAACCTGGGTTGGAAAAATCTCCACAGCATCAAGTTAGAAAGAGTGGGCAGAAAGACCAGTGCAGACCCTGAAACAAAATGTCTGGAGTTGAGGTCAGGTGAGACTGCTTCAGTTCTCCAGGCCTGCAACTTCACAGGAAGAGAGTTTCAGGGAAAAACCTGTGACCTCTCCAAGGATTTGCAGCCTGGATCTGTTGGGGAGGTTGGGGAGCCTATTGTACTCTCTTCCCAAGCAGCCACCTTGAGAGGCAGCTCAGACCTGGTAATGATGGCATCTCAGCACTTTGGGGACTTTGCTTTTGGTCACCTGTGCTGCCATGACAGCAAGGCAGTCTGGTTTATTTTCACTCATACCCCAAGTTTAAGCAACCTTCAAACCTAACTGTAAATGACTCAAAACTGTTTATGAAAATAAGTTCACTTTCTTGCTTGTTATTGATTCTGTGACCTTCATTCTGTTACCTAATAGCTTAGATTCCATTTATCTGTCTAATGCAAAGTGATTGGACCAAATGTGCTCTAAGATCCCCTCCAACTTAGGAATTCCAGTACTAGTGATGGATAAGAACTTAGAAATGCTCACAAGAATGTGTGGCAGGCTCTGGAAAGATTGGGATAAAAGACCATAGGGCTAAAAGCTAACCAGACAATAATATTAATCTCCAACTTTCCAAGTCCTGGATACAGCCCTCTCCCAAAGAGGTCTATTTATTTCTTCCAACATAGGTCTCTTTTTCTTCAGTCACTTTGAGTTCATCTCTGTCTTTTGAAACCAATGATTCCTGATTATGGCATTCACTTTTGCTGCTTGGAAAACTACTCTGAGCCTTAGGATCCAGCTCAAGTGTCTTCTCCAATGTGAAGTCTCCCTCAGGAAGGGACTTGCTCTTTCCCACAAACTGATTTACACAAGGAAAGTGTGTGTCCCACGTCAACTTCCTCTAGCCACTCCTTCCTTCCCAGTGAACCCCTTGAAAGCTCAGTGAATCTCCTGGTACCTTAGTAAGGTCAACAGTAAAGGCCACTCTGCTGCTCAGTAAACATTTGAAAAATGAATGGACTCACCAGCAGTTCTCCAGGCCTGCAACTTCACAGGAAGGATAAAGGGAACATTTCTACTTTCTGTCAGTGATCTCTCTGAAAAGATATTGGAGTTCACTATACACCCTGAACTGCCTGGGTGGAGGTGAGTGAGTCTTACCTATGCAATTAGCCACTTAGAGTCTTCAAGCCTGGATAAATCCCTCCAGAAAAGTCTGTTTTATTTTCATCTTGTTTGCCCTTCTCACTTGGTTTTTGTTTGGGCTAGTTCCAAGTCATTTTATAAGCCGATGTTCAAGAACTAAGGTTGTGCATTAGCCAGGGTTGATCCCTCTCTCCACTCATCACGGGTCATAGCCCATATGGCTGAGTGGCCTGGTCAAGCTGAGACAGGTGAAGGGAGCCCAACACTCCCTTGGAGGTACTATCCCAAATGCCTCATAGCGGGCCACTGTTACAGCAGGCACCCACAGCTGCTCTGCAGAGATATTTGCTGTGGCTGCAGCAAGCTTCTGCTGTGGGTCCATCCCAGATGACTCCTTTCCTCTGCACTCATCCTCAGTCAGGTCTCCAAGGAGCTCCTCCCCTCCTCTGAAACAGCAAGTCTTACTGCCCATGCATGAGCCTGTCTTTGTTTTCCTGTAGAAGCAGCTTCCCTGAGGTCTTAGCATGTCAGCCCAAGCTCTACTCTCCCTCTCAATGTAGTGAGAATCCCAAGAAAGCCTCTTTTTTATGGCATATTATTGCCTACATTTAATTTCTGTCTTAAATAGAGCAGGCTGATCTGCTCACCAAAGGTCACTGGCCCTGAAAGTGGCCCAGTAATCAGGGTAGGAAATACTAGAGGTAGCTAATAGCCAGAGAACAATGGAAAACAATGGAGCACCACCAACACTGGTCACTAGGAGAGTTCCTGGGTGCCGTCAGGGTAATGGCAGAGCTGATAGAGACTGACATTCAAAACTCAGGCTGTTAACACTAAAGGAACAAGAGTTCAACAGGGTGTAGTGGCACACGCCTATAATCCCAGCACTCAGGAGGTTGAGGCAGGAGGATCACTGTGAGTTCGAGACCAGCCTGGGCTACATAGTGAGTTCCATATCAGTCTCAACCACATAGTGAGACCCTGTCTCAAAAAACAAAACAAAACAAAAAAAGTATCAA
>NW_022900922.1:23955901-23964563 GCF_012274545.1 Fukomys damarensis
AAAAAAAAAAAAAAAAAAAAAAGTTCACTGTGATTTTTACCTGAATTGAGCAAAAGAAGCCTCCACTGATTGGTGACCACCTAAATGATTCCTAAATGTCAGTCTTGCTCTCCTAACCCTGTCAGAGCAAAGACTCATAACTCTGTTTTAGCAGGCTCCAAAGGTGTGGGACCCTCTGGCAAGGTCACTGTGTTCATGAGGCCAGGTTATGAATCTTTGTATTATTGTGAGAGATGGCGGGGCCCGCTCAGAAGAAGACAGGGCAAGAGGGTTCTTCTGGCCTGTGGTATATATGAGATCCCCAGGAATGTGTCCGGAGCCTTTTCTTTCTCACCATGTTCCCTCTTCTGCTCCCCCTTCTTGTCCTCCCTGCTTCTGGCTTAGAACAGTATATTCCCAATTCATTCTCCATGTTGAATTTATCCTGGGGCCAACCCTTCAAGTGTACAGTGCCTGACTAAGTTCCTAAAGTGCAGCATTTCACTGTTTCTCTGCCTCTGTGCTTTGTCTCTGCTGGTCTCTCCATACAGATTGCTTTTGCACAGTTGTTCCTGTCACAGTTCTACACTATTCACAACAACCACCCATATATAATGAGTACTATTTGTTGAATGTCTGTTCTATAGAAGTCTTCATGCCAGGTATTCTACATATATATTTCATTTAGTCCTCATGATGGTCCTGTAAAATGGGTGTTATTGTACCCATCTTACATACAAAGACGCACAGCTTGAATCCCCAAGATAAACACAGCAGGTGAGTTACAGAGGTGGGAATCAAACACAGTGTGTCTGCTTTTCCTACCATGCCACTGCGAGACCGGTGATCTCAGCAAATACAACCTCCTACATCCATGCTGTCAAAGGATTATTTTGCTGCTACCTCCCATAGCATTTTGTAAGTCTTTGGGGGAAGCAACATATTGAATTAAACTGCATAGCATAATATAAACTTACTATTATTTATGTTGCTTATCGTATTTCTGTGCCAGAAAGCACCATATTTGAGTCAGGTAAATCTATTATCACCCTTAGAAAAAGAAGTCATGTGCAGGTCCAAATCATGTAGTCACTAGTTTTCATTTTCCAGGTTTTAAAATTTTATTTTATTTTTATTTTTGTGGTGCTAGATATTGAACCTAGGGTGTTACACATGCTAGGCAAGTGCTCTGCCACTGAACTTTTAAATCTCCCACTCCCAGTTTTATTTGGAAAACACATCTAAAACTGCTGTAGTGCGAAGAGCCATGGTTTTTGAAGCCTTGTATTCAAATCCCACATACATGATCCCAGGTACATGGCATTGTGCAACTTATTTCAATTTTCTCTTTATTTTTTTTACTGATCAGTGTAACAAAGGATGATAATAGTATGTACCTGATAGGGTTATTGTAAGAATTAAGTAATAGAACTATGCTTGGTGATTAGTCAAGGTTTAATAAATGTTCCTTGTTAACTATTGAGAAATGCAAATGCTATCATGAGAGAACATTTGGAGGCCCTCTTTGAGGGAGAATTATTCTTTCCCATCCCATCTTGGTTTGACCATGTGACTTGCCTTTCCCAGTGAAAATTACAAAGTGACAGGTGCCATATCTGAGCAAAACTTGATGAGCCATTGTGTGGTTGGCCACATCGCCTTTTCTTGCACCGTCCCAGCTAAGAGCTGTGTGTCAGCCTGGAACTCAGGATGAACAGGATAGGTGCAGAGCCACACCCAGCTGTGATGGACAAGTCACGTAAGTGAAGCATCCAGCTTTGCTTTTGTAAGCTATTGAGATTCAAAGGTTGTCAGCCACCACGGGGTCCCTTACCCTCCACTGACCGATACAGTTGTTAAACTAGATTTATACGGAGCCTCTTATTTAAGCATTGCCTGCTCTAGGATTACTATATGATTTGCTATAGACTTAAACCATTAGCAGTCTTTAGATCAGCCTGGTAGCCTACTTCTGACTGAAATAGCTTTGGAATTTAGTCTTATTGAAATAGGATGATTCCAGAGTCCCTGGATATACATTATCAGTTGTCTGCCAGTTCTTCATAACCCGTGGAGTCTCCACCTCTAATAAAGGCTGCGTTAACAATCTTTTCCTAACAAACAAGCGTATGCACGAAGTCTCAGACCAGACTGCCCACAGCTGGCACCCATAGCTGTGTTGGCTGCTCCTAGTGCCCTCTGAGGATGGCAGAAAGGGTTGAAAAGAGTTCTGGGCCAAGCTGTGCTGTGAGGGAAGCCACTGGCTTTCCTAGGCCTCTTTTCAGGTGAGGCCAACTCTCCGATGGGCCTTTACCCCTATACAGCAGGTCTATGACTTCAAAGAGCAGCCTTGCTTTGCTCTGAGATTTTTTGCCTCTGACTGACTCCAGCATGGAACAGTCAGTCCAGCCTCTAGAATACTCCTCACTGTTGCTGATTACTTCAGTTAAATAGGCAGAGATAAGAGAAAACAAACAAAACAAGCCTAAGAGACCATGCATGGGTGAAATAGAAAGTTCCAGACTCTTATATAAGAAGTTCATCTGGTTAAAATTCTTTGTCTACAGTTGAAGACTCCTTCTTAGATTGGTAACTACTTGAAGTTCTGCTTGCCAAACTTGTGAGGGCAGGATTCCCAACACTTTCTAGGGAAGGGCTCTGGGAAGACCCCGATATCCTACCTCATCCTTTCCTAGCAAAGTGCCCCAAAGAGGCATCAGTTGCAGGCTGAGGATCATCTGTGGCCTCCAGGGGGTAATCTGCTCAGGATATGGTGAAGGAGGATTATCCTCACAGGGTGGTTAAGCACTGCTCTTCATTTCCTATGGCAACATACTGTGAGCGCTTGAGAAATACTGAGCGACCTAAACTCTGCAGGAAGCCCCAGATCTGTAAATAGCAGCAATGATGATGATGATGATGATGATGATGATGACGACACCACGTAATGCTTGCTTACCCCTTACCATGTGCCAGACCCTAGTCTAAATGTGTGCTTCACAGTAAGATAAGCACCAAAGTTGTCACTGTCTTAGAGCTCAGAAAATGGAGGTAGACTTGAACAAAGTCACACAGCTTGCAAGTGACATAGATGGAACCTGAACTGAAGATTCATAACCCCAAAGTCTATGCGTTCACTCCTTCGTGTTGCTGCCTTTCACTTTTCCATCCTGTTTATCATGCATGTGCCCAACTCTAAACATCCCTCTGCTGCAAGGGACTGTGGAGAAAGGGCAATATCAGTGATAATTTGGGTGCAGTTTGTACATAATCTCCATGCTGGCAAAAACAATGCAACTACTCTTCATTGAGCATCTTCTTGTCTTCTCAGTCTTAGCCTTCTTTTTCTGGTTCTGTCCTCACTGTAAAGAATTTGTGGGGCAGGCTTCCAGTGCTGCTTAACAGAGTCTAGAAATGGAACCTGCAAGGTTTTAGAAACCCAGGCAGTTGTCTTTTTCCTAAGAGTCTCTGCAGACACCTTCACAATCCTTTTCCTTCAGAGAGGCTTTCTGCACCCCCCATGGCTATGACAAAATAGCAACTCCATAGGTCTCAAGATGACTTGAGGGGGTACCATCTCCTGTTCACGATCTGTAGTGAGAATTTCACAGGTATTAACTCCTTTTATCCTTATAACTGTCCTATCAAGTAGGTACTTTTACTATTATCATGGCTTCACTTTTTTTTTTCCATATAAGAAAATTGAGGCTCAGAAGAGGCAACACAGATTTTTCTTTTCCGTTTTTTTTTTTTTCCCTCTAGGGATAGAAATCAGGACCTTGCACTTGAAAGGCAGGCATGGTGCCCCTGAGCTAAAATCCCCCGCCCTAACACAACTTTTTCTTGCTCAGAAAGAGATTGAAAATTCCAACTAGACAGTGTGATTTTGAGGGCCACATCCTCAGTTGCCAACCCCCAAGCCCAGATATCCAGAGGGAGGAATCTGATCTGCTGAGTTTGCAGCAGAAACAATTGTACCAGGCAATGGGGCCACACAGCACTGAGTGGTAATAGGAGGAACCCTGAGGGCTCTTGATAGAGGGTGGGGCAGGGAGGAGCAGCACTTCTCAGAAAAAGTGGAACATAATGTGTCAGGCAGGTATTCCAAAGGTGTATTCTGTGTCATACAGGAGTTCAGAGTCTCCATTTCTTACTCATGAAGGAACTGCAGATTATGATGATTAAACAACTTGTTGCAAGCTACCTGCGAGAGAGGCAAGGCTGTAATTGCTGGGCCTTATTTAATTATAACACGCTGCCAGAGAAGGACGGCTGGGATCGTCCAAGGAATGCATTATATGGCAGATCGTATTTTCTAAAAAGGGCCATAACAAATATCTTCCACTCTGCATGCTCTTCCTAAAATAAAATGTTGACATTTCTCCCACTGAAGTAAGGGGGCTACGGGTTTCTTCTTGAATTTAGTAGATGTGGGTCTATGGCAGAAGTGACGTTATGATTCCCGAGATTAAGTTGTAAAAGATGAGAGCCCCCCCACCAGCACCCTCGAAATGCTCACTGTGGAACCCAATTGCTATGCTCCGAGAGAGCCTCAGCCAGCTTTGTGTCACTGTGACAAAACTCCTGAGATAAACAATTCAAAGAGGAAAGGTTTATTTTGACGCACAGTTTCAGAGGTTTCAGTTCATAGTCTGTTGGCTCTGCTGCTGTCTGACCTATTGGTGAGGCAGAGCGTTAATGGGAGGGAGAATCTGATACAGCAAAGCTGCTCACCTGAAGGCAGCCAAGGAGAGCAAAGTAAGAGGAAGGGAAAGTGTCAGGGTCTTAATATCTTCTTCCATGCCACACCTGCAGTGCCCTCATTTTCTTCGCTAGGTCTCATCTCCCCAAGGCTTTTACGACCTCCGTAGTGTTATGGGCTGAAGACCAAGCCTTTAACATAGGGCATTTAGCAGACACTCAAGATCCACCTGCCCCTGCAGAGAGACTATATGGAGAAGACCAGACAGGACTCAGAGAGGGAGAAATGCCTGGCCAGCTCCAGCTTTAGTCACCATCTAAATGCAATCTTGTATTAGAACCATGTGCCAGGATTACCCATGTGAGCCCTTCCTCATGAAGTTCCTGACCTACAGAAACTGTAGGACAGGTTATATGATGGTTGTTTGGAGCTTCTGTCTTGAGGAAGATTTATTATTCGACAGCAGTCACAATAACACAGAAGTCTTCAGAAGGTCACAAGAGCCATCTTCAAATATAAATATCCAAAGGGCTTGATGTACAAGAAGAGTTAGAGTTGGAGTGTGAAGCTTTAGGAGGCCGCACTTTGATTGCCAGTTAGAATTGACAGGGAAATTTGCTTCGTCATGGAGGACTTCTCTAAGTACAGAACTTTAGGAGTCATCAATGGCATGTTCGGCTCTTCTTCCAAGTTGAGCACTAGACATTCAAGCAGAAAAGGGGTCTGAAATGTCCCCCTAAATATTCATGCTCAGAGATGGGGCCAGCTCGCAAGAGGCAGCTCCCTGGGGCAAGACCTGGAAGGGTAAATCACCCTCCCTGGCTCCTCCCTTCTCTCTCTGCTTCCTGGTCCTGAAAGGAGGAGCAGATTTTGTCCTCTCAGGCCCTGCCTTGGAGTCAGCTGACCAGGGACTGTAAATCTGAGCCAAAAACAAACCTTTTCTCCTTTAAATTGTGCCAGGTCTTTCACTCCAGCAATGAGAAAAGTGACTAAGACGTGACAGCTTGGGGAGCTGTTATAAAAGGGTCTAGAAGAACTCAGAAGATAGCTTCTAAAATAGAATACCTAATAAGCCAAGGTAAAATATTTTAAAGACTATGTCCTAACTTTAAAGATTTGGACCAGGAATGTAGCTCAGTGGCACAGTACTTGTCTGACGAGTGCAAGTCCATGAGTTCAGTTTCTGGTATAAAAAAAGAAGAGGGAGAAGAAGGAAGAAGGAAAAAGGAAAAAGAGAGAAGGGAGAAGGGGAAGAGGAAGAAGAGGAGGAGGAGGAAGAGGAGGAGGAGGGAAAAGTGGAAGCAGCAGCAGCAGTGCGGACTAAAAGGTTGGAAAAGCACAAAGAAGGCCCACTCTGCAAAGCACCAGTGGACACTTTACCAACTTAATCATGTCCCTCCCGCATTGACTCATTGTCCTTGTCCATGCATGGGGTTCTAGTGTATTACCCTTCCAG
The DNA here is from genome assembly GCF_012274545.1 of Fukomys damarensis. Taxonomy (NCBI): domain Eukaryota; kingdom Metazoa; phylum Chordata; class Mammalia; order Rodentia; family Bathyergidae; genus Fukomys; species Fukomys damarensis. The sequence goes on from NW_022900922.1 coordinate 23,962,039, forward strand.
TTCTGCTCCCAGTTAGCACTATTTTTTGCTCCCCTCAATCCTCACATCTGACTGGTGGCTAAATCAGCCCATTTTTATCTCCATAACAAGTCCTGCCTCTGTGTCTTCTGCTCCATCTGCGCCATCATCGGCTTTGATAACATCATCATCACCCCTCATCTGGATGACTGCAGCAGCCCTCTGCACGGACAGACAAGTGCCAAGTTAATTGCTCTCAAAGATGCCTTCAACGTGTCTGTCCTGGGCTCTCGAACCAAAGCCTGCATTACATTCCTCATTACCTTTCCATCAAAAGCACACTTTCTTAGGCATTCCAGGCTTTCGTGATGTGGTAGAGAATGAAGGAGAAAAAGAATTGGAGGAGGGAAGATTCATTTCTGTAATTCCTGCATTTGTTTTGTAAGACTGCCATAATAACTTAGTACTGGGTGTTGTAAAACGTCAGAAATTTATTAGAGAGGCTAAATGTCCAAATTCAAGGTGTTAGCAGAGCCATCGTCTCCCTGAAGTCTCTAGGGAATCCTTCCTTGCCTCTTCATAGCTTCTTGTAGCTATCAGCAATCCTCGGCTACCTTGGCTTGCAGGCACATCACTTGAATCTCTGCCTCTATTTTCATATGGAACTAACTCTGTGTGTGTGTGTGTGTGTGTGTGCGTGTGTGTCCAAATCTCCCTCTCTTTTCTCTTACACAGACCCCACTCTCTCTTAAGAGGACTATATTTTAACTTGTTATTTTTGCAAAGACTTTACTTCCAAATAAGGTCACAGTCACAGGCACTGCAGGTCAGGTGTTGAGTGTGTCTTTTGGGGGCTACAACTCATCTCTCTATAATTGCCAACTGGTGGAAGCTGCTGGAACAGTGGCTTAGTATAGGGATAGCATCTTGCTCCTGAAGAGGACCTGGATGTACAGAATAATTTCAGGCACCATGGGAGGCAATGTTAAATAGGACAGGCTTTTCTACTGTTTTGAACAATAGAACAGCACATGTGATGAGAGGAGATAGTTTTAGTTTCTTGACAAAATCAGCATGGAAGTGGGATATAGGAGACATTGGATGTAATTAAGAGCATGTTTAGGTAGCTCATGGTGAGAAGATATGCAGGGAACTAGATTTCTGCTTATTGAGTTCAGCAATAATCTAGTGGCCTTAGTCAAGAACCTGGAATAGGTGCTCCACACACATTTGTGGAACAGCTGGTTGGACAAAGTAGGCTTGCAGCAGTAGGAATGGACAGCAGAAAACAATCCAATAGGCCCTTTAGAGGTGGACTAAGTGGCCTGTAGGAGAGTGGGGGTGAAGGAATATCAGGCCCCACTTGAAGTGGGCTCTCTCCGTAAAGAACAAGAAACTAGAGACATTTATAGCTAAGCTGATACACATTGAGCTTCTACTCTTAAGTGAAATAAATAGGACAATGTGTAAATACCGAACAGTTTCTCTGGTGTGAAAAACTAAAGGCATAAATAAAGTTCAAGTGGTATAATTGATAATGTGAAATAGGAAGAAAGGTCTAAAGGAGTAAGGGAAGTGGGAGGGGTAGGGGAAAGAAGGGAAAATAAAAAAATATGAGAAATGGAAAAACATGGAAACAAAATCTTTGTAAATAGGAAAGGTTGGAGGGGGTGAAGGGAGGGCAGGAGAACGAAGTAAAAATACGAACCAATATACATCATGTAAAGGTAAAAGATCCCAATGATGAAGGTAACTGTATTGTATACCTGAAATGTACCAATACACTTCGGAAAAAAACATAAAGTCAGACTCTCAGGCTCGTGGGGGTCAGAGAGAGAGAGAGAGAGAGAGAGAGAGAGAGAGAGAAGAAGAAGAAGAAGAAGGAGGAGGAGGGGGGGCAGATGGAAAGAAAATAGGTTCATAACTTGGCACCTGTTGGTGTCTCCAAACCTCATACTCCTACCAGCTGCCACATGGTGTCTACTATAAAATGCATCTCTCCATGGCACGCCATTTCTCTGACGCTGGCTGGCTCTGGAGCACAGGATGTGGAACACTATCCTCGTGTGCGCTCTTCTCAGTACCCCGCACACAGTAGACCCGCAACAGAGATTCCAATACATGCTTTCATGAAAGAAGAGATTTCTCCATTTAAGCAACGTTGGGTGGGAAGAAAAAAAAAACCCAAAAAACAAAACTCCGGCTCTAACCTCCGGGGTTCAGACTCGGGCGTGCTTCAAAACGCCTGGCACACACTACGGGCCCCCACAAGCACTTGTTGAACCACACAGAGTAAATCCGATTCGCCCAGCTCCCCCGCCCTGGCGGGAGGTCAGCTTCTGGCAGGATGAAAGAATCCACTGCTGACCTCCTTACGTAAGAGCTAATGACCCACTCGGCCCACTCGCCATCTCTCCCACTGTAGGAGAGGCAGGGAAGCGAGTGCACACCCCTGACAAACACTGCTTCGGTGGCGGATTCACCGATTCGTCGCTGGTCTCAGTTCCCCACAGAGGTCTCCTGCCAGCCCTCGGGCCGCGCGCCGTGAGCTGGGTGCGCGACTTGGG
>NW_022900922.1:23965171-24000981 GCF_012274545.1 Fukomys damarensis
TCCTGACTCGGCCGCCTCCCGGGGCGACCCGGCTCCGGGGCGCGGATGCTCGACTTTGCAACGTTCGCCTGCCCCTGTGATTTCAGAGCTGGAGCTGAACACCAAGTGCGTGGTGGAGATGGAAGGGAACCAGACGGTTCTGCACCCTCCTCCCTCCAATAGCAAGCAGGGAGAAAGGTAAAGCGGTTCGGGGAGGGCGGCGGCGGGACCCCACCTCGCGGCGTCCTGCAAGTTTGAGCCAGGAAGATGGGAGAACGCTCTCCTTTTGTTAGGAAGGCGGCTTCAAGTTTGTCGCTCGCTCCTGTGGGGAGCTGTTGCAAGTCCAAGTTCCTCTCCTCCCGCTGTCGCCCTTCCTTTTTGTCCCCTCCCATCTAGGACGGTGTCAGGCAGGGCACCCCGGCCAGGGCCAGCACCAGTCCGCAGTGTCCCCTGTGGAGTTCAGGCCACCCAGAGAGCGAGGAGGCCGGATGAAGCCCTGGGGGTGATTAATTCAATGGCCACATTATACAGATCCGAAAACTGAGGCCCGAAGGGGCCGAATGACCAGGCTAAGTCCTTGTTCGTGAAACTCAGAGCCTCTGATTCTTATCACCTCAACGTTTGCTTCCTTTGTCAGAATTATTGGGGGACGTTGTGTGTAAGGCGGAGGGTGGCAAACCTGACTTTAAGATTCAGGATCATCCCCTTAAATTTTTTTTTTTTTTTTTTTTTTTTTTTGTTAGTGCTGAGTTGAGATAATGCCTGACTATAATGCGCGAATTTTGATTTTCAAGGAAACAAAAGTAGTGCCCTGAACTGTATAGACGCTGAGGGGAGATTTAAAGGAGGCTGCATTTACTAGATGGCAACATATTTGCATTTGAAAAGTGGTAACTGTTAGATCCTTTATTAATTCTGCTCTGTTCCTTGCAACGGTATGGGAAAATGCCCTAAAATAATTTGGATTTTTGGCATTTTTCTGGTAAGCTCCCAGAAGAAATCGGTTGGAATTCATTCAACATGGCAGTGCAGTAGCTTGTATTTGGATTTTTGGCATTTTTCTGGTAAGCTCCCAGAAGAAATCGGTTGGAATTCATTCAACATGGCAGTGCAGTAGCTTGTTTAAAAAAAAAAAAAAAATGTAAAGGAGAAAGCGAGATTCTACAAAATTAATTCCTGAAAATGACTATGCGTTTCTAAAAGTCACCTGTTGATTGATGAGCTACAATGTAGTAATTTTGCTCTTCAGAGATTTTCACCGTGGGAGATTCTGAAGCAGGGTTTGTTATTTTATTGCTGAAGGGGGCAGCTGTTTCCGTTCTGTAATCATGTGTTACTCCTGCACTGTTTGCTAAATTAGGGATAGAAAATTATGAGGAGTAAAGATCCGGGGATTCTTTGCTTTTCGTGTAATTTTTTGTGCAATTTTTATCTGATTTGCAAACATTCTGCCACCCTTAGCAGATTCTTACAGTGACATCGCATAGCTAAGTTACATTTATGATGTGGTGTTAAATACTTTTTAGTAATGGATGTATCCTCTGGCAGTATTTTTAGATTCATTAAAAATATTGTTTTACAGGGCTATATTTTTAGATAACATCTATAGCAATGTGGATAGTATATTTCATGGTGATAAGTAAATTTATTGAGTTAATTGAAATATGTGGAGATTACTGTAGCCACTAAAAAAAATAAATTAGCCAGTAAAGCCCTACGCGCCCAACCCCCAAACTGGGTATTGTATTATTTCAGAAAACATTCATTAGGTCAGATTCTTCAAGCAGTCTGGGAAACAGGTAGAATATTTAAGTCCTGTTTTGTAGCTCCTGCTTTTGTTTTCCTTGCTGGTTTGGTACCTGCTTCTTGTCACTCTCAAATGTGCAGTGCTATTGAAGTCTTGTCATTTGTGCAAAGATACAGATTAAATTTTTGGAGTTTGGGTAGAATTTATAACTGTGGATGGTGGGTTCCAAATGCTAAATAATCAGTTGATCATATATAAATAATCTGTTGGGCTGCCATGTTAGTCTTTCAAGTAAAGGTTTTTCAGGTGATTTGGGGATTTACCCATTGGCTTGCATGTTGATGTAGTCCCTTACATAGAGCTATAAAAATACCATTGAAATGGGTGCTCTCCGGTTCTGTCCTTCTGACAGATCTGCTTCACTGTGGGTTTCTGCTGGTGCTGGTCATTCTGTTTATAGATAAACTAAGGAGAATCAACATATCTTTGCTATTTGTAGATTAAAATTACTATCTCTGCAAGGATAAAGACACCATGTGCATTTTGATTTTCATTATGCCTCTTGCTTTCATATTTCTTTAGGGTGCTTTTCCTTATAACAAGGATGCATTCAAAATAGAAGCAATTCTTCCTTTGGGCTTTGGTTTGATTAATTGCAACAATGCTTCTTCATTTTGTATTTGCAACTCATTTCTACCATTTGTTTTTGAACAGAGCTCAAGGTAGGGCAAGAGTGAATGAGAATATTACTGTGTATACCCAGCAGTCTAAGGCTTGAATGAAATGTAAGAGTCCTTGAATAAATAGTGGCTAACTCATGCGAAGTTGAAAATTACTATCTTTCTGAAAGTTCCAAGAAATTACCAATACATTAATCCTGACCAGATATACACAGTTGCTGGATGAACATTTTCCATTTTACCAGTAAAAACAAATGAGGGTATATTGACTTCCAGGAAAAGAAACAGACAAGCTTAGCCTTCATATTTTTCCTTTATAGAATCAATGCCAAGACTGCGTAGTGAGGACTAGATGGCTTCTGAGGTTAAAGATGTTTGTTTTGGGCTGGGGATTAGCTCAGTGGGGCTGCCGCCTGCCTCCCAACTGCAAGGTCCCAAGTTCCATCTCCTGTACAGAAAAAAAAAAATTTTTTGTTTTGATGCTGAAATTCTAAGATTAAAATACAGTGCACAGGTCCAGATTAATAGTTGACACGTATACTGTTCACCATTGAAACATTAAGTCCTATATGATTTGTTTCTTGAAATTCAATTGCATTGCTGCTCAGGAGACATTTACAAAGTTCACGGAAGTACCATGCTTGGCCTAGGGGGTCCAAGGGTAACTGTGGATTCAAGGCTTGTTCCAGAGGCTCTTACTTTACAGAGTTGTGGGAAGAAGGGGGGATACAATGTAGCAATTACTCTAGTATATACCTCTGCTGTTACTTGTACTGAATTGTTTGGAGATTCCATTTCCCCTTCTCTCTTTCCCTGGAGGCTGTGAGCTCCCTGAAGGCAGATAACTTTGTCCTTACACAGTGGGCAATACAGAGGGGCTGTGGAAGCCACCTAGGGTGTTGGCAGCCCGTAGTGACAGGCTGGTGGCATTTGTGCTGGTCTTGTGGGTGCTAAGAGGTGGATTCACTTTTGCAAGATGAGGTGAAAGTCCTTCCTTGAGGAAAGTGAAAGTACATTTGCTACAAATTACCTCTGGGCGATTATGTGTGTTTGAATGTGGGGTGTGGGTGGGAAGTGGAAGCAGAGTGAATGAAAATCCCTACTTTGCCCAAGTGGGTGAAATATATACAGTGAAATGTCTTTTTCTCACCTTTGCTGTCATCCCTTCTTTCCCCATAATCTTGCCTCTCCAAAAAGGCTAAACAAAGTCATTTATTTCTCATGCGTATACATACACATGCATGCATATACACAAATACAAATGATTGTATCTTGCTTGTATATATTCAACAAATATCTTTAGTGTCTTTTAACGTTAGTGTACGAAGACTGATTCATTCTTTACATCCAGCATGGATGATCGTGGTGGCTTTTAAAAGTACAGATCATTATCATTGGTTTATGGATTGATCCTTCTGTTAGTAAATGAAGCTTTGTTATAGGTAGAACATAGTAGAACTTGCTTTCAGCAGGAGTTTCTATTATTTTATGTAAGTGAATGGTAAGGTTAGCCTCTAAAGTAATGTGCGTATTGAATCTAGCTAAGTAAAAAAATATCATGCCAAATACAGGGCTTTAGTAAAAAGGTATCAAAGATTTTTAACTTCCTGCCCATTTTTTGATACTGCAAGGTGTGTAATACACTTTGAATTGTGTATTGTAGTGCAGGTCTGGTGCAAGGGAAGCTACCTGTTGGTCAACTGGATACATAGTTTCTAGTTTATGCATTGTGTGTTGCAGGGTTTTATTTCCAAGCTGCCTTCACCTTCCATTTCCAAGGCTTCTAGGATGGGTCCTTCTGTTCAGGGGTCTTTGTAGACTGATATTAGTGAAAACCATATAAAATTGGAAAGATAAATCACCTAAGAAACAGGAATATTCCACAATATGAAATTGTTTTGGGGACTTTGAATTCTGTTTTCTGTGTTGCTCTTCTCTCTGAGTTTATTGCTCTTCTCTCTGAGTTTATTGCAAAGTTTTTTTGTTTGTTTTGGGAATTTTTTGTTTGTTTTGTTTTGTTTTTGTTTTTGGTTTTTTTTTTGAGACAGAGGCTAGCTATGCAGTTCAGGCTGGCTTTGAACTCATGGTGAGTCTCCTGCCTCAGCCTCCTGAGTGCTGGGATTACAGGTGTGTGCTACCACGCCCACTGCAAAGTTGATTATATGAGAGCAAAGAATATTTACATTTTACTAGTCTTGGAATGTGCATTTTTCAGGCACAGTATTAGTGGGATTTTAAGGAGTATTACAATGGAATATTTTTATTAGCTGTCAACATTTGCAATTTGTTTTAAAAGAGAGGTACATTAAAATCTTTTAAAATAATAGTAACCATTATAATAATGCAGTGCAGTTTAAAGTGGTGATTTAAAAATTATTTTGATTATGGTCCACAGTTCAAAATACTTTTTACATTATGACCATGTGTGTGTGTGTATGTGTATTACAAAGTTCATGGTAACATGCTCTTAACTATATGCAATGTTTTTCTTATTTTCTATGCTTTTCTATTTTAATTCATTTAAAAAAGGATGGCTGTAATTTACTGAACTGATTTTACAACCCACTAACGAGTCACAGACTTATAATTTGAAAAATATATGTTTACTGGGTAAATTTGGGTCCAGTTCTTTTTTAAAGCAATGTAAATAAAATGTAATACAGTTTTATAACTTATAAAGGCTATGAAAATAAAAAAAACAAAACAAAAACACCTCCTCTTAATTTCTTTACCCAGAGTGAACATCTTGAGTAGCTTTAATTTATTCTCTAGGAATTTCTCTCCCTATTCCTTAGGATGAACTGGTAGTAGGGCTGGGGATTTAGTTCAGTGGTTCTGCTGCCTGCTTCGCAAGTGCAAGGTCCTGAATTCAATCCCCAGTACCCCCGCCAAAAAAGGATGAAGGGGTAGTGCTACTTTTTGATTTGATCTCTTTCTATCCTACACTCAGATTTTTGCTGTCCCCACATTTCCAATATAGTTACATAACAATTTTGGCTGCATCAGTATTTTTGACATTTTTATGACTATATAGAGCTTCACATTTGAGCCATGTACTGTTACATTAGTTCTTTTCTGTTGTATAAAACTTATTGTGGTCTATAGAGTTAGTATCTTCTTTTTTTTTTTTTAGACTGGCTGGCTCTGAACTCACTATGTAGCCTGAACCGGCTTCAAAATTTAGGTGATCCTCCTGCCTCAGTGTCCTGAGTGCTAGGATTACAGGTGTGCACCACCATGCCAAGCTCTTTTCTATTTTGGTTCTTCTTTTTGCTATGTACTTATTAATTCAGCAATCAAACTCTCTACCTTTTCCTTGTTGATATCTCCTTTCAGGACATTCAAACATATTAAACATTCTTTTAATTTCATCTTCCAAGAGATGTTTTTCCTTAACCCCTTGACATGGACCGATAGCCCATCATTTTGGGTATTATTCCCTTTACCTCTGTTTCTGGAATCTTCTCTTTCTTTGTTTCTCTTTCCTTCTTTCTTGGTTTATTGCTTCATTAGCTTTCTGAGAAAGCATAGTTAGGAGGTAAAGTTTTTTGAAACCATGAAAAATATCTTCATACTATCCACTCCGTGGATAATTTGAGTGAGTATAAAATTCTATTTTAAAGATGTTGTCCCAGTGTCTTTTATCTTCCAGTGTTTCTCTTGAGAAGTTATTTGAATTTCTGATCCTTTGGATGTGACCTGGTTTGTTCCTTTCTGTAATCTTATGGAAAAATCTTTTTTATCTTTGTGAAATCATGAAAGGAGGCCTTTTAGAATTGGAAACTTCTGTTCTTCAGTCCTGATAAAAATTCTTGAATTAGTTCATTAACAAAATTTTCCTCTTTATTGTCTCTGTTCTTTTTAGGACACATGGAGTTCCTTGAACTGATCCACTAGTGGTTTTATTTTTCCTATTTTTCTTCTGTCTTTTTTGGGTTTTTTTTTTTTTTTTTTTTTTTTTTTTTTAAGCCAGGGTCTCACTATGTAGTTGAGACCTGGAACTCACTATGTAGCCTGGGCTGGTCTCGAACTCACAGTGATCCTCCTGCCTCAGCCTCCGGAGTGCTAGGATTACAGGTGAGCGCCACCACACCTGGCTCTTCTCTTATCTTTTTGTCTTTCACTTTGTCTTCTAACTCTTATACTTAGTTTCTCTTTTCTGCTGTTATATTTGTAATTTCCAAGCATTCTTTTTTAGACTGATTTTTAAAAAATGACATCACATTCATTTTTCTTGGTTATGATATCTTCTCATCTGTATAGTGCTAGTTCTCTGAATACTCTGTGTTTCTCCCCTCCCTGTATTTTGTAAAGTTCTTTGTTTGTTTGTTTGTTTTGTTCTCTGTTATGGTAAGGACATTCCTCAGATATAGCAGACTACATCAGTTAAACTGTGGGGTTTCTGCAGGGCAAGTTTTATACATGATTTATCTTTATGTTTTTAATACTTCATATTCAACAATTCCTACCACACAGAAAGTCTTTTGTAAATGGCCTCTGTAATTATTATTATATTATTTAAATCTTTCGTCAAATCCCTTTTCCATTTAACTTGTGGCAATAAAAATTATTTTCTTTTTTGAAAGAACATAGACAAATGCTAAAATTGCACATACCAACTGCTGTCTCAGTTACCCACATTCATGAAAATAATTACTTGTGGCTAGGGCAAAGTGATGGGGGAAACTTTTAATCCTATTTTTGTGTCATCATTGCAAACATTTTAATTAAGAAATTGTTTGGTGCCCTTTAATTTAAGAAGTGTATACCTATTGGGTTGGGGAAAATGGCATAAGAAATTTTCAGAATGATACCAAGTTGGCAAGTTTTTCACCTTTCCAATTAGCTTCTGGAAAAATCAAGTTATGAGATCAGTGGAAAACTTGTCCAGTTGACAGTACAGTTACCCGTGGCAGGTGCTTCTGTGTTTAAGAAAATTTAAAGAACAAGTTTCTCTCAAATAATAGCCATCCTGAACATACGGGTTTCTCAGAATTGTACAAGCAAAAGTATCCTTTCTAGGTCTTCCCCAGACCTAAAGCAGAGCAGGTGTTTATGTGTTTAGAAATTAAAGTTTTCAGAACATTACCTGCAAGGGAAACAAAATAACAGAGAAATCAACCACAACACTCAGAAAGATTACTTGACAGTCTAAGCAATTTGCTGGCAATAGAGCTCTGAAGAAGGAAGAAATGCTCAAATTTGTATGCAAACATGATAAAACAATCAAGCTGTGGGCTTCAGGAGCTATCGTTTAAAGGAAGCTCATTCTGTAAACTTTTTTTGAAAATTTACATTTGGAAGTGTGAAGAAATTACTCCCTTGAAATTACTATATTTGGCATTTTACCACCCAGCGACTAGATGGAAACTAAACACATACAGGTGCACATGTCAGGTTTTCACATCTGTCCCTAAAATTTAGTTCGTAAAAATGTATGGTTCTTCTATTTGATTGTAAATTTAAGGTTCAGAAGGAAAAGTAGAGAAGAGAATCCTTGGAGACATGAAGGAGTATAAGAACCTGAGAGTCTCCAGCCCAAGCCCCAGCATTTGATTGAATCTAGTGATGAGTTCATGTTACTATGAGATGAGCAATTCTGTGAGTTGTTGATAAAGTAGCACTGTTTTTATCAAATCATCCTTGCAGTGGGTTTTCCATATCAAAGTGTAATTATATCTTTTTGAAAAAATCGTTTTAACACTCTAAAATGTTTTTGCCTGTGTAACTTTTTTTTTTTTTTTTTTTTTTGGTAGCAGGGATAGAACTTAGGTCCTTGTGCTTACGAGGCAGGTGGCCAAACCACTGAGCTAAATCCTCAGCCTGCCACTATGAAACTTTTAAGAGGCATGATAGAAACAAAAATGGGCAGAGGAGAGTCATTGTCCTCCACTTCAGTTCTTCCTAATTTCTTCCTTAAGTTTGACCCTGCCCATTTAATATTGTATTAAATAGTTTCAGTCACAGTTTTATGTTTAGTTTTTCTCGCATTTATGTTTTGTCATGCTCCATATCTTTCACAGTTTTAAGTTTAATAACAATATAATTGGGGGAGTTTCATAATTTTTAGTATTTTCTGTATTTTCAGACCTTAGTGTTTTTCTTTTTCCTTTTTTGGTACTGGGGATCGAACTCAGGCCTTTGTGCTTGAGATGTAGGTGGCAGAAACAGTGAACCAAATCCCCAGCCCCTTACTGTTTTTCATGATCATAAATAACAGAGTCTTTTTAGAGTTCTTTGCTTACTAATTGAAAAGCATTTCTTCTCAAGCTTGCTAAAACGAAAACCTTTGTTTGAAATTATATGATAATACAAGCTATTCTCTTTCATTATAATGAAAGTAGAAATCAGCAATTCTTAAATTTAAGAATGAGAGAGACATAGTGTAACAAATGCAGAGGGAGGAGACCACCCCAGCAGGATAGTGAAAGCAGAGGTACAGACTTTATTCACCTGGGCAGAGGAAACTGACAGCGAGCAAGAGGCTGCCAGCTCCAAACAAAGAAAAAGGCAGAAAGCTTTATAGGGCATTGGAAGAAAGGTCAGGCACGTCTGTCATGTGTAGAGGTCCACACATCAATCAAGGCAGATGTAAGGGTATCTTCAGGTGACTTGGCTTTGAGAAGATGCTGTACATTATAGTTATCTGTGTTGGGAGCACCCCATTACATGCTCTGTGTTTGAGACAGTGGGACTTCTGTCTGGCAGAGACAGCACCTGCATCTGCTGTCTGTTTTGTTGTGCTTTTTTTGTATCTCGTCAAACTGTAGCTTGGAATTAAAGAACATATTCACTGACCATTTCATGACCAGGTCAAGCCTGACACATAGAACAGTCATTTTGTTGAGGGCAGCGATAAGAACAACTTCTGTCAAATCTTGTTTCTGCCTAACTTTCAAACCTGAGCGTGCATGGGAATCATCTGAAGGCCATAACCAAAGGTTCTGACTCAGGAGGCCTTGGGTGGGCTTGGACATTTGCATTTCTATCAAGTTCCCTCACGCTCTTCATGTGCAAAGCTCAGGACTGACTTTGAGGAACTGCTGATCTGGACCAGCAATGTCTAATAGAACTTTCATTTGTGATGAAAATGTTATTTCCACTGTGCGTTATGACAGTCACCAGCCTACTATGATTATTAAGCACTTGGCGTGTGGCTAATATGAGCTGGGAACTGAATTTTAAACTTTATTTATTTTAATTAAATGTAAACAGCCACATGTGGCAGGTCTAGACAAAGGTTTTCAGTGTTTGGCTGCAGAATAGAACCACTGGAGAGGCCTTAAAAATAGATGCCTGGCTCCCACCCACCCCAAGGTTCTGGCTTAATTGGGCTGTAGTACACTTTGGACATTGGGATTGTCACAAAGCTTCCCAGGTGTCCCAGTTACTGTTGTTGCTTAGTAAAGCACTCCAAAACTTAGTGGTCTAAAAAAACGATTTAATTATGCTCATGAGTTCTGTGGTCAGCAATTGGGATGGGGTAAAGTAGATACAACCCTACTTCAGTGTCTGGGGTGTGGCCATCTGAAGGTGGGACCTGGCTGAATGTCCAAGAGAGTTAACAGCTTCAAGGTACGATTGCAGATCAAAAAAGCTTAATTAAATTGTATTTCTTGTCTTTTGTAACACACAGGCTTGGTACTTGATTTTCATGAGTAGCCAAGCTTGAAAACCTCTGGCCTACTTTAACATACCAGGCCTAAGCCTAGTGTCACAATTTAAAGGCTGTCCAGCCAGGTGTGTCTAATTAAAACGCCTCTCACCATTTGTTTTTCCTTGAAGTGGGATGGAAGGTATTACTGAAATAATCTAGGTGCTGGGCCTTGCCTCTCCTGTCCTCCGATGCTGACTTGTTGGGAAGGACAGCTTTCCCCAGCCTCAGGCCTCTTTCCCTGCTTGACTCACCTTGCTCTGGTGACCCGAGGGCAGCACCGGGGATCTGGGCTGTGGAGAAAGAAGCAGCCAGGGTGTAGTGGAAAAGGGCTGGAATTCGGGATGCCACTGGGTTCTGCCATTGAGTTGGTTTGTATCTTCTAATTAGCCATTGTTGAATCACTTTTGCCTGTAAACTTCTTCATCTGTGAAATTGAAGACTGGACTAAATAATTAACCCTGTAAGGTATTTTTTTTCGAATTCTGACTTTAAGACTTGTCTCAGCTGTGGTAAATACAGTGTTGAGTCAAAACGGTGCGTAGGTAACATTTATAAGGGCTGAAATGGATTGCATCTTAATTTACTTGTTAGGAGAACTGGGGAGACAGGGTGGCTGATCTGGGGAGGCTGGGATAGCCTGCAGTAGCTGATGCCTCGGGGGCCAAAGGTGTCAGTGAAATGAGACAGCCTCCAGCTCTGGATATCTGCCTTCCGTCCTTATCAGCTAGCTGCGAGAGGCCTGGTTCCTTCCATCACCCCGCGAGCCTCTGGCCTGGGTGTGTGCCCATGTGACATTTAAAAAGTCATTTAATTGGGACCTTGCAAGTTTTTTCCTTCTGCAGTTGTGTTTTATGAGTGGGGGCAATGATGTTTCAGCTACCCTTGCAAGCACACAGCTTTTCCATACAGTCATGTAAGGGGCTGGGGTGGAGAAATGACATCTCCAGACCTGTTAGGAAAAGGCTTTGTTGGGCAGCTTGTCTTCTTTTTTTTTTTTTTGGTTTTTTGAGACAGGGTCTCACTAGGTGGTTCAGACTGCTCTGGAACTCACTCTGTAGCCCAGGCTGATCTCGAACTCACAGTGATCCTCCTGCCTCAGCCTCCAGAGTGCTGGGATTACAGGCATGCTCCACCACGCCTGGCCAGCTTGTCTTGTTTCTGAAGAGTCCTTTCCAGTGCTGCCAAACTCCCACGATCCCATCACAGTGTTTCCCATCTTTCACTGTGGGAGGAGGGACTCCAGGTGTGAGTGTGTGCATGTGTGTGTGTTTCCACTCTGCCTTGTGCCCTGCTCCCCTTAGTGTGAGGGTTAATTCAGAGTCTGGTCTGTAGGTGTGATGAGCTTTGCTGCTGTCAGAAGAGGCGTGAGGAAAGCAGCTGTTTGCCATAGCCCTGCGGGGAGAAGTTCGGGCCTTGTTTTTTGTGTTTGGTCTTCTTTTTTCTTCTCTTTTTTAAAGATGGAACAGGAAGGAAGCCTTTGAGGGAAGGGAAGCTTGGTGCTGCCTTGACTGTACTCCCACCTGGAGTGACCCCGGGCTGGGTCCTTGGGGTACTATCAGGAAAGGAAGCCAACCACAGAAGTTCCATTGCAGACCTGGAAGATGTGTCGCCTAAATTTTGGGAGAGTCACATGTACTTTGTTGAAAAAATTAACAGGTCTTTAAATATACTTATATTCTGTTCTGGGGTTTAGTAAAACAAGTCCTCACAATTGGTGCTTTTCTGTCCCTCTATCTTACTAATCTCAATTAAGTAGAGAATGTGTAAAGAATTACAGCTGAACTTAGAGTTAGAATGGGAGCATTGAAATTGTAAATTTAAAAATGGAATGGAGTTCTTGGTTTTGTTTCCTTTTTTTCTCTTTCTTACTACTATTTATATAGTTAATTGAAGTGTAGCATTCATTATACAAATTGTAATGGACTGGTTACATTGTTACATTGAAAAAGATCCTTAAAATTCCTTGTTTTAAGGGTGGTGTTTTGTGTAAGGAGGGAGGAGTGTGTAGTAGGGAAGGTTTATCGAGATAATCGTTAAATTTGGGGATCCTTATTCAGTTTTAAACATCTGTTTTGATCTAGAGCTGCACAGCATCACAGTACAAACTGGCCACTTCATTGCTTTTTGAGGACTTGAAGTACTGTGGTAACAATTTCTCTCCACAATTCTGGTCCCAAAGTGAACTGGACTAGAATGAAGCAGATTTCCCTGTAAGGTCAACATTGAACCTAACCACTGAATTTGATTCAGTTCTTGCCCTGCTTGGTTTATGACCAGAATCATGGAAAGAATTAAGTTTTTGAAATGAGGTATTGCTGCTTTGGTAAAGTAGTACTTCTTTCTGCAGGATGAGTTTAGGCTACATTTTGATAGCAAATTATGCAGTAGAAGTACATTTTTTTCAAAGTTTCTGGTTTACTTAAATCCTAAGGGATTTTTTTTTCTTAAGTTCTTGAGAAATTATTTAACCAATTTTTTTCAAAGCCTTGGTTCCTCGAGCTGAGAATTTAAAAACAAACAAACAAACTGGTTAAAATAAAAATTTGAGTTAACTGTTACCAAATTCTCTTAAATGTGCCAAGTAAGCACACTAAAAACAAAAATACCACGGTATCTTGGTACCTCACTTAATAAAATAAAGGACAATTTAACACCACAATAGGAGGAAAGATAAAATCACAGGATTTAACCATCAGGTAAATGCAACTTTACTAAAAACAAATTGTCTCCTTTCCTGGGAGCTGATGGAAATACTGCCCTAGTAGATTACTGAATTGGGAAGTGCAGTTGGATGTCCTGCTGTCTGAGGTCTCATGTACCATTACGTTGACAGCTAAGTTAGTTAGAAATATTATTATAGGCAGTCATCAGGGCTGGGCCCTGGAAGAAGTTGACGGAAGATAAGAAAGTAGTACAACTGTGGCTGGAGGAGGTTCGTTGAAGGTCAGTCTTGAAGACAAGGAGAAAGACTACACCCAGTACTCCCCTTGGGATGAGCAGCAGTGATTGCTATTCCAAACAGGAATAAATTACGCTGGGTGGGGAACCAAAACCTCCTTAGCCCATGCATACCATATCATCATAGGATTTTTTTTTTCTTTATTAACTGACCATTGTGTAGCTCAGGGCTAGAGCACTTACCTAACTGTGAAGAACCTGAGTTTGATACCCAACACTGTAAAAGGAAGGAAGAAAAGAATTTGACCAAAGAGTTTCCCTTTTCTGTGTGTATGTTAAATTTTTTAAATGGCTGTTGACATCTTTATTTTTATAGTTTGGTATTGAAGTGTCCACAGCAATCTTTGTTTTATTTTATAGTTTTAATTTTTATTAGTACACGCTTGCAGTACCTAATAATTATATTCATTGTGGGGAATCGGTGCGTGTACCTAACCCATCTTGGTTCTTTGCGTTCCCTTTTACTTCCTTCCCACCTTCCTCCATCTCCTGGTCCCCTTCCCATCTGCAAAAACAAAATACCTTACTGATCTTTAAAAATTTAGATGAAATAAAATTAAAAGCTTTAAAGTATGTCTTTCATACACCTTATATACCTACCCTGAAAGATATTTTATATAATATTTGTGGTGCAGCTGCTTTTGTTTATTTGTTTCTGTTTGCTATACTGGAGACTGTGAACTGAGGGTCTTTGTACTGAACTTCATCCCCAGCCCTTTTTATTTTATTTTTTGAGGTAGGATCTCACTAAGTCTCTAATTTGCTCAAGTGGGGATTGAATTTGGGCTCCTCCTGCCTCAGCCTCCTAGAGTGCTGGTATTATTGGCTTGCACCTGTGTTTTGACTGTTTATATAGGCCCAGCTTGCACCTGTGCTTTGTCTGAACTATCATAGGCTGTCAAGTGTGGAATTTTCTGCTTTTGGCATCATGTCAGCATTCTGAACATTTCAGATTTTGGAGTGTTTTGGGTTTAAGATTAGGGAACTCAATCTAGGTGTGAGCCGTGGCTTTTAAGCTGGCCGAAGAGAAGTTTCATAGTTGCCTTCTGCCCTGTGTCTGTAGACATCAGTTGGGTGCCAATAACTAGTTTTATAAAACATTGTCAGCTGTTGTGGCAGAATGTTATAGTGGCCAGAAGGGTGGACTTTGGAGCTGCTTGTTTGAATCTGATTCTACCGCTTTCTAGCTGGGAAATTCGGGGTAAGTCCCGCGACTGACCATGCTTCGGTTTCCTCATATGCAAAGCTGGAACCAAGAAGTGCAGAGTGTGAAGGGCTCTGGGGAACACATGGTGAGTGTTGACAGTGTTATTTTCACTACGAAAGGGTGCTTAAGGGTTACTGACCTGGTCTTGCTTCTAATATTGTGTCTTACTCATCCTGTATTTTAGAAGAAAGTTTCTTTTCAGCCTGTAAAAAGAGCAGTTAAAAAAAGAAAATTTGAAGGTTTTCGTATTTGTCTTAGAATTTGCTGATTGTTTCTGATTTAAATGTGGATGTTTAATGTAGTATGCATTTTCAAGACTAGCTGTTGGGACCACAGGACCCTGCTCTACAGAGGTGGGTGCAGTGAATTCTGTGAGAGGGACATTCCTCATAATAGGTATTCACCTGTCTCTGGCCAGGTATGTGGCAGGCATTTAAGAAAAGAATATATATCCAGAAGTTGTATGTGAACACCTGTAAGAAGTAAATGTGCTTGACCAATTTTTAAATTTTATTTTTTCTTAGTATATATGTGTAGTGCATCGTGATTGCATTCACCATGGCGAGTTGGTACATGTGCACAACACATCTGAATTCTTTTTGTTTCCTTTCCCTCCCCTCACCCCTGAAAAGTGTGTGTGTGCAGTAAGAATGGGGGATGCCTTGTCCACTTCATGAACAAGCAGGAAATGTGTGTTTTACTTTTTTCTTCTTTTTTCCCTCTGCATGTGAAGCGTCCTGGCCACAGTCCCAGCCCAGAGTTCCGTAAGTGAGGGAAGCACATGGTGCATTGAGCTCTTGGAATCTGCTACTGTAGCTCCTCATCCCAGCCCTGGAGGCAGAGAGCAGGCGGGGGAAGTGGGGTGAGGAATGGGAGGCAGGGCATGGAAGGAGGGGGAGTTGGGATGAGCGGAGGATTGGGTCTGGAGCCCTTCCGTTGCAGCCCCTCTGCAAAGCTGTGATTGGGGAGAGCAGCTGGGACCGAAGAGAGGCGGAGCTGTGTAGATCCCACCCTGCCACTGGGTTGTTTAAGGCCTCTGAGGCATACAATAGATCATCTTCTGCTTTAAATTTGAAAGCCTTTTGCTTGCCTAATAATCCTTAGTAATTAGTCAGCTGTTAATCAGCACATATCAGCTGGCCAGAGAACAGCATTGTCAAGCGGGACACTGAGTATATGGCAACATGTTTGTGTTGGGGCTCTGACAGCGATCAGGAGCAGGGAAAATAAATACACTTCAGATCACTTACTTGCTCCTAGCAGTTGGCTCTGCTTCTGTTACTGGACAGATAATACTTTTGACTGGATAGCTCTGGCTAGGGCTGTGAGTGTTGGGGAACTTCTCCCAAGCCTCTTGTTTACTGAATTCTTTCTAGGGATGTTGGTGATATGCTAGGTGGAGGTATGTGATAGCCATTTAATTGCACTGAGCATTGTATCCAAATTGACCTAAGCATCTTGGTGCTTTTCTTCCATCTTCTATCAGGTCCAAACTTGTTACCCCAAATAAAAGATAGTGACCACTTCTATGTCTGGGAAGAATCTCTACAAATGACTTATCACCTTGAGCCCTTGTCTATCATCTTTTTCCTCCCCTTTCCTTTCTCCTGGCAGCTAGAGCATGCCACACACATGCAGGTACCTTTCAGATGATGTAGGAGTGGGTGAAGTGAAGGATATGGATTTAAATGTTGCAGGAGCTGTGGCCGCGCACATGCGTGTGTGGTAGAATGTTGCTCACATCCCTGTGGTTCTGTCCTTGCTAGCCTGGGCCCTTGAGAGCTCTCATTTCTGTGTTAGATTATTACATATGCCAGGCTCTGGGCAGTTGTGTGGCTTGTTAGGATCGTGGCGGTAGAAATGTAGCACTGTACCCTCCCAACATTGACTACCACTGCCTTGGGCTGACAGTCATTGGCTGTCACTCTTAGCATTCCACAAGGTAAGTTGTGGTTGCCGTCACCCAGTCTTTGGCAAGTGTTCACATTTATTTTATTTTATTTATTTATTTGTTTGTTTGTTTGTTTTAGTTTTTTGAGACAGGGTCTCACTATGTAGTTGAGACTGACCTGGAATTCACTATGTAGCCCAGGCTGGTCTCGAACTCACAGCGATTCTCCTGCCTCAGCCTCCTGAGTGCTGGGATTATAGGTGTGTGCCACCATGCCTACCTATTTATTTATTTATTTATTTATTTATTTATTTATTTATTTTTGGTACTGGGGATCAAACTCGGGTCCTTGCGCTTGTGTGGCAGATGGCAGAACCACTGAGCTAAATCCTCGGCCTACGTGTTCACATTTTAAATGATTGTTGCACAGCCATATAGCAGCCTCATCAGTGAGTTCTGTACAGGTAAATAAATAGTGTGAGAGAATTCTGTCCTAGGTGAAGTCTCAAGTTCAGGAGTTTCCTGTAGTACCGGTTATGTCTCCCCCACGGGTGGTGTGTGTCCCAGACCCTGATGGGTGGACCCTGTACTAACCTGACTCGCTGTGTATTCCTGTGAGCCAGAACAGAAATGGTTCCTCACATTGTTCTGGGGAGAGAGAGGTGGAGGGGGAGAGTTGAGAGACAGGGGAGAGGTGCTGGCACTGTCAGTCACCCGCTCCAGGTCTGACAGGAGTCAGTGGCCTGTGAGGCACGACGCCCCACCATGGCAGGGGATGGTGGTCTTCATGTGGTTCTTTCCCTTGGAGGACCTGGGCCTGTCTTATTCTCTGGTACCTAAACGGCAGTGGGGTTGATGCTGCATCTTCTCTTTGCTCTTGTGTCAGCTGGCAGTGCTTACTTTTCCCCTCTGGAGAACACATGTCCAGAGATGTGCCTGAGTTTATCATTTCTCCAGGGTTCTCAGTATTGTGGGCAGATGTTTTCCAGGAATGTGCACTGGAACAGAAATCATATGGGAATGGCATTCTGCATGGATAACAATAACTTTGAGTCTATTTATATTTTTTAAGTAACCTATCTGCAGTTTTAAAAAAGCCTTTAGTAAGTTTTAATGGATATTATTTAATAAACACCTTATTAACAAGTTACTTATTTTGCTTTTGTTGTTCCAGGGATGGAATTCAGAGCCTTTGCACATGCTAAACAAATGTTCTATTACTGATGTGTACATCAGCCCTTATTTATTTGTTTATTTTTGAGACAGGGTCGTGCTAAGTTGCCCAAGCTGGCCTCAAATTTGAGATCTCCCTGCCTCATCCTTCCCAATAGCCAGAATTATAGCTGTGCACCACTACATCCAGTTTGACAAATGACTTGTGCACAGTGATTACCAAATATATCAGTGGGTCGTAGTTCCATGCCTGAGACTCTTGGCTTGGGAATCAGAACAGAAAGTCAGAGGACTCTGGCTAGCTGAAGAAGAGAAGACCCAGATTGCAGCTCTTTCCTTTGGGGAGTGAGTGGTGAGGTTGCCAGAGGTTGTTGCCAGAGCGTTCAGTACAGTGAGGGTATTATTGCATGACTTAGGAGATGCACAACCAGGTATCTCAGCTCTTTGAACCTGCAGTCTTACAGAAAGGCTTTCATTAGTTCTACCATGGACAGATTTTAGTATTCCAACATGGAGCGGGTGGCTGAGTGCAAGATGGCTCTTTCTTATTCACAGCATTTTTCAATGACAAAAAAGCAAACAGTATGGTTCTACTTAGTAGCTTTATTAACGAATATTATTACTTGAGTGTTGATGATGGAACCCAGAGCTTTGTCCATGCCAAGCACACGCACTGCTCCTGAGCTATACTCCTAGCTCCTCATTATTATTATTTTTAATCCAGATGCCTGGCTTTTTAGAACTTGGAGCTAGCACGTTCGTGGCTTTGAGTTTCTTGCAGGGAAAGTGAGAGGCACCTGTCCATCCTTCTCTTTTTGAAAGCTTAAATAACTTTGTTTATAATATAATTTTTCCTAATTATAAGCATGATGCCCATTCACATCAGACACTTGTAAAGTATAGATTAGAGATAAAACACAATTTGCTCATCTTGCTAACATGTTGATGCATTTTCATTTTTCTGTATATGGTATTTAATACCACCAAAGTGAGTAACTCATTTTTATGGTTATGAAAACAGCTGTTCCGTGCTGCCTCTAGGTAATAACAGTGTATAAAACTTTACAAGACTGAGTTCAGTTAAACATTTAGTCCAAGTCAAAATTCTGTTTCATTGAGGGCCAGGGATTTTGCTCAGTGGTGCTACCACCTGCCTCACAAGTGCAAGGGCCCAAGTTCGATCTCCAGTACCAAAATAAACAAATAAATAAATAAAAATAAAAAATTAAGTCGCCACGTTAGGCCATGTTAGAGATAGAATTTTAAAAATAATACATATTTAGTTCTATGAGTTGACACTGATAATTTTCATTTTAACTTACCTTTATCCTACCAACCTACCTAGTTGAGATTTATTTATTTATTTATTTTGAGACAGTTTCACTATGCAGTTTAGGCTAACCTTAACTCACTATGTATCTCAGGCTGGTCTCCAATTCATGGTGATCCTCCTGCCTCAGTCTTCAAAGTGCTGGGATTATAGGCGTGTGCTACCGTGACCAACCGTAGTTGAAAAATTTTAACTTCACTCAAACCAATATTGTACTTTTTAATTTGATAAGTCTATGGTCGTTCCTTAATCTATAATTACTAAAATGAATGTGTTATTTGTCATCACAAAGGGAAATATAAAATAAAATAGTAGAGTTAGAATCAACTCTAATGAAAAAGCTACCATCGCAGGTTTCCTCAGTGCTGTGCTCTGAAAACATACCACTAATGAAGCATAGTTAAATTGTTTGGAGTCACTTGTAATACTTTTTTCCTCCTTACTCCTAAAAAGGGAATGGAACTTGTGACTCAGTAAAAGTTAGGTGGAATTTTTCCAGAAAACCAGTTTCCACATTTGATCACTGAGTCTCTTAATAATTGTTGGAATATTGGTTATTAAAATAACCCATAGAAGATATTTAATAAAAGACAACAGGGCTGGGGATGTAGCTCAGCAGCACCATACCTGCCTGGCAGGTACAAGATTGAGTTTGATCCCCAGAACCAGGAAAAAAAAAGACAACAAAGCTTTATTCTTCCCCACCTATGATTTTCATATTTGAACTAACTATTCTTAGATAATTAAGTTTTAGATGGTTTATTTCACTGGCCTTGATCGGAAACAACATTTTTCTTATTATCTAGTTAACTTGTGCACAGAACATATCTAGAGACTAAGCATGATTAAGACTTGTCTAAACATGAAACTAAGAAGTATGAGATGAAAATAATCTGGGCTCCTAGGAAAGTTTGTTTCTTTCATTTAGAATACATGAGTTTCCTTTGAAATTTGTGTACCTTTCAAAAATCCTAAAAACACTTCCTTAGAATCAAATTAGGTCAGGTCAACTTTGAAGCTATGTAAATGACAGTATCACCTAAGCATGTGAAGAATTTCCCAAGCTAGTATCAGTTTAGTCCAATTTTACTTTTTTTTTTATAAAGCCCTTAAACTGTTGACATTTTCTTCAAAATGGAGCATTACTGCATACTGAATCTGGAAGATTTCCACTTATATTTTCTTCCTCACTATAACAGTGATATTTTCCTCTGTTTTTATAAATTTGACTTCTTTATGCCTTTTCCAGTGATTGGGATACTTATGTTTTCATCTTTGCTTTGCCTGCATTTGAGGCCAATAGAGAAAATGGTAGTTTCCTAATGTCAGCTTTTGAGCACCACGGACAAGATTTATTAACATATCACTTCCAGCCATTGAATGATCACGTCTTGTAAAAAGCAGATGGTAGTTACTTGAATATCACTGGCATTTTGTCTACCATTTTTCAAGTGTGTTTTATGAGAATTAAGAAGGTGGTTATTTGAGCAGCTAAAAGAGTATGAAGAGAGTTAATGAAGCTGATTTACCCTAAACTAAATAATTACTTCCTGGACTAATATGCTTTCAGATCAACTTTATTGAGGTATAATTTGGCTACGATAAAGTTCACTCACTTTAAGGGAACTTTTTCTTGAGTTTTACAATTTTTTTGTAACCATCATGGTCAAGATGTAGAACCTTGACACCACTGGGATAGTTTTCTTGGGGTGCTTTGCAATCATGGATGATAAGTTTTTAAAGTTGTAAACCTTTTTTTACCCATGTTTCTCCATAGTGACACTTACTCTCTCCAGCATACTTGTTGGTCACAGCATTTCAAGGGAAGCAAAATCTTTTGATGTCCAGACCCACTGGTCATATAATTGAACTATATGAGATAAAAGATTATCTTCATGCACTGAAAGCTTAGAGGGTAGTAGAAAAGAGGACAGACAGATCTGTGGTTTAAATAATTGCATTGGGCCTGGGATTTAGCTCAGTGGTGCTGCCGCCTCCCTTACAAGCTCACAGTCCTGACTGAGTTCAATCCCTGGTACCAAAAATAAAAAAAAATTGAATCAAAGAATCCATCTAAGAAACGTGGGGTTGGCTGATAACATGAGCTTGATTCTGTTAATTATGTTGTCGTTAAGAAGCCAAAACTAATTGGAGGAATCAAATTTGAGTCAAGTATTAGGAAGATTCCAATTAAATAGAAAGGTGTAGATTGGCTGTCGGATGTGTATGGAAGTTTGGAGGAAAATCAGAGAGGCCCACAAGGAACTCATCCAGCCACTGTGGCTGCGCTTCCTCTTGGTGACCTAGGGTGATGTGCAGAGGTAGCCAGAAGTACATATGACCCCTCACCATGTCAGCTGTCTCAGGGCAGGGCCGGGTATAGGTGGTTGCTGTACTGACCTCCAAGCAGAGCCATTCTGGCTCCTGCCCTTTCTGTGTGCTCATCTTTGTGGTTAGTGACCTCTGTGTCACCCTGTCACCAGTCACCAGATGATTTTACAGAGCTTTTCTTTGCTCTTCCTTTTCTGTGATCCTGTGGCTTCCTGCTTCTTTCCAACCTCTCAGTGCTTGAAGGAAAAGAGTGACCTTCTATGGCCATTTCAAGCTTGTTCTCTACTTTATCACCGTATTTTCACTGCATCTAAAAATACCATTGATCTTGAGACACACCAACATATAGATGCCTCAAAAGAAAGCAAAACTGTTGCTAGCCAAACCATTAAATCTTGATTGTTTTGGTGCATCCCAATTAAAAAATGTTAAAAGATAGAAAAAGACAGTACACTTTGAGTACTCCTTATCTGGTATATTTGGGACCAGAATGTTTCTGGTATCAGCTTTTCTCAGATTTTAGAATATTTGCATATACATGATAAGATACCTGGGAGAAGGGATCCAAGTGTAAACAGGAAATTCACTTACATTGCATATATCTTATGTACATAGTCTGATATGGTACTGTATTCTTAGTGTTCCTGTGTCTTGCCTGCAGCTTGCATCACATGAGGTCATGTGGAATTTTCCATTTGCGGTGTCCTGTTCGCATTCAAGAATTATAGATTGGGCTGGACATAGTTCATTGGTATAGCATGTGTTTGCCTACACAACGCCCTATTGGATATCAAGATTTTGGATTTTTGGAGCATTCCTACTTCAGTTTGGAGATGCTCACCTTGTCCTCTGAGTTTATTGCTTGGTGATAAAGCCAGTGAGGACTTCTTCCCAGCTTCTTTCCCTTTGCTGTCTCTCATGCACTTCTGTATGATAGACACAATTCTTCGCTTTGCTTCATTCTCCTAGGAATATATCTCTGAAGAATAACAGGGGACAATATTTCTTGGCTGAGGATGTAGCTTAGTGGAAAGGCACCTGACCAGCATGTTCAAGACCCTGAGTGAAGTTCATTTCCGGTGCTGGAGAAAGGAAGGTAGAGAGAGGGGGGGAGAAGTAGAGGGAGAGAGATTGTTGTAGTTCTCAGACATTTAAAAGCGTGATCATTTTAGATCATTCTAGAAACTGCACATTCTCCTGAGAGATGATAGGCTGGTGTATATTCCCTGGGGAAGGAGAGTGGCTCTCCTGTAGCACCACCCTAACTATAATGGATCGGAAAGGCTGTCCTTTCACATAAAAATGTTGAAGGTTATTATTCTAAAATGTGACATACTTGTTGACCAACCCAATGATATTCATACAGTCAAGTTTAGGATATAAAAGGAAAAAGTTATATGTGGGGAGAAATTTATTTAGCAAAAGCATTTTTGGTTTTGAAGTTAGCACTGTTATTTTTATTATAATTCATTTGTTAAGAGCTGCCAATAAACACTAGTGCCCAGAGACAGATCCATTAGTGTTCCAGTCAAAGCAAAGTCCCAAATTATTTCTCATGGCTCCCACTCTCAGGAATGTTTTCTTCTTTAATTTCCAAAGAGAGTTTTTTCCCAGTGACTCATACCCTTTTCTTATGATTTTACCTTTTTGGCAACTTTTAACTCGGAAGTCCAGGAGTCACAAATGCCACTCAGAATGAGTGTGTAATACAACTTTTTCTAGCCTTCAACCCCTTCTCTTGAGGGGAGCTGGTGGGACCTGACAGCTTTGAATTGAATGAGGAAACCTACTGTTGGCTCTCTGACTTTCATGTTTGTTTTTAGGTTCAAGTGGAAGTTTAATAAACACAGTTGAAAATCATCTACACTGCTCTACATGAGTCCTCTCCACTTGTTGATAGAGAAGGTGTTCAGACCATCTTGTTTAGAGTTGTTTACAGTGACTGCCTGTTTCTACCCAGTTTATTTTTCTAAGAATAAATTCTTTCCTGTCCTGCTTTCCAACTCTTTGACTCTTATGTGTTCATACAAAGAAACATCTGGTATTCTGAGAGTTTTATTTTTGGTGGCAAATAAATATTTTATAAAATACTTAGTGTTGCAGCGCCCAAGTATAATGTAGCACAGCTAATAAAGAGCAGTCTTCAGATGTACATAAAATACATGGATCTGGATGGGTGTGGCTGTTTTCCATGCAGGCTCTTTAAATAGCAGTGAGAATATCAAGAGCTTCTTACAAGTTCTTATGAAGCTTCAGGCATCTTGCCAGTCTTGCTTGTCATTGTATACCTAGCATGGAGGCTTACAATAAACACTGAATGAATGATAAAGTTTATGTAGCTCATGAAACAATGACTTGTATAAGGCTTCCAGACTAATTTTTTTATTTAGAGATGAATGATACCAAAATTTTCTTATTGCTCACATAATATCATAATTTGATTTTTTTTTTTTTTTTTTGAGAAAGGGTCTCACAATGTAGTTCATGCTGTTCTTGAACTGACCATGTAGTTCCAGCTGGCCTTGAACTTGTGGCAATTCTTCTGCCTCAGCCTCCCAAGTGCTAGGATTACAGGCAAGCACCACCACACCTGGTCATAATTGGATTTTAAATATTGAAGGCAATGAGTAGTAATGAAAATCCATTTAGTGTTTGGTTGAATAAAAAACTTTGACAATAGATTAGGTAGAATAAATGAAATTATTATACACTAAGAATTAATTGAAAACATCACATTGTACTTTCAAAGGGAACCTGAAGGAAATGAATTGACTGATTTGAAATATAAGGATAGTTGATAGAAAAAATAAATCCTGTGACAATACCCAATTGTTGTAGTCATTTCCTTTTAAAATTCTAACAACAGCTGTGATCCATTTATAGAACAGTTTTTACTATTTATAACTTGTGAACTAATCTTATAAGTAACAAAATATGTTCTTTGATATTTATAGGCATTTTACTTAGCAATTTCAAATACTCAGAAGTCTGATGTATCTAGTTTTTGGCTAGACATGTAGTTGGATGCGTGCTTTTCAGGACACTCTACAGTAATGATAGATGGGAAAAGGAATTTCTGCAAAGAGGAATGGAATTCCCAAGAAAAATTATTAGAGAAGTTCTCAGAAGTTCCTTCAGTATCTTTTGAGAAATTTGGGTTGATGTGGTGAACTTGCAGATATAGTAAATGAAAATAATGTCACTGAAGACAGGACAGTTGATTGGAAATGTTGGCCATTGGTCGTGGATTAAATCTCTCCTTGTGCTTGGGATGTAGCTGTGACTGGATGGAAGTGCCTGAGCTTGTAAAGGCAGGTGTCTGTCACAAGGAGAGCCTTCCATTCCTGCCTCAGGTTAGCAGGGTTGCTTCAGTAGCAGTGGCAACAGCTTTGAGAGATATTTCACCACTGGAAATGCTTTCTGTGAATGGTTTCTGGAGGAAGGCTGGTGGAGCCCTCAGGTACTTCTTATAAAAAGTTTTTGGAATAAGTGTGTGAAATTATTGTGATGTTAAACTTCATGACACTGAAGAAGAGGAAGACAGAGAGGAAGAGGAAGGAAAGAAGAAGAGGAAGAGGAAGGAAAGGGGAAGAGGAAGAAGAAGAGGAAGAGGAAGAGAGCAGTCACAGCGCAACAATTCCACCTGCTCTTAGTCACTAGATGTACATCCTGTCTTTAAATATTATGGTTAAACCCAGTAATACCTACACTACTTTATTGAGGCGTAACTTGCCTCCTAAATTAGATGACAAGTTTCTTGCATGTTGGGATCTTGCCTTAGATTTCTGATTTCCATCTTGGTTCTTCTCACAGTGTTAGGTGGAGAGCAGATGCTGGATAAGACTTTACAGTATTGGGCCTGGGATTTAGCTCAGTGGCACCATGCATGCCTCATAAGCTCAAGGACCTGAGTTCCACCCCCATACGGGGGGGGGGGCTTGTGGTATTTAATTTGAAAAGGGAAGGAAAACAGGTGACACTTAGCTGAGTAGATGGTAGTCTTTGAAAAAGTATGCATGCACTGGGTTTTTCTATAACTTCTTCACAGTGGATCTGTTTTTAAGGGTAAGTAATAAGCAGTGGTTAAAGGTAGAGCTCTGGTGACAAGATTGCCTGAGCTTGAGTCTCATCTTTTCCACATTAATGTGTGACTCTGGGCAAGTTACCTCTCCTCTCTAAGCCTCAGTTTCCTCATTTTCAAATGAGAATGATATTTCATGAGGATGTAAGGGTTAAAGGAAATTAACAGTTTAGTTCTCGGAACACAACCTGGTGAATCTTAAGTCAGCTTACTTTGTTTATTGTGTGCCCTCAAATTGCTAGACTATAAAATTGAAAGCATTGTTAAAAGACTTTTAAGAATTTATGTTTATATGGGAAAATATGGCAGCCCTTTTAGGTAAACTTAAGTACTAGGACAGCAGTCAATATCGGTACCATTATCCTTATTTTTTTAATTTTTAATTTTTGGGGGGTTTTGAGACAGAGTCATACTGCAGAGTTCAGACTGGCCTTGAACTCAAAATAATCCTCTTGCCTAAACCTCCTGAGTGCTAGGGTAACAGGTGTGTGTACCACCAGGCCTGGCTTATCTTTAAATATAAAAGACAGTGATAGATGTGATGAATTAATTTGGTTGCATTTAGGCAATAATGAGGATGTGCACCTATCCCACTTCTGGGATAAAATATCTGACACCTGCAACTTAAAGGACTGGTTTATTTTGGTTTATAGTTTCAGAGGTTGCAGTCCTTGGTCAGCCAGCTCCAAGGCAGAAACATCATGGTAAGAAGAGCATGATGAAGAAAAGCTGCTCAGCTCACAGCATCTGGGAAGCAGAGAGCAGGAGAGTCCCACAGGAGTCAGGGACCAGATGTGGTCCTCGAGGTCACACCCCATGGCCCACCCAGACACGCCCAGAAGTGTGCTTTACAAATCTCCTAGATGTTAGTTATCATGTATATAAATTTGGCCAGAGTCCATATTGAGTGGCCATTTAAAACTTTTAGTGGAAAAAGTTCATATAAAACTTTGCCCCATCAGTTACTCATTGGAGCACTTTGAAAATGAAAGCAAGCAGGTTGTCCATGAAGTGAGTTAGTAGAATAAATTTGACATGGTTAGATTTAAATAAAAACAACCAGGCTCTTGATTTTAGTCCTCGCTTAGTTGCTAAGAAGGATCAGGGTTGAGTTACATTTCCATCTGTGGAAACAAGTTGGATTTGAGGGGCTGAAGCAGATCATATCCAAGCCTCCTTCCGACACTCACACATAGAACTGATTGTTTGGCAAAGGCTTATAGGTAAGTGCAGCTAATTGGGGTTCTGGGGGTACTAAAACATGCTCCTTATTTCCCATTTATTTAGTCATTTATAGTCACTAGCATTCTTTGAAAAAAATTTTTAAGATAGTTAAAATTATGAAGATTTTATAAGTCTTTAGTACTTAGAGGCTTTTCTAGGTGGGTGGCCATACCTTATTTTTAAGTATCTTTAAGTTTTATATTTCCTTTGGATTTTTTAAGGCACAATTAAAAGTGTATTTGAGGATTCTTGGGCAAATAAAGATAAGTTCCTAAGATTAAGGGATAGTTATTGCTTTGTAATATTTTCAGATTCTCAGCTATTAAATAAATAATGCTTTTGTTAAATTCTGTTGGAGCGCTCATCCAGCAAACACAGTCTGAGAAAGGAATGCGGGTTTCTGTACATGTTCTGCTATCTCTTGGTCCTTAGGAATGTAAGAAGGCAAATTTAACCAGTGAAATCCATAATCATAGGGCTGTGTTTGGTAATCTGTTAATAAATAATTTTGTAACAGCATATGGATTATTGTAATCGTATATTCTTAATCTTCTATACCTCTAATGAAATACAAAGTTTGCCCTCAGAATTATTCAAATCTCCTCTCATTTTTAGAACAGAATCAGCTCTGCTTTCTCTTACAAGTGAAGAAGCAGAGATTTGTCATTTTGTGTTTATGGAGATAAGCAGAAAAGCTCAGATACTCCACACTCTGAGACTCTGCCAGTTGTAATTTACATTTGAACAAGGATTACAAAAGAACAAGGATTAAGTTAAACAATTAGAGCAGTATGCTACAGACTATATCCTAGGAGAACTATTTGGGTCATTAGTTTTTGTTTTCAGCAGACTCTTGCATTGTGAACACCCAGTAAATTGGTTGTAATTAATAATTGTCTTTGTGCGAGTCTTTGTGTAAGAAGGGAGCTAGCTAAGTTTGTGACTGCATTTTGTAGGAAATATATCGTGTTAGTTCATCAGTGAGTTTTATGAATGTATATACATTCTTGTAATTATTATTTTCAAAATCTACCAGTAGTGTAATTGTCATCTCTTTAACTGTGATTAAATTTGGTCTGTTAATTTGCTATTCTTCAGGCATAAAAACTTGAGTTGGCACTCACTTTTTTACTTTATGTACAATATTATGGCGATCTGTATAGCGCAGGGCATTTTAAACTGGGGTCAGTGAATCCCTGAAATTAAATGCAAATGATGTGTTTGTGTGTGGATGTGACCTTTTTAAGGGTGAGAGTTTGTATCTTTAGTCAGATTTTCAAAGATTTCTACAACTCTAAAAAATCAAGAACAGTGGTGTCAGGTATATTTTGTGGTTGCATTTCGAAGCATGTTTTTCTTTTCTTACCCTAACTACATTAGGCCTGTTTCCCTTCCTTAGGAGAACTGCGTGAACAGCAAGATACATTTAGAGAGCCCATATCCAGTGAAGGTCTCCAGACTGCTACAGTTGTTTATATTAAAGTGCTGAAATGTATCAGCGGTTACCTATTATGTCTCTAATCACTCAGCCAGAATTAAAATGTTGTGGGTGGCTTTAATTCATGGCAGGAAGGTCTTTGTGGTTACCATAATAAATATTAAGCAGAGCTTTCCCCAAAGCCATTGGTCACATGCTTTGTCTCACTAGTAATTAACTTATCCGTGAGCTATGGGACACTCCGGTGACTTTTTCCTAAAAGATTTATACTTATGACAAACCAGAGTACAATAAAATTTTTAATGCGGTGTACTCTTCTGACCCAGAGGAGGCTAATGCAAAGTTCTAATGAGCTGTGATGGATGGTGGAGGCGAGTGTCAGTGTCTCCTTTGAGGTATCGCACATTCCCTTCTCCCTCCGCCTGTTCCCCCACAGGTCATGTTGTATATGGTACCTGCAACTGTGTGTTCCTACTGACAGAAACATAAAGAAAGTAAGAAGCTGTTAATCAATAGTTGGGAAAGCATCTGAGTGTGTATATTATTTTCACCTGCTACTACATAGGCCTTCCTTATTGTAGAAGAAGTAAAGAAAGTCGTGTGGTCAGTACTGTGCCAAGTTTGGGAACCAAAGTGTTTCCCTTCGGTGTTCATGTACCCGAACTTTCTTTGCTGTAGGAAATCTACAATGTTGAGAGAGTGAATTGATTTGTCAATTTTTTTTTTCCTGAAGGCGGGAGACATTTGACTGTTTCCTGTTCCCCAGAAAAAACATTACTCTTCTGAGGCAGAAATTTGTGAATCCACAATGTCCCTTTACCCCAGCACTATCGCTTTTAGGGCCATCTGAAGCCACTTCACTACTCGATGAGAATTAACTTAGACCCAGGACACTTTGATAGTGACTCTTCCAGTGGAGCCTGTTCTGATCCTTTAGTTCTAGCATCTCCTTGCCTGGGACCAAAAAGGAGCAAGAAACTCAGTTAAGTGACTTTACATTAAAAAAGAAAGTTGAATTTAGGATGAAAGCATGGAAAGACTATCCTCAGTATCAAATGCTATTTGTTTCCTATGCTAAGTTTTCAGTTTCTCTTTGGGAAACAGTTTTAATTTTTTTAAAATTTTGAAATAAAAATTGTCAAGAGCCAGACGTGGTGCATACCTATTATCCCGGCATGTGGGAGGCTGAGATAGGAAGAATACCCTGGTGCAAGGCCAACCTCAACTGTACAGTGAGACCGTGTATCAAAAACCAAAGCAATCAAACAACATCCCCCCAACAAAAAACCATGTCAATTGCCAGAAAAGCAAATTTACGCATTTTAAACCTTTTGAGAATTTTTTTGAGTCAGTATTTATTGGTGGGGAAAAAAGTTTATTATTTGAACTCTTTGAGAGTAGGTTGAATATATCATAGCCATTTAGCCCTTAATTATCAAGGGCTGACTTTTTTTTTTTTTTTTTTGAGTTTGTTGGTACATTCTAGGTATACAAACAATACAGTTACATTCATTAAGGGCTGACTTAAGAATTTTTCCAAGTACAGAAAATTTAACAATCTTGGTCTGGTGTCTTGGGTTTTTGAAATTAAAGGAGGAACCTGGAACAAAACAAGCTAGCTGGGCTTAGTTATCAAATTTTGCTAAGAAAGATTTGTTCTCTTTAAGTTGCTCTGTAAAATAGAGCTGTTTGAATTTCCATACTTTAAAAAAAATTTAAACATCATATGTCTAATAAAGGAGCATAACATTTATATGTTTGTTTTAAACAATTAAGAAAAAAATGCAAATACCCTGTATCACTAACTAGGTACTTTAAAAAAAAAGAAACCCAGGTACCTTTTGTCTCTTGTATATCATCTCTTCTGGTGCCACTGTACCTGTGAAAGGAAATAGCTGCCTTGAATTTTGTATACTGTTCCATACTTTTCTTGGTAATTTAACTGCATTTAGCTTATGTTTGCCGTTTTTCTGTAAATGAAATTATACTGTGAACTTCGTTTTATTTGCTCAATTTTTTTTTTTTTTTTTTTTTTGCGGTAGCTAGGATCAAACTCAGGACCTGGTGCTTGTGAGACAGATACGGCACCACTGAGCCTAATCCCAGGCTCTGCTCAATTATTTTTGCAATTGCTTTATTGAGGTATAATGTACATGTAATAAAATCTACCCATTTTAAGTGAACAGTTTGAACTTTGGGAAAAGTACATACAGCTGTGCAAATGCTTCCACGGTCTGCTTTGTTGTGAAGATTCATCTGTCCCTGTCCATGCTTACAGCTGTGCTCACTGCTGCTGTGGTTTGGCATTCCACTGTGGGGATGTGCTTCAGTTTGTCCTTTCACCGGAGAGAGACATTTGGGTGTTTTCCAGTTTGGAGCTTGCACCGACAGTGCTGCTATGCGTGGAATTGCTGGATCATTGAGCATGTCCACATGAAACTACTGTGTGTATATATAAAACTGTTTCATCCCACTGTGTACCTGCTTACTATTATCAGATTTTAAGAATTTTACTAATTTATAGCTTGTAAAATAATTTCTCATTGAGGTTTTCATTTGTATTTCATAACCAATCAGATTAAACATTTTTCATATATATATATATCAACTGTTCACTTTCTTCCTTTTTCTAAAATGCCCACTCTTTTTTTCCTTTTTCTCATTGATTCTTAGGAGTTATTTACATATTGCTCATATTAATCTTTTGTCACACACAAATATCTTTCCTTGGTTTGTGGTTTCTTTTTTCAGTTGGTTTTGCTTACTTTGTTAATTATCAGAAATGTTTTAAAAATACTAAAATTTATCCTTTGCCTTTAAGATTGATGCCTTCTGTGTCATTTTTTTTTTTTTTTTTTTTTTTTTTTTTTTTGTGCCAGGGATACAACGCTGGACCTTGTGCTTGCCAGGCAGGCGGTGGAACCACTGAGCTAAATCCCTGGCTGTGTCTTGTTTTTGAATGTTGTTTGTAGGCCTGGAGAGGTAGCTCAGTGGTAGAGTGCTTACCTAACATGCACGAGACTCTGGGTTTGATCCCCAGCACAAAATACTGTAAATAAATAAATCAAAAGGTGTTTATTGCCTCAGGTAATAAAAATACTCATATATTCTTCTAAAAGTTTTAATTTTAACATTTCACATTTAAGCCATTGAAATTGATTTTTAAAAGATAGTGGTGTAAGGTCTGGTATTTCTCCCCAGTATACACAGCTAAGTGCCCTCCCTCCGTTTCTTGAATGTTCACTTTTGTCATGCATCTGTATGTTGCTTCTGCCATACCAGCTTCCAGAAGACTCCAGATGACATTCTTTAACCTTTCTTTCCTATTTCAGTGTTCTGTTTGTCTCTGAGGCAGTACTGTAATATCCACATAACTGATAATGCCAGGGCCAGTTTCCCATTGTAGGCAAGTGGCTGCATGTGGCTACTTTTCTGCACAGGGATCACTTGGTCATTCTTGCAGAGTATCATTAAAAAATGATAGGAGTGCACTGGATGAATAGTCCAATGTAGAATGAACTTTACAATATTGGGTATTTGAATTCAAAGATATTGTCTGTCTCATTTACTTTGTGTGTGTCTGTTGTACTGGGGATTGAACTCCGGACCTCATGCATGCTAGGCAAGTGCTTTACCGCTGAGTTGCGTCCCTAGCCCTTTGTATTTTTTATTTTGAGGAATGGTCTTGGTAAATTGCTCAGGTTGGCTTCAAACTTGTGATCCTATCTTAGACTCCCCAGTAGCTTGATCTATAGGCCTGGGCCACCATGACCCACTTAGGTCTTTTTTAACAATAAAAAATTTTACATAAAAGCAGTCTTCGTAAAGTTCTTACACATCTTTTTTTTTTTTTTTTCTTTTTTGGTGCCGGGGATTGAACTCGGGCTCCTGGTGCATGCAAGACAGGTGACAGAACCAGTGAGCCAAATCCCTGGTCCCTACACATCTTTTTTAATGCTTATAGCTAGGTACAGTATTTTCCTTGCTGATATAAGGCATCTCTTTAAATTTTCAAATTGAATTATAATGCGATACCTGCATTCTTCCATCTGTACATCTAAGTGTACAACTTGCTGAGTTTTCAAACTGGACACCGGCTTCCAGAACAAGAAGCAGAACAAGAGCAGCTCCTGGGAGCCCTGCCCCTGCCCTCTTCCTTTCTTGTTATTGCAATCATCTGCAGGCCTTGAGCCACCACTGCTCTGGCTTCTAAAGTCGTGGTCTCCTTTGGCCCGTTTTGGTGCTTTACCTAGATGGAGTCCTAGAGTAGGTGCTTTTCTCTATCTAACTTCTTGTCTCTGAGAACATTTGTCATCAAGCTGGAGCATGTTCATTCTCTTCTGAGTGATATGGTGAACCTTTTAGTGATTTCAGTGATGATAAACAGCTGGCTGTAGCACGTGTGCCATAGGTTTGCCACCACTGCCCTAAGTGGTCATTTTAAGAGGTCATTGTATTTTCTGTATGTTTTTTGTTGTAGCTTAGAAGTGTCACCAGACTGGTCTGAGAGGTCCCTGAGGCTGAAATAAGGAACTTAACCCATTGTTTTGTAGAAGAAGTTTGGAGGTTGGCCGACTCCCATAGCAGAAAAATAATTTTCAGTAAATTTTAGTAAGGGACAGGGTTTATAGGCAGAGATTTTAGGATTCACTCAAGAGTGTGGGCACTTAGATGGTGGCATAGAGTAAATGTCGTTGAACAGAAATATGTATGTTGATCTATAATACTTTGCATTGTTGAGTATATTCAGAGAACTAGGTAATTTTCATATCTGTGGTGAGGCCATTTAATACTTACTTGGACTTTCCCACATCCCAGCATTTTAATAATAATGCTAATAATGATATAGATAGCCCATCTTTTTAATCTCACTCTGAATGGAAAACCAAAGCAAATGTATTACTTTGTAGGGCTTCCATAACAAAATACCACAGACTGGGTGGCTTAAATAAGAGAATTCTGTGCCTCACAGTCCTGTAGGCTAGAAGCTTGAGATAAGGCATTGGTGGGTTAGTTTCTTCTGAAGCCTCTACCCTTGGCTTGCAGATGGCCACCTTCATCTGGTGTCTTCACATGATCCTTGTTTGCTTCCTTTTCCTGATCTCCTTAAAAGGGTAGAGATCATACTGGTAGGATCCAGCCTATTTTAACTTGTCTTTTTAAAGTTTCTGTTTCCAAATATAGTCATATTCTGAGGACCTGAGGGCTGGGACTTTATTATTTGAGGGAGGGGGAGTGCACAATTTGGTCCATCACAGCAATTTAAGATGCTTTATGTATTTAGAGCTTATCCTGTAGGTTGAGATTTTTGACTTGTGATTTGTATGTTATTCACTTCACTTTCTTTGATGTAATTAGGCCAGAGTTAGTAGACCCAGGCTATTTGAAATACAGTGAGAGGAAAGCAGCTTCTTAATGATTTAGGAGGGTAATATATTTGGGTAGCGGAATGGATTCCACCCTGAAACACCAATTAAAACTTTTTCAGTGACTTAGAATTACATATGTTAAATCCTAATTAAAAAGTTTGTCATAAGAAACTGCAAACTACAGGAGTTCTTGTTAGGGGGATAAAAATGTGTAGCACTTGAAATGCAAATAATCCTGTTGTTTTACATCAAGTTAATTATGTAGCCATAAGGCCCAGTCCTATTCAGCTGTATTTGATACGTAGTCCCCTGTGAGGTCCACTCCGAGAAAACCCTGTGTCTGCTAAGGGAAACCAAGTTCTGTCTTAACTCTGCCATGCACCTTGAAAGAAGGAAACACTGATTAGGAAGATGAAATATACAGCATGTAAGGTTGATCTTTGACTCCAGTTTAGATTGAATCTGTAGGTTCACCAACAGTATTTTCCTCCCACATGTAAAATCAGTTAAACAGTAACACTTTGTCCATAGCAGATCATTTCCATGCTCTACGCCCTTGTTATGCAGTGTGATTCCTAGACCTGCAGAATTGGCCTACTCGGGAGCTTGTTAGAAAATGCAGAATCTCAGGCCTCACCAGATGTACTGAATCAAAAATCTACATTTTTCCAAGATTCCCAAATAATCTGTATACATGTTCAAACATAAGCATGGATTTAGGTTGTGATAATAACAGGACTTTAATGACTTTTACCAAAAGGACTTTTACCAAAAATGCCCAGCAATGGATTTTGTCCTGGTTTTCTTCTGTCCCAGTGTTGTATCTCATGGCTATAGACAGAGGGCTGTCTCTAGCCCCATCACTTAGCAGCTTGATAACCTTCTCTTCCCATCCCTTTTCTAATCTGTAAATGAGGATAATGCTGAAAGATTAAAGGAGTAAAAGTGTATAGAGTTCTTAGAACACTGCTTGGCACGGTGTTATTACTGGCCACTTAGGTTCAATGCTCAGGCTCATTTGCTTGCTGCTGACCAAATCAAAGGAGGTCACATATTCTGGTTAAAAGGATTTATTTAAAGCTAGCTCTGAGGAGAGGGAGATGCTTATTTTACCTAAAATAATCATCACACCTTGTACAGGTGAGTAAGGGTCTTTTATGGTAAGGGTTACAGACAGTGTAGGTCTCCATGCTTTATCATTTCCAGCCGTCTTCAGCTCAGTGACCCCTTCCATGTGGAAAGGAAACGGTTCCTGTCTTGTGGAGCTGGCATCTCCACATTGTCGCTTCATATGGGCCCAGGAGAGGAGGGGCTGCTGGTTATGTACTCAACAGGAGGAAGTTTGGAGAAATTGCTTATCTCTACAAGAAAAAAGAAAACCAAACTTTTGAAGTTCTGTTTTGTAGTGCCAGTTACATTGTTAGTTGTGATTTTATCACTGGCTGTTGTTATAATTATTTTATTAATTATTATCACCACTATCACATAACCAAACTGTGCATTTACTTAGCCTAGGAAAATACCTGGTGATTATGTAATAATAAATGCAGCAATTGCTTTATAGTGAACAGTTTATCTCATAAATGCAGATATCATACCAGTCCCCCAGGTAAAAACTGCTCCCTGAAAGAAGCAATGAACTATAGAAACTTGTAAAATAAAAACTTAGTATAGGAAAACTGTCCATGAACCGTCCATTCTTTCCCCTTGCTTCTCTACCACAAAGACACTCAAGATCTGTATTTCAGTCATGGCTTTCTTTTTTGACAGAAAGCATTGTCTGCTGCTAGGAAGTTCTGGTTGTACTGGGGTGATGGGGGTACTTGTGGTCCTTACAGCCTGAATCCAGTGACATGGGCCCTGGTCCTGCTGGTCACAAACTAGCTGTACTGACTCCAACAATCCATATACACAAACATGTGACATTCAGCTCGGTGAGTGTTGGTGTTCTTGATCCTGTGAGTGTATGTATCATTCCAACACGCTTCTGTGAGACTTCATTTCCATTTCAAATGGTTGGACTCTGAGACTTTAAAGAAGATTATAGCCACTGACAGCAAGAGTGTTGAAGGGATAATAAACTTGAATGGCCTGGAGGAGCTATTATAAATAAAAACAAATCCAGTGTAACAAATTTCTCTGTTATGTTACAATGAAGTATATCATCACTGCTTTGCTGAATATTGGATGTCAGATGTGTTGAAACATCTGTTACTAAGCTGTGCCCAGAATGTCTTATGTCTTCCTTGTAGGAAATATTGTTAAAAGATGTCTCCTTTTGTTTTGGGGTTGTTAATATGCAGCAGATGCATGGGGCAGGAGTAGGGGAGAAGACAGGAAAAAGCACCTCAGGTTTTTTCCAAGATTTAAATTTATTTGTCTATATTTTTATTTATTTGGAGCAAATAATGGCAGTCTTAAAGAATTTGTGTCAATTTGCTTGCATAATAGTCCCCCCACCCCGTAATGGGGATTGAACTAAGGACCTTGCACTTGTAAGGCAGATCATTGCCACTGAGCTAAATCCCGGCACTTGCATAATAACTGCAAGTTAAATGACCCATGTCTTCATCATCATGGGTTTTTGACATGCAAGTCTATAAAATTTCGTGAGAAATTGAATAAATCAAAAGTAGTTTTATAGAATGAGTAAATATAAATTAGCTGAATATATCTCACATATAGCAATGCCTTTTTTTTTTTTTTTTTTTTTTTTTTTTTGGGTGTGTAGATTTTTTTTTTTTT
>NW_022900922.1:24001037-24079973 GCF_012274545.1 Fukomys damarensis
TCTTTTTTTTTTTTTTTTTTTTTTTTTTTGTAGGAGTTGAAAGTCTTATTTAGTTCCAAGTTGATGATTTAAGAAAAACTTGTATGTATGGCAAGAGAATGAAGGGAAGAGAATTTTTAAGTACTATGTTGGATTCGTTATAGCTCAGAAAACTGAGATATTAGTTTCTGACATTTCAGTGAGATTTAGTTGCCAATTTTCTAGAAGGAGTAGTTATTTAAAATTAATACTTCCTCATTCTTTGTGTGAAGTTTGCTTTAGATCCTGTCACAAGCATATGCTTCAAGGCTGTCATACTATAGTGGGCTCAGTTCTTCACTGGGTGAAAGACAAGACAGGAAGTCTTTCAGGAACATCCCATCTTCATGAAGCCCTTCAGGATTTCTTCTGTGTGGAGCAATATCTCCACCCTCAACTTCAGGAACACTTCATCTCTTTCCTTTTGTATTGGTTCAATTGTGTGTGTACGTGTGCTGGTGGTACTGCTGCTACTGTTGTGTTACCTCTTTGGTATGCCTTGTTTCATCACCATCCTTCTTTTATTCACCCAGCAGCTCTTTGTTGTCTTTATTGAGCCCTTATTGTGTATCAGGCACCATGCTTCCTAACTGGAATATGCTC
The DNA here is from genome assembly GCF_012274545.1 of Fukomys damarensis. NCBI lineage: Eukaryota > Metazoa > Chordata > Mammalia > Rodentia > Bathyergidae > Fukomys > Fukomys damarensis. The sequence continues at coordinate 24,001,659 of NW_022900922.1, forward strand.
TGAAAACAGGATAGGTTGTTGTATGTCCTTATATTGCACAACTAATAGTCAAATGAAGGGTGATGCTTAAGGTGCAGAGGGCCATCTCTAAAATTCTATAATTTCATGTATCAAAGGTCTCATTAAATCACCCCCATGCCCTAATTGAAAGGCAAGTTTGCTTCCCTAGCTATATGAAGAGACCTTTTGTCACTCTTTCCAAGCAACACATTTACATTTACTTTGTCTTCGGGGCCAAGGAATAAGTTATTCCAAATTTAGCTCAGACACTTACAAGGAGAAACATTTACAAGGCCCAAGAACTAAAACAGTTTGAAATTACTGGTGAGGTCAGTGCTGCCTCACTCTGTATGGAGAGTGTGCCGCCTCTTGGATTCAGGACCAACCAGCAGTGACAACTCTTGGAATACCAGAGATTCCAGTTGCTGTTCTCCTTATTGGATTGTGGGCAGCGAATCCTGATTCCACACTCCCTTTTCTTCTTCACCTAACCCACTTTCTGGTTGTTTTCCCACCCATTTTTCTCCCTGGGGGAATGCAGAACATTTAAATGTAGCACATAAACCTGCTTCATAGAAATGTGATTATGATGCTAGGTGTGGTGGCTCAGGCCAGTAATCCCAGGCTCAGGAAGCTAGGGCAGCAGGATCATGAGTTTGTGGCCAGCCTGGGCAACATAGCAGGTCCGGAGCCAGTATGAACTGAGATTTTATCTCAAAAACAAAACAAAACAACAAGAACAAGGAAAAAAATGCCTACTTAGCATATCAACAATGAATGTATCTTTTAAGATAATGTTTGTGTCACTCATTAATATTACTTGATATATTTAGATGGATAAATTCCCAATTCTCATGTTTATTTCCTTGGGCCTCATCTGTGAGCTAGGGGAGTAAGAGCCACATTCTAGGATTACTTGGTGATTAAATGAAGCCATATGTGTAAAAGACTTGGCACTACCCTGGCACACAATGCCCACACCTCTGCACCCTGTTTCTTCTTACATCGTTGCTTGGGACTGCGGTGTAACCAAGGGTGCGTACATTAAACCTCTCACAGCTGCAAGACCGAGACGGACAGACAGACAGGGCAGTGATGAAAGGCTTGGCCCTCTGTCCCCAGATCAAGTGTTCTAGCTGTCAAATTAAAATCGGCTTTTACACAGGAGATATAAAATGGCTATTCATCATCCATATTGGTTTGAATTGGTCAGTATAGATCTTCTTTGTGTTCCCATTGGGACAGAATTCCTTGTTTTCATTTTAAAAACAACTTCTATAGAGTAAGAGATAGGGTGGTGCTAGATTTCTTTAAACAATACTAATCAGTATAGTGTAAATTGGCTTTTGAATTCATAAATAGCTTATTAAATCTATATAAATCTAAAAATGTTTTGTATATGAAGTACAGTATTATAAAACTGTTAAAGGCACCCACTTAATTCTTCCTCTTACACAGGGGAGTTCTTAAATATAGAGAGCTGAATTTTGAGAGAATTGAAATTCTCTTTTTTACCAAAGGTTGTTGCATAGTGGTTCCTAGCCCTGGAGGGGGGCAGTGGTTCTTAGCACAGGCTATATGCTAGAAACTTAGGGATGTTTATGCTTTCTTCCTCTGAAGATTCAGCAATTGATTCTATTAAAATTGACAATAGCAGGAGAAAAGGCAAGAGTTTATAGTATGCACAGAATCATATAAAATATGAAACTCAAAGAAAGGCAGGTGGTTGAGACTGAAATAACCTCTTCATAGGGAAGAGGGAACTGGGGCTACAGACAGGGCAGGGGATGATTTTGGGAGAAGATGAATGAGGCTGGAGAGCAGGCCTTGGTCTGGTACAAAATTTCTCTAGGCTCTAGATGTGATATTTTTGAGTCTTCCTTTGTGACATGAGTTTGATCCTCCTTGGGTAACAAAATCTCAGTAAGAAGGTTTGAAGGCAGTTGTGCTCCCCTTTATAGATCTGATCTTAAGGTGGATGAAGGAAAATCAGAAGCTGCCCTCCATGCACTTTGGGAGAGAGAGAGGATCCCAGGTGATAGGGATGGGGGAAGTGGCCAGAGAGAATTTAGCTGTGAGGCTGTTCCTCCAGCTCAGCGTGCCGAGCACCACACTTTGGGTGTTGTTTTCTGAGCCCCCATGAGTCAGTTGGGTACTCTTAGAGAAATACCTGGCCCCAGAGTGTCCAAGCTTCTGATCTCATTTCCTCTGAGCACAGTCACTCCAGACCATGGGGCAGGTGGGGCTGCTCCTGTGCCTCTCCCTCCCGGCCGAGTTGGAGCCCAGCTGGGCCTTGCTCAGCACTGAGTTTTCTTTGCTGACCGGACTCCCTGAAGGCTCAGTAGAAATGCCCAGTGCTAGAGTCTCAAGCTAACTGTCCCCAGCAGGAGCTCTCATACACTAAAGACAGTATTTCTCAGAATCTGAACGTGACATTTATTCAGGGCAGTTACTGATTCATAAAAAAATTGATTATTGGGCCAGGGATTTAGTTCAGTGGCACCGCGCCTGCCTAGCAAAGTCCTGAGTTTGATTCCTGGTACCAAAAGAAAAACGTAAAAAAAATTATTATTAAGGAGGAATAGATTTATTACAGAAAAGTTAAAAACTATATAAAAGCATGGTTAGAGGAAAAACAACTCCAACCCCATCTTAGTAAGGGACAGAAGTACCTACCACTAATAGTTTGGCTTTTCTTTTTTCTATCCCAGTACTGGGGACTGAATGCAATGCATTCACGCTGAGCTACATTCCAAGCTCTTCTTATTTTTATTTTGAGACAGGGTTTCTCTAAGTTGCCCAGGTAGCGCTTGAATTTGCAGTCCTCCTGCCTCAGCCTCCCAGAGTGCTGGGATCATTACTATGCCTGGCTTGTTTCACCTTTTCAGTCAGTGTTCCTCCTCCTGAGGTCAATGATGAAAATAACAAAAATAGCTCAAAATAAAGTTTCACTTATTAAATATTTATTTGGGACCAACAAGTGCAGTTGTTGTAGCCCTTTGAGTGATGAGGAGCCAGACCTAGGCGTCAAGGGCTGACTTCAGGTGTCACAGGGTTAAGCCAATAACAATGTACTTGATATTAAGGTGAGGGTCCTATGAGACTGATGCAGTATTTATTTATTTGGTTATTTGGTATGCGGTATTTGGTTATTGCTCAGCCAAATTAAACCTCATTCTACATTCAACAGTGGCCATATTTGTGACACATTTGGCATAGAAATACTATTGTTATTAATTAATTATTTTTTGAGACCTGGTCTGCTATATAGTTCAGGCTGGCCTTGAATTCACCATATAGTCTAAGCTGGCCTTGAATTCATGGTGATCCTCCTGCCTCAGCCTCTCACATGTTGATTAACAGGCGTGTACCACCATGCTCAGCAAGGAGTGTTATTTTTAGATGTCTTTTTTTATTCCATTATTGAGAAGTCTGTGTTTCTGATATTAGAAAGCTATGCTGGAACATTTCATTTGACTTTCTAATTTCAGGAGCATGTGCAGCTGCAAGAGTAAAAAGTTCCCTATTAAGAAAGGGGTAGAGCCAGGGATTTAGCTCAGCAGTTTGGTGGCCTGCCTTGCAAGCGCAAGGACCCGAGTTCAATCCCAGTACCAATAAAAGCGGGGGTAGTGTTCAGCTCTCTCCACAGAGGCTGCTGGCAGTTTTCTATCTTGCCTAAGGGAGAGTTCTTGCCCAAGGGCCTCTGATTGGATGTCACTAGGGTCACTTCGGGCCAGTGCCCTCTGACCATCAGACAGTAGTGCAAGAGTGAACTATAGCCTCCTTTGTCATTATGAAGAAACTCTGCCCTGGATTATAGAAAATGCTTCCTTTAATTCTTGCCACTTAAATGTTTATTTTTTCCCATCCTTTTAAAATAAATGCCAACACTTAGTGACACAGTTTAGATGGGCTTGAGTTATAAAAGACAGCACTTTTTTTTTAATCGACTGTCAGTCGTGTGTTTCCACTCTCCGGGAAGCCACAGAGGTGAGAGCGGCCATGAAGCCGTGTGCCAGGTTCACCGGAGTGCGAGCTCACAGGCCCAACTAGTTACAGCTTTCCACCGCAAGAAAAGCTTTCCTAATGTTTTGTGTTGGAGGTAAAAATAGATGAAGGGAGCTCACACAGTTGTTTCTGGGTTGGAAATTTATATTTCCCCAATACCTGAAAACATAACAGTATTTCCTAATTGCCCTTTTGGCACTATACACAGTGTACCTGCCAGGAAATCAATAAGCTGTAAAAAAATCCAAATTGCTGGTTTGATGATTCTGATTTCTGTTCCTTTCTAGCTCCCATTCATTAAATTATTGTCTTTGCTCAAAGAATACTGGCTGAGTATGTACTCTACCTTGTCTCAACTTTTTTTTCTTTCATTCTACTTAATTGCATTAGATTTTTTTATCTACTGTGCTTTTTTAAATTGATAACTTGAAATATAAGAACTAGAGTAGAGAAGGAAGTAATACCTGATCCCAAAGCAGTCCACTAACAATATTTTTTCTATTTGAAGAGTTTACTATTTTTGTTTTTCTAACAGTAAAACCAAACTGTATGAAGCTAAAGTGTTTTATTTTCCAAAGTATAATCTGAACTGAAAAAACGACAGGCCATGTAAAATCTGATATGCACACACACACATACGGTGTGAATATCTCACATAGAGACTGTGTGTCCTCAGTAAGTCCCCAGTGCAGAGTCGGTGCGAGAGGGAGATACGCACCGTGTCTGTTGCCTTTCACTCGCCTTCCGCCGGGCCAGTGTGACTCTCGCAGTGGGTGGCCGGGCTTAGCCTGTGGCTGGTCTGTTCTGGGGCTCTCTGGGGATGCTCCTAGAGGTGTGCAGACTCCACCCCAGCTGGACCACATTGAAGCGCAGCCTGCTGAGCTCCGTGTACCATATGTGAGAACACAGACAATGTGAAGGCGGGTTTTCTTTTCCTTAAATTCTTTTATGGGTACATTTTAGGTATACAGTGCAGTTACATTCAGCATTGGGATCTTATACCTTTACATGATATATCTTGGTTCTTATTTTTTCCCCATTCCCCTGCCCTCCCTTTGTCTCCTCTACCCGTCCCTAGTAACAAAGACTTTGTTTCCATTTTTCCCTTTTCTCATATTTTTTCCTTTCCCCTACCCTTCCTACTTCCCCTATCCCTTTGGACCTTTTCTTCCTATTTCACATTATCAGTTATTAATTTTAATCCTTATTTACACTTTCAGTTCCTCACACTAGAGAAACTATTTGGTATTTACACATATGTGTCCTATTTTTTTCACTTAAGAGTATGGCCTCAGTGTGCATCCACTTAGCTGTAAATGTCTCTAGTTTCTCATTCTTTTTGAAGGTGGGTTTTTAACTTGAAGCTGAATTTTTGGCAAGAAATTAGTGAGGTTTTACCATTAGTGAAATTGCTACTCATTAATTGTCATTATCTTAAAATTACTTTCAAAAAATAGTTCTTTCTGTTTTTGTTCTTTTACTCCTATCCCCAGGACCAAGGACATCAAATTAAAAGCACATATTAATAAAACAAAGTTAAAGTAAAGAGATGGTTGGAAAGCATGATTGAATTACTCTCTTAAAAAGAAGAGAATAAAATATCTTCTCTTCCCATGTTTTTGTGACTAATTCCAGAAGTATCTACTCTACTTAGAGCCAGAACTCAAGTATTGTTCTGACTCATAGCCTTGAGTGTTTCCTCCAAGTCCCTTTGAGTTTTTGATGTCTTCTTGTAGATGAAAGATTGTCGCTCCATATGCAACAGCATAGTCACTAGGCTTTAAGGTGGTGGGTAGGCTGAATTCTGTGTCAAGCTGTCAAAATCTGCCGTCTTGATGTCCCTGGGGTCATGTTAGCATGTAATTTATTTTTTCTGTCATATATATCACATTTCAATATTTCCAGCCTTTTGTCCTTTACCTTTTGAGTAGGACCTCCACTATTTCTAATAATATTGTTGATAATAGTAATAAACTAATACTTTATAGATAGTGGTAGCTAACACATAGACAGATGAGACATTATTCTAAGCACCTTACATAAGCATTTACTCCTCACACAAAGTCCTAGGAAACCCATTTTCTAAATGGGGAAAGCAAGGTTCTCAGTGGGAGTGCTAGGTTTGCCCAAGTCATGCCGCTAGAAGGTGGGTGATGGGATCACAGTCCCAGGCACTCTGGCTGCGTCCTTGCTCCTGGCCTGCCTGCCATATTATGGTGCTGCAGCTCTACTCTGAGGCATCTAACAAAGAAGGACGCGGCTGGAATGCAGTCTTTTCTCTTTTGTTGAGAGGAGAAACTGCTAACCAGTAAAATCTTTTACAGATGCTGTACAGCCATATTATACTTGTGCTTTATTAGGGTTTCTTTGTTCCTATCAGTAGATAACTCAAATTCACATTCTGTAATCATGTCACGCTTCATAGAAGAGGAAACCAGGACCCAGAAAGGCTCAATGATACATCGAAGGTCAGAAAGCTTTTTTTCCCCTAAATAGATTAACGAAGATATATTTGAGATTTCTTTTTAATCTTACCATGAATTTTTTTTCCTGTTAAAATACGTTTTTGGGTGACCTTGAACAAATAAAAAAGCTGTCTTACTACTCTGCTTTACTCTCTTGTGATTTCCTTGGAGTTGGAAAAGAGAAATAATTTGGCCAAATTAAGCAGAATCTCCATGAGATGGTCCTGCTGCCCACCCCAGCCTTTCTTCTTTCCAGTCTCACAGACTTCCTTCTACCCATCCTCATTCTGCTTCTTAGTCACAGCCCGGCCTGTGTGAGCTGCCGGAGCTTGCATGCCTGTTCTCGCGCTGTGCATTGGTGCTCAGTTGAGTGGCTTGGAGGTGACACAACAGGAGTGTTTGGATGACAGTTCCGGTGTGTCAGATTGATGAGTCAGGACACGTTTGCTCGGTACTGGAATGTTGAAGAGCAAAAGCAAGTTTCTAAGTAACCAAAAATAGATTCACAGGCAGAGTAGAGAACCTAATGCAGATGTTCCTTATTTCAAATACTAAATAAAAAAAAACTTATGTAACTATGCAGATATTTTTCAAAATAGAATTTATTAGACCCCAGCATTGCTAAATGACTTGTTTATTCAGCCACCAGTGTTTTAGTCTGGCTGAATCTCGGTGTTTAATTGCATTTGTTTCATCAACCGTTTTGTAACATTGCTCACCCATGTGCAAGGAATTCTGGCATACAGTGTTTATACGATATTTAGGTGATTTTCAAGATGTAAGCTTGATGCTGAATACAGATTTTAAATTACAGATTTTAGATTTTAAACAATGCACGTACCAGACCCTCACACACATAAGTTTGTAAGCAGGTGTGTGTGTGTGCGCGCGTGCATGTGTGTGCGCGTGCATGCGCTCCGGTGTAGCATGCATCAGTGGTTCTCAAACTTTGGCATGCATCAGTACCACCTAGAGGGCTTGTTAAAAGAGATTGTGTCCCACCCATAGAGGGTTTTGTTCAGTGGGTCTTCAGGGGGGTGAGTGTTTTTCTATTCCAACAAGTTTCCAGTTGACACTCATGCTGCTAGTTTGTAGAGCATAGTCTGAGAACCATTGTGGGGGAAAAGAAGCCTAAGAAAAAGTCTAGAAGGATAATTCACCATTGTGTTGATAGTAGTTATCTCATCTCTGGGCTGTGGGATTTCTGGAACTCTTTATTTTTCTTTCATGCTTTTCTGCATTTTTTTCCCCCGGTGACAGAGTATTCCCATTATCATCAGAAGAGCATTTAACATTTTTTTGAGGCTCTAGTATTTATACTCTCGCAAACACATACAGGTTTTGTTGTCCTCTATTGTCCAGTTTTATCTTACTGCCATTATAAAAAATAGCTTCAACAATGCAGTGTGCTGTGTCCCTGGTTCTTATTGTGTCTTCCCAAGATGGGGGCTTTTAGATCGAGTTCTTACTTCAGTGCATGGTGCTGCGTACATAGTAAGCATTCTACAGGTGCTTGTAGCTCCTGTTACAGTTGATTCCTTTATTCTGCATCACTTCTCCTCAGACCCCATGGAGGCTGAATTTCCTGAGTATAAACTGTGTTTCCTCTTCCTTTGGAAAGTTTTAGGAATCATATGTGCATAACACCACACACATAAGTAAAGTTTAAGAATACTGTGTTGTTCTGTGAAAGAACGTTGCTTGTGAAATATGCTTTGTTGGTATCTCTCTCTCAGTTGAAAATAACCCCGGGTATTGACTAGTCTACCAAAACCATTTTAGGCAAGTTATTTAGCCCAGTCCCTTGGTTAAGTCCTGGATTGTATGTGTAGATATCAGCCTTGTGAATACCTTGGGTTATCAAAAAGATTAAGTGAACTCATGCTTGAGAAAGCTGGTTGAAAGCATCTTGAGACCCTCTGCACGCCAAGGCAGTGAGACCCCACTGTCCCTTTTCTCTCCCTAGCTCACAGTCTGTTGTGGAAACTCCCCAGTGCCCCCATTTCCTGTCCCAGGGAAGGCCGTGGAGAAGTTTGGCAGGTCCAGGTTCTTGTCCACCTCTGTCCCACCCAGCTAACTTGGCACTGGCACTTAGCTTTTGTGTGAACTCTGATGTTAGACAACACGAGGAAAAGCAAGATAATTTCTGATCAGTGTTTTTCCTGCTAACACCGTAAGTTCCTTTCCTATTACGTTGTCTCCAGGAAGTTAAAGTAGTTACTGTCTCTATGGAAATCTGTGAATCTGATATATGAAAAATGACCTCACCTGATGAATTTGTTTGTCACTTCATTGTTCACTGTGTATACTGGGAAACTAAGGAATTGACCATTTGTAAGCTCTCCCTTCCAAATTCTTACTGCATTTCACAATTTCACCTAAGCTGAAAATTCATCTATTTCCTAAGTAAATACTATATAGTGGTTTGATGTATGTTAATGAAGGTTTCAAATAAATTGTGGCTTCCAGGAAAGGGGTAATTTGTGTTCTGCTCTTAGGTTTCCACCGCACATAACCAAATTTGGAGCAGCTGATAATTCTTTTTCTTTTTCTTTTTTTTTCTTGCACAGTACTGGAAGGTTGAACAGGGCCTTTGCATTGGGCTACAATCCCAGTGTTTTATTTTTTTATTTTGAGACATGGTCTTGCTAAGTCATTAAGTGGCTCAGGCTGGGTTTAAACTTGTAGCCCTTTTGCCTCAGCCTCCTAGAGTGCTGGGATTACAGGCCTGTGCCGCCAAAAATTCATTTTATTCATCAAACAGCAAGCAGCTAATATAGTTCACATGTGATATCTCCTTCCCTGCTGCAGGCAGATTATAACCCCATTTTAAATTCCTTTCCTTTGAGTCCAGGTTCATGGAGTGTCACATAACATGGCCCTGCTTGTTAGCTGCGTTTCCACTGTGTGCCCTGGCCTGTGTCTGTGGTGGGGGATTAGTCATGAAGGTTGCCACATGTAACGCTTCGTTCCTGCTAGAGAAGGAGGTCAGAAGGTAACCTAGAATTTGGTGTTTGGCCAACAATATACTTTTTTCTGGTCTTTACAAACCAGATAATGATTAAATAAATTAATTGTGAGATTCCTATACTTTTTTTCTTAAGTAGCTACTCTGGTAAGAGAAATTCTTTTCTTCTGAGTTACTGTTTGTGACATTGAGCTTGTTATGGAAGTGCTCACAGGATCCAGTTGTTTGTAGCCTTATGTTTAGGTTTTATATTATTTATAGTGTCTGTGATCTTACTTTAAATTCCTTTGCGACATTTCCTTGGTCTACCAGTCTTTCTGAGTTCACCATTGCATGATTAGTGTCTAATCAGTCTGAAGTTGAAGTTTAGGACTTGATGTGACCGCGTCTGTCTTTTTGTAGACATCTTTAAATGTGACTGTTATTTGGGTGGATATCTTAGGATGACGTTCAGCATACTTGGCCTTCCTTAAAGCAGGAGAACATAGTGTCTTCGTGGCACTCTAATGTTAAGATACCTTGGACAGCATGCCACAGAGTAGCAAAGAGAGGGTATTTATAGTGAGGCCTTTTACTGCGCTGTGATCCCCTTGTGGCATGCATGATATAGCAGAACAAAGTGAACTCTGAATTTCCTTTTCCCTTGATCTTGGGCACTGCTTTGGTCAGTGAAAGGGTATTAATTGTAGCTCCTGTTGCCTTTGGTGATGGCCCCTCATGTAGCTGGCAACCCGGTGTTCCCAGGTCCCTCACCTGCTTGGATTCACTGTTATCTGGTTCTTTCTTATGATCTACTCTGACTGTGTAGAAAGATTGCTCTAAACTTCCTCTGATACAGCTTTGGAGTATTTTGAACAATTTGGAAAAGAAACTCCAAGAATATACTCATACTGTATACCTGAGCTGTGAAGAAGTGTGTACATACATGAGTGCTGTTCATTTTGGTTCATCAAACTCACTGTGCAAGTTAAGAAGATGGGATAACCCAGCCCAGATGCTCACTTACAGACTTTGGTTGTTTTCCTGTGCTTGAACCAGCCCAGGAAGTAGATATCTAACTTTTGCAGGAGATCTTTGGCTTTCGTATACAAGTTGAGCATCCCTTGTCAAAAAGGCTTGGGACTAAAAGCATTTCAGACTTTTTCTGATATTGGAATATTTGCGTATGCATAAAGGAATATTTTGGGAATGGGACCCAAGTCTAAATATGAAATCCATTTATCTTTCATGTATAAGTACACTTTTTATGCTCAGCCTGAAGGTTATTTCAAATGATATTTTTAATAATACAAAACAAAGTTTCATAAGTGGAATTTTTCTATATGTAGCATCATGGCATTGCTCAATATGCTCCAGATTATGGAATATTTTGCCTTCCAGACTAGTGATGCTCAATCTGTATTCTCTTTGCTGGCAGCCTACACTTTTGCATATTACACTTGATAGAATGGTTCTGAACAGACTTTCTCTTGCTGGAGTCTGTTTTTCACAGATCAACTGGCTGAGGATTGTGAGCAGTCAGAATGCTGTTGCATCTGGTTGGCCCCAGGGGCCTGTGGGGCCCCTGCTGCAGGGGCCCATGCTGAGCGAGGACCCCTGCCTGACCTGCAAGCAGGAAGGAGCCTTCTTGCCTGGGCCAGCATCTCTGCATTCTTCCCATCCTGTTTCCTCCTGGAGAAGCCTTGTTCTTACTCCATCTTACTACCCAGCAACTCTGAAGTAGACAATTAGCTGTACTGTGACTAGAACTTTTATTACAGTAAAATATATAGAACATAAAATTTACCACTTTAAGTTTACAATTCCATGGTATTAAGTACATTTACAATGTGTGCAAACATCACCACTATCCATTTTTAGGAATTTTTTGTCATCTCAAACAGGAACTCATTAAATAATAATAACTCCTTATTCCCCCATCCCCAGCCTTTGGTGGCTTCTGTTCTACTTCCTGTCTATGAATTTGATTATTGTAGGTACCTCACATAAGCGGAATCACAGTATTTATCTTTCATTCAGTCTTATATTTTAACAGAAGATAAGTATTTTCAGAGTTCTAGGAACTTGGACATGACGACCCCTTCCATTCCATATTTGACTCTGACGTATTCCAGCCTAAAATGAGCAGTTTGCACAAGGATGTTACAAGTGCAGGATCCTCTTCAGTGCTATGCACACAGTCCATTCTCTTTAAGAGCCAGATGAGGGCAAGGTCGGAATCACCAACATCTTTAGTAAATATAGCCATTTATTTTTCTTTGGATTTGCTTCTCTCTTAAGTACCCTCTTCATTAGTAATAATTTCCAGATCTAACACTGTAGTGTCTCCTTACCTGTGCACAAACTCTTCAAACAGATAGCACTGCAAGCCTTTGTCACTATCGTAGGGGCCACCCATTCTCTGTGATTCCTGCTAGTCAAACATGTTCTTTAGCTAAGTGAAGATGTGGTAAGGAGCTTTATTTAAATGCATGGCACATACATGTATAAACACCCACTATTGATTGCTCCTACCCCTGGGATGTTGCTGTTTATGTTATCTCTGAGCCAGTTGTCCAGGAAATCTGCTTTCTCTTGTGAAATACCCAGGAAACCAGCCTTTACAAAGTGGTGGCAGAGAAACCCTGTATATTTACTTCATGCTGACTGGTAGACCAGGTCATTCCATGCAAGAAGACTAAGCTCTTCCAGGTTCGTGGCCAGACACATGACCTTTATTCTGACCTCTTGTGTATTTGTCCACCTTTCTGCTCTTTTCATGCACATGTTTAATTGGTGTCTCAAAGTTTGCGTGTTTCACACTCTACATTTCTTCCATCAAAACAGCTCTTCCCAGTTTTCCCATTTTAATAAAATGCAATCCTATTTGTCCTCTGCTCAAGCAAAAAACTGATTTTTCTCATTTACTTTACTCCTATTTTATCTGCCCATTTCATATCAAATCCCTTAGCTCTCTCCTCACACTATGTCCCACCTTCACTGTTTCTTACCATCTCCATCTCCAAGCATGCATTTGCATTCACATTTTTTCAGTTGTTAGTTCTTCCACTTTGGACATTCTCTTCCTAGGTAGCCGATGAATGGACTTGAAGGATTTGTTGATTTTTTTTTTCTTTTGGAGAGTATGTTTGGAGGAGGGAGTGGATTTAATTTGAATGAGATATGGAGCTTGTATGTAAAGACAGTACATTTTAGATACCTGTATTAGATGACATATGGTATAGGCGATGTCACTTAACCTGGTTTTTTAGGAATCTGTTGCTGTCATTTCTGAACCAGCTAAGCTTTCACTTCACATCCAGCTAATAATCAACAGTAAGGTGGGGAGGTGGCTGTGCATGGGATGTAATAGTATTGGTTTTTATTATTTCCTTTTCTTTGGTAGTACTGGTGCTAGGCAAGCACCCTATCCCCGAGCTACATTCCCAGCCCCTGAAATGTAGTAATAATTGTGCTAAATATATTTCTGTTTACTCAGGGAAAATTGCTATTTAGCAGTCTTCTTTTAAGTTATTTTTCCCTCTTAGCTCATAATGCTGTCCTTCCCATTAGTCTTTGTCCTTGTGTCATGTTTATAAAGAAGAGCTGAGCAAAAAAGAATAGAGTCCACCATTTACACAAGCTTTGAGAGGCTGCTCTCGGTAGAAATGTATTGTTTATAAACATTTCATTTTACCTGCCAAGTCCTATTACTTGAGTAAATAAGAAGAATCTACAGTGTACTAGATTAATCCAAGGAGAAACTTGAGCTTTTAAATCAGACAAAGGGGACGTGAAATACATTTAATACACTGAACTATTAGTTAACAGTGTGGAAAGCAACATACAGGCCTGCAACAACTACCTTGATTCCAGTCCATAGGGGTTTTTATAAAATCCCCAAACTTGTAAGCAGCTCTAATTAGTATTATATTTATTGTGCATTCCAAGTCAAAAATGGGTCCTGTGGGACCTGTGTAGTATGTGACTTTGCTGGCCATGTTAAAAAATAATTATCTCAAACTGAGTGTAGTGATGCATACCTATAAACCCAGCATTTGGAGGCTAAGGCAGGAGGATCGCTGCAAGTTCAAGGTCAGCATGGGCTACATAGCAAGACCCTGTTTAAAAAAAAAATTACTAGCTCAAGTATGCAATTATCATCTCTGCCAGTGTTACAGTTTTACCATGCATTTATTCAGTGATTACGGGGTTTTTGAAAAGAAGTTTCCCTCTGGAATGTGTGAGCGGTACTCTCGCTCCAGTGCAGCTCTCGCCCCCATGCAGATGAAGAGCTTTTGGTTTCGGTTTTAGCCTATATATACTCAACCCTGAAAAATAAATGGGGCCTTGCTACGAGAGCATGAGCCTGTAGTGATTACGGGGTTTTTGAAAAGAAGTTTCCCTCTGGAATGTGTGAGCGGTACTCTCGCTCCAGTGCAGCTCTCGCCCCCATGCAGATGAAGAGCTTTTGGTTTCGGTTTTAGCCTATATATACTCAACCCTGAAAAATAAATGGGGCCTTGCTACGAGAGAGCATGAGCCTGGAACTAAAAAAAAAAAAAAATTATTTCAAATAAAAATTATTTTTAAATTCTACAATTATATCTTCAAGTAAAAGATTGTTGAGCTCCTCCATGTATTGGATATTGAGGTAGGTGCTGCTGAGCAGGCCAGAGCTGTGGCCTGATCCAAAAGAACTTGTTAAACAAATACTGGTTATTTCTGTCTCAGGACTTCTCAGCTGATGAATCTTAGGTAAAGAGTTTTGAGAGTTGAGTCCTCCTTCACACCTCAGATGAGAAATGAAGACTTGCATTGTATTCCTAGCTCAGGTACTGGTCAAAGGGTAAGGATTGGAAGAGGTTGGGAGAAGGTTAAAGACTTCTTATGTGATCCTTGGAGTAGAATAGCATGAAGGGTTCTGGTCCGCTGCCTTTGTGCTGGCCTTGGATAGTTAAGGGGTTCATTTGGAAATGTGTTGCTTTAATGCAGTAATGGTAAGGAGGATTATCCAAGTCAGCTTATGGTGCCCTTCCACACACATGAGAAAACCTGGACAACCAACCACCGAAACAACCCAGGGATTCCTGGCTGGCAACCCCAGGTTGTTGGAACAGGGAAGATGCAATGGAATTTCCTGTTTTAATTTTGAATTCCAAGGGCATTCTTGACCTTGCTGTGGTTGATGAATCTCTCTTTATTGAGGTCTCTGGAATCATCCACTTTATTTTTTAAAAATTATTTCTTAAAGACTGAGGAGAATTAGTGGTAGCTTTTTAAAATTATGAAATATATGTATATAAAAGTGTGTGAAATGTGTTCAATTAAAGAATAATGGAAACCAACACCTGCATACTCTCATGCAGCTGAAGAAACAGAGTTGTACTTTAGGAGGGGGGTGGACCCCAAAGCTGCCCTCCCAGTAACCTCACTTTCCTGACTTGTGTTCATCGTTCCTTTGTGTTTTTGTTGAAATAGTTTTACATTTAAGCATGTATCTTCAAGAAATTTATTTTAGTCTTAGTCTTTCAATGAGCCTTATGTAAATGGAATCATATAGGATATATTATTCAAGGATTTGCTTCCTTTCTACATTAAGTTTTCAAGATTCATTCACAATAGATGCATAGAACTGTGGTTATGTTCTTGCACTGCAGGCTATATCACAGTTTATCTTTCCATTCTCTGGGTTTGGTTTTTCACTGGTTTTTGGGAAAACAGTATGGACTTTAAATTCTGCAAGTCAGACCACCATTTAAAACTAACAGGGTATTGACTCCCTTATGGCCAGATCCCTTGAGTTTGAGTTGGGGATTCCCAAATGATTTGCTTTCATTTGTGGAAATACTAGATGTCCTCTTCTGTAGACCTCTACAAAATAAAATATTTTGGATTTCTCCAGGGAATCCTTTTTTTTTTTTTTGTACAGGGGTCAGGTGGTAGAACCACTGAGCTAAATTCCCGGCCCTGGGGGAATATTAGTTCTTCACCTGAGTCTCCTAGATCTAAAAGTAAATCTCTGTTTCTACACAGTTGTAAAGATGAGTCCTTTTTGTAATCATTCTTTCTGGGCTTCTAAAAAATTAATAATTATTATTTTTAGCTAGGTAGATGGAGGCCAGCTAGGAATCCCAAAGCTGGCTAGAAGCAGGCTGGTTTTCGGGGCCTAGGAAGACACTAAGAGTTTCTGTTCTTCCTGCACTGGGCTTTCCCAGGGCATCCTCCTCCCTTCCTCTCTCCACCTTGTTTCTCATCAGTTATTAGCAGATGTTCTGTTCTATTGTGTCCTCTCTGAGGCAGCCAGTGAAGAGACACACCCATTGTTTCATTTTAAAGTATGGAAATGACCACAGTGCTAATAAAAGCTCAGCTGTTTGTATTTATTTTCAAATTTAGAAAAGTCTTCTGGAAAGATTGCATGAAGGGGTTATTGCATCATTGTTATGGTCCTCTGACATTTTTAGAAGTAGGTCTCTGAGTATGTTTTTCCTTCTTCATAGAGACTGTGTGCATTCTCCTAATTTGCTGATAATTATTACTTGACATTTGTTTACCTTTCCTTGAAGTGTGTTCCCTTCACCTGGATATGTTCATGTTTACCATATAGGGGAAAATGGCTCTAGAATAACATAAAATGGAATTGGCTTGTTTGAACCTTTGATAGAGTATTATACTTTGTGAGTATATGAGGGGCAGGTAGAGGCAGGAGTTCAAAGACCATGCTTAACCATGCCTTGCCTCCCCACCACCCTTAGCATATCTTGCTGCAATAATCTTCACCAGAACAATCTTTGGGAAAAGCATCATTTCTATATTTTCCATTGTTTACATTGGTTTTTACCCTCAGAAATGCAGTAGAAATTTTTTAGTACCTTAAGATATGTCCATTTATTTTGAAAGAGAATGTGACCTTTAAGAAAAGATTTATTTATAGTTCACTTTTGATTTAGAATACAGTATTTATGCCAATATTTTACTTGTACCTTTTGAAAGTAAAGTGAAGAAGTTTTGTAAATCCATGAAAAGCATTAAGGCAACTTTTAAAGGATATCCATTGTCCTTGGAATTATATCCTACAAAAGTAGGAGAATACAAAAAAGGTCCAGACCAAAACTTCCTTCTTGGGAATGTCTCCAAACAAAAAGATTTTGTGTATAAAACACAGATGAAAACGATTGTTCATCCTGATGATTGTAGGAGGAAACTATTCTTCCTTTCCTCCCTCCCCTTCTTGCTTTTTGGTAAATGGGGAGAACTAAAGGTGAAGAGGCCAGGAATGCTGATTTATTTTTAGTTGTTTTTAAAGATAAAGCGTCTGACTGGCTTGAGGCCGGCTGATTTGGATGTATTAGATCGCACCTTTTCACCTTGTACCTTGTTGGAGTGTATATGCTTTTGTTGGTCATGAAGTAAAAACTGCATATAACTATAGTTTTTTTGATTGAACTATTAAAACATAAAACAGAGAAACCCAATCTTGAGCAATTGAAATTAATTTTCCCAGTAGCTGGTGCTTGTTCTGGAAACACTGGCCCTTTACCATTTTGCCTTATCTTCCCTACTGTGATGAGCAGAGGCTGGAGGCTGCGAGAACTTGGGTTGCTCTCAGTGTCCATCTCTGTCCTACTGTTGGCTGTCAGGAGGCCACTTAGGCTACTGTGCTCCCTACACCCCTGCTCCTGGCTGTCCTGTGTGCCCCGTGTGCTGGAAAACCAGATAACAAAGTGGCCAAATACAGGCAGGCAAAGCAGCCACTCAGAGCATTAGGAGTGAAGACAGAGCTGACCCTGCAGACTGCGAACATCTATTTCTGGTGCTCTGGAGCTCTTACTGGTGCGTACAGCAGGGTTGAGATCCTTGGGAAAAGAAGTGGTTACTATTCCTGGTACCCTGTGAAACCCTTTAGAAATTTGTAACCTGCAAATCTCTTCCCTAAACTGAAAGTGGATCATTAGCATGACTTTTGAAATTCCCTGGACTCTTATTTTGGCAGCATTAATATACTCTACTGTGCAGGACTGGCCATATACTGAAAATTGTCCATGAAGATTTTTTTTCATTTTTAAAATTTTATTACATTTTAGGTATACAATAGTTACATTCATCATTGGGATCTTGTACCTTTACATGATATCTTGGTTCTTGTTTTCTCCCCATTCCCCAGCCCTCCCTTTACCCCCATCCACTCTTCCCTGTTTACAAAGACATTGTTTCCATGTTTTGCCTTTTCTCATATTTTTACTGTTCCCTTTTTACCTTTCCCCTACCCTTCCCACTTCTTCTACTCTTTTAGACCTTTTCTTCCATTACATAATATCAGTTATACATTTTGATCCTTATTTATACTTGTACTTTTTCACACCAGAGAAACTATTCCGTGTTTACACATGTGTCCTATTAATTTCACTTCAGTGTGGCCTCAATGTGCATCCACTTAGCTACAAATGTCTGTTGTTTCTCAATCTTTTTTTTTGTTTTGT
This sequence comes from Fukomys damarensis, assembly GCF_012274545.1. Taxonomy (NCBI): domain Eukaryota; kingdom Metazoa; phylum Chordata; class Mammalia; order Rodentia; family Bathyergidae; genus Fukomys; species Fukomys damarensis. The sequence goes on from NW_022900922.1 coordinate 24,019,562, forward strand.
TTTGTTTTTTGTTTTTTTGAGACAGAGTCTCACTATGTAGTTGAAATTGACCTGGAACTCACTATGTAGCTCATACTGGATTCGAACTCACAGTGATCCTCCTGCCTCAGCCTCCTGAGTGCTGGGATTACAGGCGTGCGCCACCACAGGCGGCCTTGTTTCTCAATCTTTATGGCTGAGGAATACTCCATTTTTTTTTTTTTAAAGTATCTTTATCCAATCTCTAGTTGATGGGCAATTAGGCTGTTTCCAAGTTTTAGCTATTACAAATTGTGTCACTATAAACAAGGGTGCGCATGTCACTGTGGTGTGATTCTTTTAATTCTTTTGGGAAGATAACCAGCAGAGGGATAGCTGGGCCAAATGGGACTTCCAATTCTAGTTGTTTGAGGTATCTCCATATTGATTTCCACAGTGGTTGCACCAGTCTGCAGTCCCACCCAACAATGGAGAAGGGTTCCTTTCTCCCCATAGCTCCACCAGCATTTATTATTGGTTGGTTTCTTGATAGTAGCCGTTCTGTCTGGTGTGAGGTGGAATCTCAGTGTTTTCATCTTCATCTCTCAAGTGACCAGTGACATTGAACATTTTTTAATATGTTTATTTGCTGCTTTTATTTATTTCTTTGAGAAATGTCTGTTCATTTCAGATGCCCATTTTTTAACTGGGTCTTCATATTTGGGGGCCCTGATTTTTTTTTTTTTTTAGTTTTTTATATATTCTAGATAGTAGACCTTTGTCTGAGGAACACCTGGTAAACATTTTTCCCCACATTGTAGATTGTCTCTTACCTCTGCTGGTGATTTCTCTTGCAGTGCAGCTTTTTAAAAAGATGAGATTCCAGTTGTTGATTCTTTGTGCTATTTCCCATGCTACTGAGGATTTGTTCATAAAGTCTTTTCCTATGCTAATATCTTCAAGAGTTCTACCTATCTTCTAGCAAGTTTAGTGTTTCTGTTTTAATATTTGTATCTTTAATCCACTTGGATTTTAGTTTAGTGTATGGTGAAAGACATGGGTCTAGTTTTAATCTTTGGAAAGTTGAAATCCAGTTTTTCCAACACCATTTATTAAAGAGGCTATCTTTCCTCCAGTGAGGCTGGTTGGTTCTTTGTCAAAGATGAGGTAGTTGGGTATGTTTGGAGTTATTTTTGCATCTTCTAATCTATTCCACTGATCCTCAGATCTGTTTCTTTGCCAGTACTGTGCTGTTTTTATCACAGTGGCTTTGTAGTATAGTTTCAAGTCAGGTATTGTGCTACCCCCTGCCATGTGTCTGTTGCCTAGAATGGCTTTTGCTATTCTAGGTCTCTTCTGGTTCCAAATTAATTTTTGGATTGTTTTCACTAGTTCTGTGAAACATATTGTTGGGATTTCAATAGGGTTTGTGTTGAATCTGTACAGCAGTTTTGGAAGTGTGGCCATTTTCACTATATTGGTTCTTCCTACTCAGGAGCAGGGGGATATCTTTCAGTTTTCTTTTACCCTCTTCAGTCTCTTTTTTTCAGTGTTGTAGTTCTCAATGTGAGGTCTTTTACTTCCTTCATTAGACTGATTCCTAGATATTTCATTTGTTTGAACAGTGTTGTGAAAGGGATTGTTTCCCTAATTTCACTCTCAGTGAGTTTGTTATTTGTGTACAAGAAAGCTGTTGATTTTTGAATGTTTACCTTGTATCCAGCTACTTTACTGATTCTGTCAAATAAGTCTAGAAGTCTTTTGGTAAAATTTTTTGGGTGTTCTATGTAGAGTATCATATTGTCAGCAAATAATGAAAGTTTAACTTCTTCCTTTCCTATCTTTATTGCTTTTATTTCTTTCTCTTGTCTAATTGCTGTGGCTAATGTTTCTAAAACTATATTGAACAGGAGTGGTGATACTGGACATCCTTGTCTTGTTCCTAATTTTAGCATGAAAATTTTCAGTTTTTGAATATTTAATATGATGTTGGCTATTGGTTTTTCATATGAGATAAAGACCACCTATTCCAAGAGTTATAGAATAATATGAATTAAATGTGAATTGTCCATTTTTTTTCCTGAGCAATGGTTGCTGCCTCATAAGTCCAGCTGAATATAGTCACAAGTTTCTCTGTGCCTAATGACTGACATGTTCTGCTCATTTTAAAAAACACTTTCTTAGGGTCAGGGGTTTAGCTCAGTGGTTCTGCTACCTGCCTCGCATGCACAAGATCCTGAGTTTAATCCCCAGTACCAAAAAAACAAAAGAAACAAAAAACATAGTACTGCTTTTGGTTAGATTGATGTTCAAATAAACCTCAAGGAGTGGAGTAGGGAAACATCATTATTGTTTCCCATATGAGCCGGGGACTTCATTCATTTAGCAGATATTTATTAGGTAACAGTACCAGATAATGTTTTAAGCATTAGGAATAGATCTTATAACTTCTGGGTCCAGGGGAGAAGATCTGTAGTTATATAAGCAAATAAGTAAATGAGATGGTTTGAAATGCTGAAAGGCACTGTGAAGAAACTGAAGCAAAGTAAGGAGGTAACAAGTGACAAAGGGGTGGGATAGAGATAGACGTGGTGCCCTGGGGAAGTTGGATCTGTCAGAGGGATCTTCATGTGCAATTGCCCTGGGGTACAACTACTTTCTTCTCTGAGAGCCCCAACCCCAAGGTAGCCCAGAGGGCATGAAGTCCATTGTATCCATCTGGCACAGGCCCATTGAGGCCTTGAGTGGGGAACGGCTTCACCACCTGATAACCTGCTGCTCTGAGAGCTGTTACATAAACCCACAAATAAACCAATAAATAAATCCTTATTAAAAAGACTTTTAAGTTGGTGGTTAACCAAAATAAAGATCTCTTTTCTGCAGTGGTGAAATAAATGTCCCTAATTAAAAAAAAAAGGCTGCCCTTCAAGTATGACCGTATAGGACATTCTTTTGGTGTGCAATTTGGAGATTATTTTAATGCATGTGTTTATTTATTCAGTAAACATTTATCCTCCCCTGCACACCAAGAACTGAGCCAGACCCAACCCAAGAGGATGTGTATTACCCAGGCTGTGCCTGTGGGGCACTTCCAGCAACAGGGAGATGCCTCTAAGCAGGCCAGGTGCTTGCCATGTGGATGTGCAACTGAGGCCACAGGGCGGGAAGCAGACCTGCTCACCGCCTTAGTGCCCCTTGCTGTAAAGTGGAGGAGAAAGACAATCAGCCATGATGGCAAGGGAGTGGGACAGGTGCCACTGGGAAATAGGAAGCAGTTTTCTGAGTTCCTGGGTGGTGGGAACAAGCTGCAAAAGGGGAACAGTGTTTACCATGTGTTGTGGACACCAGAGTCAGGATATTTATTGCAAGGGTAATAGGGAGTTAATGCAGGATCTGCAGTCAGAGAAATGGTAGGAAATAATATTTCAAATAGATTGTTCTGGTTGCAAGATTAGCTATAGCTATAGGGTTATGGGAATATACCAGAAGATCCTGAAGAGTTTTGATCATAGTTTTTGCATTTACTTAGCCTTGTGGGCAGTTTATGCATCTGAGAAATGTGATTTCCACCTCATGATGGGGTGAGGATTGATGAAGATGGATGAGATGTCAAGCACCACATGTGATGTACAGCATATGCTCAAAAACATTAATTTTCTCTTCACTCCACCTCCCTGTCATAGATGAACCTATGGGAAGAGTGCTCTGCATCACAGAGACAACTCAGTCTCTGGTGGCCTCTGTGTTTAGCAGTGAAACTTTTTTTTCTTTTTGGTGGTGGTGGTATTGGGGATTGAACCCCGTGGTGCTTTACCACTGAGCTACATTCCAAGCCCTTTTTATTTTGAAGCAAAGTTTGTTAAATTGCTGGGGCTGGCCTCAAATTCGTAATCTTCCTGCCTCAGCCTCCTAAGTGGCTGGGATTACTGGCATGCACCACTGTGCCCTACTCTTGGTGCTTTTTGAAGGTAGGAATGAAGTTGCTGAAACATCCTACTGTTGCCTATTTACAGGTAATGCTGCAGGTTACATTAGAAGCAAAAGCTGAGAGTTTAATGTCTTGTTCATACCCCAGATTCATTTAGACTAAAGAATTTCCTTTATCTGTCAACTTACTCAGATTTCCTGTTGTGAATGTCTATCTTGCACAAATAATGGGGTTCCTGTACAGCTTTTAAGGGACCATATCATTCTGAAGAAATCCATCATAATAGCTCTCTTTGCGTTTGTGTTGTGAGTTTGCCTAATGGGTAAATAAAGTTTGTTTGCTTTTAACCACATAAGTAGTATGTGCAAATAAGATGCTCGGATGTGGTATGGAGGAAATAAAAAATGATTTGGGCAGAGCAGCTGGCGTTACAGTGTTTGTAACATAATGGTAAGAAAAATTGGAAGCCTTTTTTTTAGCAATCCTAAACCTTCATGAATCAGTCTCAGACTTGCCTCCTTGGGGATTCTGCTCTGGGATGGTGGCAGGTAGCACAGGGAGATCATATCCATAGTGAGGTTTTGTTCACTTGAGAGCAGGCCCTGTTATTACCTTGCCATTTTTTTTCCCTGCAATGAGGTTGGGTATAATTTAAAACTGACCCATGGCTCCTTCCTTAACTGCCTTTCAGTATATCTCAGTTTAGAATCAAACTATTTCTGTACCAGTTTTGCTGTTCACAGTGAACTTTTTTATCTTATGCTTTCTAACCTAGAGAATAACCTTGCCACGCATGCTAGTGTGGCATTTTGGCCCAGACACATCACTGGCAGACTCATTCGTAGCTCCCAGGTCTGCACCGGTGATGGGGATGCCTCCTGAAATCTCTTTGTCAGTACACATGGTTTCCTGCCTTGGGGATTTGATTCAGTGTGACTTTGAGACTAGATGGTTCTGCGCAGGTGTCTTATGGGTAGTTGGGCTGCTGAAACAGGGTTTCCCTTGGTTCCAGACTCTCCCAATGGCAGGTCCTGCAGGCTGTCAAAGTCCTTGAGCATCTGCTGGAGTAGTGGCCGAGGTTTCTGTGCCAGGTGGAGAGAAGGAGGGGGTGGGTGAAATAAACAGCTGAAAGTGGGAGGTTCTCATCTCATACTTGCTGCTCTGTATCCTTTAAATGTTTTACATGTGTTAATTCACTTAACTCTACATGTAACACTTAGTGACAGACAGGTAAGGGGACTGAGGCTTGGAGCACTTAAACACCGGATCCAAGCTCACATTACTACAGAGTGGTGAGGCGAGAATGGAGGCAGGCAGTCCAGCTTCTGCATCCCTGCTGTGACCATCGTGCTGGACTGGCTGTCACAAGAGCAAGTGTATATCTCACCTTGGACCTAAGGCAGTATTCAGCAAATACCCAGTCTTTCCAGAAGCTGTGGATTTTGGTTCTGACTCTAATGTAGAAAAGTCAAATATTTTTTTGGTACTGTATCATAGGCAAAGTGGTATCAAGGTATAAGAGCTCACGTAAGTGGAAAACTGATCTGGGAAATAAAAGTGAAACCAGATAGTTAAAATACATGGTCCCTCCAAAAGGCATACTAACTAGTCTGTAGTGGAGTAGACAGACCAAGATGTATTTCATCCTGAGAATGATGTCAGTGTGTACCTGTTTTATGCTGAAAATCGGAAGTACTTCACAGAGGTGCTTCCCTCTTGGTTTTTGCATCTAAGTTGGTGTTCCATGCTGCAGTGTTTATTTAGCAAGCTTCAGGTGATAGTTTGAAGATGCACCAAGAAAACTGCACAAGAGCCATGTTTTCTGTGCTTAATTTTGTTTTGCTTAACCTGGTATGAGTTCTCACCAGGCTCCCTCAACAGGGAACTGCAGCCATGGTGATGGCGAGCAGGAGCTCAGGAAGGGGCTGAGGTGCCTCCAGAGAGCCGGCTGCACCAGAGCGCATACCTGGAGTTGCAGTAGTGTTAGGGGGATGATTTGGATTGCTCTCCTCGATATTGTCTGGAAAATGGGCAGAGAGGCCATTATTGATGGGTAGTGATTACATTATATAATTTGCAAAAAGTTCTATTTGCCTTGTATACACATTTTGATTTTAGAAATACAGTACTGATATAGACCTCATGAATAGTGTTATTTTAAATTAATGATCATATTCACATATATTCATCTCAGATTGTGCATTTTATTATAATCTTTTTTGTTTTGTTTTGTTTTGTTTTTTTTTGTTTTTGTTTTTTGAGACAGGGTCTCACTACGTAATTGAGACTGATCTGGAACTCACTATGTAGCCCAGGTTGGTCTCGAACTCACAGCAATCCTCCTGCCTCAGCCTCCCGAGTGCTGGGATTACAGGCATACACCACCACCCCTAATTTATTATAATCTTCTTTATTAACCAGTTGATTACACAGAAATGAAAGTTTATTCTGGAGTGCTTTTACTCAGCATTTGGGCAGCAATATTAAAAAACACTGAGAGAATCTATCACTATTTCAGTGAAAAACAAGAGTCACTATAAATAATGTTTAGAAGCAATTAAAAATTATTTAATTTATTTTAGCATTCATAGAGGTATGTTTTCTAACCTGAACATTTTAGAGTAGAAAATGGCCTTGAGCTCAACGCTTCTGGAAAAACCTGTAGTAGACTGTTTGCTTCGCCTTTTTGCTTCCAGTCCGTTGGGGGCTGATACTTTGTGTGTGTGTGTGTGTGTACGTGAGGGGTGTTGTGGCATTTTTACCAGCAAGAGAGTGCCCAGTACCTCAGGAGGGAGCCCCATCTGCTCTGGGACTGAGAGCATGCGTGGTCTGCCGCCAGTCCTCAGACTGCGCTCCACTGTGTGCACGTTTCATCCAGATTGAAAGTGAGTTTCCTCTGCCCTTTTCTCGGTCTAGTTTTGTGCCTCTGCCCCTGCGGACTCGGATCTTCCTTCAGTTCCAGGGGGCCGTCCCTGACTGACTGAGGCAGTCCCTGCCCCCTGGGTTGCTCCTGAATCCTCCCCACACGCTCTTCCTCTTCCCGTCCCTCCGATGTTTCCGTCCTCTTGCCCACTGCTGCACAGGCTCCAGTTCTGTGCTGCTGGAGTGCTGTTAGGAGCAAGCAGTTATCTGCAGTTCACTTGCTCACTACAGGATTGCTTTAAACACAAAAAAGTTAGTTCACTGAGAAGGAAGGAACTGAATTGCTGAGTGCCATTGTGTATAAAGCCTTACTGCACAGTAACTCTCCAGGAGTGTGGTTTGGAGAACTCTCGGGATGAGCCAGAAATCCATCGTGGATCAGACGCTTCCAGCTCCCGAGTCTGCCTGCCCTTGACGTCCTCAGTTCAGTCTTCTCTTGATAAAAGGGGCCGGGCCCAGTTTATTCTGAAGCTACAAGGTAGGGGGAAGATATTAGGAAGTCTCAAGTGTCAAAGAGATCTGAAAAGGAGAAACTGTTTTCAACAAATTGTCCTACATATGCTCATCATTAGCACCAGTGTCTGTGCTGGGTTTTTCCGTGTGGAGTCAGTGTCTGGTGCCCCGATGAACAAGCAGCCTTGCCTACTGCCCCAGAGCGTTGCTGGGAGGGTCACTTATTTTAACAGACTCCTTTCTCGTAGCCGTGTGTAGACTTACTGTAAGACATATAGTAAAACATATATGAGTTCAGAGGTAGAAAAAAGGAAACTTGAATATACAAGGCAAAACTGGAAAAGGTAACATGTCCCATACGAAGAAATGGGAGGTGGTGTTTCAGATGGTTTTTCCAGCAGGATTTACTGAGCTTCTGCTGTGTGCTAGAAAATGCTTAGAGCGAAGACAGTGGTGAGGGAGGAGGCACAGGCTGTACTGCAGGGCACCTGACGTGCAGCTGTGCTGGGTCCAGCTAGGGAGCTAGCACTTGGTTTGGATTTCTTCCCCAGAAGGAGAACGTGTGGTTTCTAAATAATCTCCCATGACTTTATCCAGTGATAAAACCTCAGTCATAAAAAGGTTTTGTATTTTAGATTTAGATTTAAATTTGATTGATTGCAGGACTGGGGACTGAACCCAAGACTTCCATACTAAGCTACATCCTCAGCTCTTTTTTATTTTTTATTTTGAGACACAGTCTTGATAAGTTGACCAAGTGGGACTTGAATTTGAGCTGGGTATTTAGCTCAGTGGTACCACTGCCTGCCTCAAAGCTCAAGGACCCGAGTTCAATCCCCAGTATCCCTGCCCCCACAAAATGGGACTTGAATTTATAATCCTCCTGCCTTGGCCTTCCAGAGTGTTGGGGTTCCAGGCATTTAGATTTAACTTGATGTTATTTTTTTAAATTTAAAAGTGTTTAGCCAACATTCTTATCAGAAGCGTGTGTACAGTTACTAGTATCACAGTAGAGAGGAACATGCTACTAGGAGAGGCTGGCGACACTCACTAGATATTTGCTTAGCAGAAATGCTGCTTCTTTCTGTAATGGGAGCCACACAGGTATCTCAACAATTGGGACATGGCTTTGAATGGTCAACAGAGGGCCATAGAAGCATGCATTGGTGAACAACAGGAACATGTTCTGAGATATTTGTCAACATGAGAGATGTGTAATTGGGTGATGGCATTGTTTGAACATTATAGATTTTACCTGCACAAACTAAAGCAACAATGCTACTAAGTGATACAATCTGAATGGAAGTAAAATTTTAAAAAGATTTATTTGTCGACCAAGATCTATCCCACAGAAAGCAGTGCCCAGATCGACCCAGTACTGGGCTATAACTCCTTCTTTTGTAGGATTTTACAGCCTTGATCTCATTCAGGTGGTTACATTTTATTTTTTTACTGTTTACATTGTTGATATTTAAAAGATGGTGGTGAGACAGTTGAATTTCAACCCAGATATAGCACTTTTTTGTTACGGGAGGTTGCCTTTAAAATTTATCTACTCATCTATTCTAACCCAGGGGAAGGAGATATTTCTGGTCAGCAAAGTTAACAATGTTTTTGTTTTTTTTTTAATTTACAAAAACTTTTGAGCAAGACTAGATGCCTGTGGTGCCTGTTGATTTTGAACTAAACAAAGCAAATGGCAGAGTTATTTTACATTGTGTCATTTCATAGGTTTTTTGCTTTAAAGTGTTCTCTATCATTCCTCCCTTTATTTTGAGGGAACTAACTCCTTACCCCTCATGTTTATACCAATTTTTACTATTTTTATAATTAACATCTGATAATGTTGGGCAGAGGCTACTCTCTGATGTATGAGTTTTGATATCTATTTTACTGTGCAGGGATCAAATATGAGGACGAGCAGTATAACAGTCTTGTGAGAGTGTTGACCCATGCTCTCCATCTTGACAAGACCAAAATTGAATGTTGAGTCCTCTGTACCAAACTCTTTTTTTAGCAGTTTAATATAATCTTTTAGTTTATCTAGTGACTCTTTAACTATTCCAGATTTGTTTGCATAGTAGCAGCATGTTTTTTTCAGAAACAGACACGTTTATTTTACATGAGCAGTGAGCAAATAAGGGCCCACCTATTCTGTAACATTACATTAGCTAATGAGTCTGCGTTTTTAAAGCTTGAATTGCATCTCAAATTTTTTTATAAGTTTTTAAAAAATCTTTTGTCCCAAAGCTATGAGATGTTGTTTTAACCTGCAAGCTGCAGCACTTAGAGTGAGGCTCCCTGTTAAAGCTAATCTTGTTAATATGGGGAGGACAATTGTTTTTTGTTTTGTTTTGTTTTGTTTTATTTTTACCAAACCATCTGTTGTAGCAATTTGTAAAGGCATCTTTTTCATAGCTGAAGAAATATAGACAGACAAGTTGGGGATTAGGATCCCCAGATCACGGACCAGAAGAACACTTTGAAATCACCTTAAAAACACCATTTTTACAGAGAAAGTTTCATTTGGGGCAGACTAATTACTAGTGGTAGAAGACAAATCAATAATGTAGTGAAAATGGCTGAAACATTGTGTGGCTTTTGAATACCAAGAAAGCAAGTTTTATAACTAATTATATGTAATGGGTAGCTGAGTAAGGGGTACATAGTAAGCTTTATTGGCTCTAAGGGCAGGTCACTCATGATGCCAATTGCCTGAGAAGTAGTCATCATGGTGAGTGGTGCACAAATCTACTAACCAGAGACTAACTCTTGTTCTGTCTGTAGCAGCAGGGAATGAGTATCATCAGTTAAATCTATCATATCTGTATCGATTCTTGTATAATTTTGGATGCCCTTTTAAGATCTCTTTTATTTTGTGCAGTGTAGGCGTTTTCTCTATTTCTGGAGGGGTTTTCTAAAATCTTTTTAATCTGTACAGTCTATCTTTTTAACCTCTGAGGCCCATGTCTAGCAGTTGACTGATATCTAGCATAAACATGAAAAATTATTTTCTGCAGCCAGTTGTCTCCGAAGGCCAGGCTATATACAATTTTAAGGTGTTACATTATCTCTGTTTACAGTTGTCACAATTACCAACATTTCAAGTTACAGCAGAACTGTTTAACCATATTTGAGTTTTATCTGAACAATATCTCTTTTTTAGATTTTTTTTGTCATCCCCCACAGACAAGTAAGGTTCCAGGGTTTTTATAACATTTTTTTAGACAGGCATCAAAGAAAAGTGTAAGGGGATGTCTCTTAAGTTTTTATTTAACAGTTGTAAAGGTTATATATTTTTATTAAACTTACCATCTTTATGCTTATAAATTTTAATTTAAAAAAATAACTCATAACAATTTGATACAATAAAAGTCTATAATATTTGTAGTCTTTATTTTTTAGCCATGCATAGACAACAGATTCCTATGTGTTGAGAGCAGGACCTTGAGTGCACTGTCTGAAAATATTTAGTTAATATACTCTTAATAGTACAATTTATTTTTTTAACCTTGTCAGAGCTCTGAGGCCAATGAGCAGTCTGTAAGTACCATTTTATATGTAATAGTTTTGTTAGATCTCGTATAACCTCTGCTACAAATGCTGGCCCATTGTTTCTGCCCATAGAGAGAGGCAGACCAAACTGTGGAATTATCTCTTTTAATAAAACCTTTCATACAGGAAGCCTTCTCTGTTTTTGTAGGGAAGGCCTCAGGCCATCCAGAGTTGAGTATAAACACATACCAACAAATATTTATAACCTTTGCAAGGGGTTGGTGTAATCATCTAAAGTTTCTGTTTAGTTGCCTTTTTGGTTTCTATGTCTGCCTTGGCATTGCCTTTTGCTATTGCATCTTTTTGTTCTTGGTGTCTAGAGCAGTGCATTACTGCTATTTTTTTTTTCTTTTTATTGAGTTTATTGGTACAATCTAGGTATACAGTACAGTTACATTCATTATTGGGATCCTGTACCTTTACATAATAGGTCTTGATTCTCATTTTTTCTCCTTGTCCCTGCCCTCCCTTCACGCCCTCCTCCCCTCCCCAATTACAAACACTTTATTTCCATTCTTTCAATTTCTCATATTTTTTTCCTCTCCCTTATTCCCTTTCCCCCACCCTTCCCACTTTCCCTACACCTTTAGCCCTTTACTTCCTATTTCACATTATTAATTATCTCATTAGGATCCTGTGTACTATTATAGTTTTTCGCACCAGAGAAACTATTCGGTATTTCAGTTAAAGAAATCTCTGTATGAACATTAAAAATAGGGACTCCTAAAATAAAACTAAAAAGGAAAGTAAAAGAGAAAAGGCAGTGATGTAAGATTAAAATAATCCTTAATTCTGGAGATGAAAATGGTCCCTTAACATATTTAAATTGCTTCTTGCTCTTGTAGTCTTATCTTATTCTTTTTTTTCATTATTTAGAGAATATTTTATTAGTTTCTGTAATCAAACCCACATAGATATGATCTTACATATTTAATACAATGCATTACCCCTGTACAAATGGAAAAAAAAATTAAAAATTAACATTTCTAGACCAGTATGGCTGTCCATTTCTGTACAATGCCAACTCATACTGCTATTTTATTAGGTTTTTACATTGCCTCTAACAACTGTATTACTTCATTTATTTTTAATCTGTTTGCCCTCTGCTGTGAGAAAACCACACTTTTTGTAGATTTTGCCATGGCTATGCAAAGTAGCAAAAGGGAATCTGTATAAACATTTATCCTCTTACCTTTTGCCCATCAGAGAGCCTGTATGAGTGCTCCACTTGCTGAGCTGACCATCCGGTGGGGAGGGGTCCCACTTGGACCACTTCATCTTGAGTCGTTACTGCATAGCCAGCATAGTGTACCCCATTTTTCATGAAGCTACTCTCATCTACGAACGAAATCAGCATCAGGTAGTGGGATTTTCTGCAGATCTGGATGACTTGAGAACAATTCATCAGTGATGCTGAGGCAGCCATGGTCAGGGGGCTCTGATTCCAAGGGCAAAAATGTAGCGGGATTTAAGGTTTTAACATGAACAAAATGTAGGTGAGGATTCTCATGAGGGTCTGATATTACGTGACTCTGTTATTTGCTTTGTTTTGGTACTGGGAATCAAACTCAGGTCCTTGTATTGGCAAGGCAGGCAGTGGAACCACTGAGCTAAATCCCCAGCCCTGTGACTGTATTATTTGAAAGCCACTGATGGCCTCTATTATTCAACAGTTTTAGGAAGGCACAGGGAACCTGAATAGTCAATTTTTGTCTTAAGGTTAGCATGTCAACTTTTTTAATTAGCATAACTGCAGCTGCCAGAGCTCATAAACAAGGGGGCCATCCCTTCACAGCTGGATCTAAATTCTTAGATAAATATGTTATTGGCTGATTCTATGGACCTACTTTGAGCACCCCTAAAGCAGTATGATTTTTTTTTAGTCACATACAAAGTAAAAGGCTGGGTCACATCTAGGATCCCCAATGCAGGAGGCAACAGAGAAAGTTAGTTTTAGCCATTTAAATGATGGCTGTTGCTCTTTACCCCATAATAGTTGCTGTCCTTTTTGGGCCCTTTAAAGCTTTATATAGAGGTTTGGCTTGTCTGCAAACCCTGGAATCTAGATCCTGCAAAAACCTGCCACCCACCCTCCCAATTTTCTCAGCTGCTTTTATGTTTTTGTTTCAGGTATAGTGCTGATTACTTGTCTTTTGTTTGTTTGTTTGTTTGTTTGTTTTGGTTTTTATCTCTCAAGCAGCGCATTCCTTTGGAAACGTGGAATCCTAAATATCTGACTTGCTGTACACAAATTTGAGCCTTTTTTATGAAACTTTATATCCTGCCTCTTGAAGCAGCATTGATAGTTTTTTAGTACCCTCTGAAGTTTTTATTCATTTATTCATCAGAAAATTAACAATAATAATTGTAATTATATGTATGAAATTTTATATCCTTTAATTTGGTATCAGAAGCACTTTTTTTTCCAAAAGCACTTTTAATAAAACTTCTTAATAACTTTTTTTTACAGGAAATAGCATATTTTGAAAATGACCATTATAAACATATCACAGTAATAGGTTAGATTTGTGTGTGTGTGTGTGTGTGTGTGTGTGTGTGTACCAGGGATTGAACTCAGGACCTTGTGCTTGTGAGGCAGGTGGCAGCACCACTGAGCTAAATCCCTGGCCCCATATCACAATAACATATTTAGAATTTAACTCTTTGATAACCAATGTAAACATTTTATAACAACATATTTAGCAATATTTATTGGGGGTATATCTTTGTAGAAGGCTATGAAAGTTATTGGAGCTCTCATTAGTGAAAAAATACCAAAGTAAATTTTTTTGAGCAGATGCCTTTTTTATTTAACAACAGGAGTCTCTCTAGACCTAAGAGTTTATATTTAATTATCTTGATAAAATTTTAACTTATAAAACCAGGTTGTAGAAATAAACAAATTATTTGCATCTTTGATGTCATTTTGATCAAAAAATATAATTGGACAAACACTGTTACACAATTGGACACAAACAAACAATTTATGAAACTAGAGTGCACTCAAATGTATTTGGCCAATTGAATCATAAAATCTCTTAATTAAGACTAGTCAAAACCTTTGCAGGTCAATTAACAGAGATCTCTTGTAGAATTGGAATCAGAAGGAATGAAAGCTCTTTATGACTAAATGTAAACCTTTTTTTTTTCTTTTTTTGTTAACGGGGATTGAACTCCAGTCTGCGCTTGCAAGGCAGGCCACCAAACCATTGAGCTAAATCCCCGGCCCCAATGTAAACCTTTTATAACAAACTTGAAACTAACAAGCAAACATATATTTTTTTTGATAAATTATTTTGCATATCTTCTCAACATACTTAGGCCTTCTGGTCTTATATATCTTTTTTCTTAACAAGACCAACATACAAAATCTTTTTACATCAAAAGTATATCTCTTGTCTGGGCGTGGTGGTGCACACCTGTAATCCCAGCACTCAGGAGGCTGAGGCAGGAGAATTACTGTGATTTTGAGACCAGGCTGGGCTACATAGTGAGTTCCAGGTCAGTCTCAACTACATAGTGAGACCCTGTCTCAAAAAACCAAAAAAAAAAAAAAAATAAAGATATCTCTTATTTATAACTTTTAAAATATTTTTTGTCTCATTATTAACCTTTTATAACAAACTTTAGCTGTTAAAATCTTAAAATGTCTTTTTTTGTTGTTTTCAGATTGTTACATCTTAAAATTTGACTGGCTGTAAATAAAACAGCATTGACCTTGAATTTTTTATCAACAAAATACAAAAAAGAGCAAGTTGACCCTATAATCAAAATTTAAGAATTTGCAATGTACAAGAAAAAATTTTTTAAGTACACTAATCAGACATCATCTCAAATTGATACAGTGATACATTTATCAAATAGTTAAAATTTGCCACTTAATTTCTCTTGTAAAATCCCTTGATGTCTGGTAAAGCACAGTTGCAGTTTCTCTGGCCTTATTTTAGCAATAGGCTGATAATGTAGTGCTGGCCTTTGGGCTATTTACATATACTTTTTTAATCAGTTGCAACAATGGAGTTATATTTATTTTTCAAGGTGAACAACAGGAGCGTGTTCTGAGATATTTGTCAATCTGAGGGATGCATAATTAGGTGATGGCATTGTTTGAACATCATAGATTGTACCTGCACAAACTCAAGCAACAACATCACTAGGTGATGATACAATCTTATGAGACCAGTATTATCTGTGAGGTCTGTTACTGACCTAAATTCCATTATGTGGTGCATGACTGTATTTAATGTTAGTTGTATTGAGTCTAATAGATGTTTATATTACTCATCCATATTAATCCTTTTCTATATTGTTAAAAGATAAACTTTGGCATATTAAAAGTTTAAAAATTGATTCATGCAGAGAGTGATTCATGAATCCAGTAGCTCCAAATGGGAAGTAGTTCAGACTCCACCAAAGAAATGTGAAGGGAAAGTCTTTACAGAGTAGTCATAGAGGCAGAACCGAAAAAGCATTCCATCAGTTAAAGTTTGAGCAGCTGCCTTATTTGAGCTGCCCTGGTGGGAAGTCCCTAATAGAATAGCTGATGCTCAGTTAGCCTGTATTTGCTTCCTTTTGGGTATGTAGAAGCCTAGAGTACTGGGGCCATCTCAGCCTGCTAACCTCCAAATTATCTTTGTGTTTATTTGTATATATGTATGAAATCTTTTATTTTTATATTATAATACCACATGAGTTTTTTCCCCAAAGGATAGTATATGATATCTTATTATACTATCACAATTAGTCATATTAGAAAATACCTTCACAACTACCAAAGAATGACATACAGCCTCTGACAATTTGGGAAATAAACTATGGTACTGGATTAGGGTAATTTAGCTGCCCATCACCTAAAACCTTAAGAAAGGTTTGCCATTTAATAAAGTGCAGCTATGATGTGCTGAATGTCTTTTTTTTCTGTAGCAAAGATCCTGGTTCTTCATAGAATGAGGAATAATTTGGATAGCAGCAGAGAGGTTTGGTGGCTTCCCTTTTCCTGATATGGTCTCCATTCATTTGTCCTTAGTCAAAACACAAAAGAAGGTAACAGGATTATATTGATACTCCAATATGCTATCTAAGGAAAAAGAATATACTTTTAAAGTACTTACAAGTCTGAAATAGGATTGGTTTTCTAGAAAGAATAAAAAACAGTCCTACTGGAATGGATGTCAATGAACAAAAGGTTAAGTCTATTATTAGACAGCTAAGGTGGAAAGCATACTACTGGCTGCAGACCGGCATTGTCCTTTGATGCTAGTGGTTAGTATTGTATGGCTCTGGTGTGAAAGATGCTAGTGCTAACTCTGGGGAGGTCCCTGAGCTTCTCGATAGTTGTTTTCACCTTGGTTGGGTCACTTGGTTTAACATAGCTTAGATGGAAAAGTGTGCCATTGACTCTTTATATCTCTGGATTGCACATCTTCATTCATCCAACTGCAGATCCAAAATGTGCCTGTACTCAGTATGTACATAGCCTCCCCCCCTCCCCCGTCATTGTTCTCCAAACAATAAAACAGCTATTTACATCGCATTTATATTGTATTAGGTAATCTGCAAATTATTTTATGTGTATAAGAGAGTCTTCAGGGGTTATAAGCAAAAATTGCACCATCTTATATAAAGGACTCTAGCATCCTTGAATTTTAGTATAGTCCCCTACAGATACATAGGGATGACTTATTTTATTATCATGAAGTATGATGCTTCATATAATTGCCTTTTTCTAATCCAGTTGACGCTTTCCTTTGTTAAATAAAGCAGTAATTTAAATGGCTTTTAAAAAATAAGAGAAGACTTAGTCAAAGTATAATGCATAAATTTTTCATTATTGTTCTACCTGCTCAGAACAGATGTCTTCCAGAGTGGTGCTCCACTTAAGGAAGATTTCTTGGCACAAACCTCAAGCTTTGTGTAGAGCATAGGAATCCATGATGTTCTTAGAATTAAATACACCTATGCATTTTTATTATACCATCTATAAGTGCTTGTCTTGTTTTAATGGGTAGACGCACTAGTATGTTGAAACTTGCCTAATGATAGCCAGAGATACCAGTTATTTTACAAAAAAGCAGATGACAAAAATTACATTCCCATTGTACCCCTCTGAGGTAATGACATAGGCATAAAGGCTCATTTCCTTTTAGCTAATTCATGGAATTCCAAGAAAATTTATATTTCAGCTTCACCATTATAGGAATTTCATGATTTTCTTTGCCTGCATTTAAAAGTATAGAATTGTCCACATGACTATGAAATCAGCGGATGTTCTTTCCCTACTGCTGAGCTCTGGATTTTGTTTAGCTCCTTTCAGAGCTCTGTGAAGATTGTTGAATCCAATGATGAAGAAAAGACATTGGGCTATTTTTGACTGTGCCTGTTGATTCCTGTGCCTTCTGCCCTGGAAAATCTATTTTCCCCACCTTTCTGTTCCCTGTGAAGATAAATGAAAGCCACGGGGAAAATTCTCCCTTTCTCATTCACAGTAATTCTACAGTTTATGAACTGATGGTATCAGCATTTGCTGAAGGATGACTACATCAGGAAAGCCAGGAACTGACATGGATCACATACCTTAGAAACCAAAATCCAACTCCTGAAATTTGTACATGGAGGAAATATTTACAAAGCAAATCAACCTAATATTTTATTACTTTGAAGAGTTTTTTTTCCTTTTGAGAGTTTTCCTCAGGTGCAGTTTCAGTCATTTCTGAGTTATTAACTTGCAAATATGAATAATATATTTAAAATACATATGTGCTTGATGGCAGAGGAAGGAAAGTCTATTTATGATTTAAATAGATAAAAATTACCATCTAGAACCATGCTTTTGTTTTTGTTTTTGTTTTGGAGTTTTTTTTGGTACTGGGAATTGAACTCAGGACCTTGCCCTTGTGAGGCAGGTGCTGGAACCACTGAGCTAAATCCCCGGCCCCTCTAACCATGCTTTTTAAGAGAGAAAAATTGTCATGTATATTAGGATACATACGTATTTATCAAAAGCAATATTTGATATATTCAAAGAAAATATGTGTATATTTCATCACTGATTTAGGAAAATTTAAATATGGAAATTGATTTTAAAATATTTGACCATGTGCAGTAATGACTATCATTTCTTAATCTTCATGTTCTTCCATGCTATTTTTTAGAATCATTAAAAATCTCTGAATAACTAGATTCACTATTAATATGTTCTCTGTGTTGTACCACCCAGTAGGACTGCCCTATGCCACCTGATAGGAAAGCCAAGCATGTACCTCTAGTGGTTCAGAGCCACCCAGCAGTGAAACATTTGATTATGGCCCCATTGTGAACATGTTAAACCAGGATAGAAGAAGTTTATTATGTGGAGATTATATTTTTGAACAAATATGAGAGTTGACCACTTCTGGCAATAATATGTTTGAATTTGGCTTTTGATCATTGTGAAGTAGTTACCTTTCAGATGTGTTTTCAAGGTGCTAAATTTACCTTGTTTTTTTCTCTTTCATTGTTTCCTTCTGATGTGGCTGCTGTGTTGACCACCTGTGTCTGCTGCTGAATTTTTTTGCCATCATCAGGAAACCCCCCAAGGTAAGCACTGACATGTATACTACGTAGAAATCAAGGATCTAATTCATCCCCAATCCCATGCATAATGTCTGTCCCCTTAGGGAGAAAAGTGGCATTCTAATTTAAAACCCAAACCACAGACAATTCATGTTACTAATTGTATAAAATTAGAATGTCACACTGCGTTTACGAAGCACTTTCACGTATTATTTCATTCTTGGAATGCATACACTGATCCTCAGACACGTGTAGGGTGATTGTTTCTGCTTTGTTGGTGTTGAGAGGAGAAGGTACAGCAAGACAAAGAGCATGACCTCACTCTCAGACTGAGTGGGGTGAAAGCAGGAGGACACCACCTAACATCTCAGATTGAGTGTGGCCAGTCTGATTACAGATTGCACAAACTGTTTCTCTGTGACTGCTAAGAAGACTCAGTATCTTTGGAAAGATTTTCCACTTTTAGGTGGATATCCCACTTTCAACCAATTCTGTATATTCCATCAGAGTTCCTAGCCAATCACAGTGTCTACTAGTTAGAATTGTCCCTCTGCTGCTCTGCCTAACTTTTGAGTGTGTTTACCATTGGGGAAGCCCAAAAAGTATAGAATAGATGGAGAGGGAGGGGTGAGAAATAAGGGGTCTGGGTGACCAGGTCCTGAATGATTGAAGATTACCAGTGAACATTTTATTGGTAAAATAAAAGATACTTAATACCAAAAATAATAAGAAGTTTGGCCACACCTTGGGCAGTGATGCTGATTATAGCCATGGCTCTTAAGCTGGGATTGGGACAGGTTATACATATCTATGCCATATTATCTAGTCAGAATCTAAGACATGTTGAGTGAAGGTATGGACTCAGGAATAGACAAGGCTTACTTTTCTCTGGGGTTATACAAAAATTTAACTTAGTCCTTGGATTATGGAAACCCACACAAATGCCATTTTGTGCTTTATAGTTACTGAAGGTATCATA
Organism: Fukomys damarensis; assembly: GCF_012274545.1. Taxonomy (NCBI): domain Eukaryota; kingdom Metazoa; phylum Chordata; class Mammalia; order Rodentia; family Bathyergidae; genus Fukomys; species Fukomys damarensis. The sequence goes on from NW_022900922.1 coordinate 24,038,908, forward strand.
GGTATTATCTCTGGCACTAAGAATTGCAACTCCAGTAAAGAAGGCATTCCTTAAACAAACAGTATGAGATCTATTAAGAAAAAAGAAATGTGTAATACTATATAAGTATAAGCTGTGGGAGGCATTCTGGCCAAATCAAGGAGATGAGATTATTGTTCCTATAGATATCATCCCCAAACTTGTAAACTAGAAAATTTCTGTGGTACTGGAAGATCTGAGTTTCCTTTATGTAGCTCTTCTCTCTCTTGTTGCTGGGTCCCAGAAGTTTCTGAACATACTGCCAGTTTTGTGGTATATTTACTTCTTTCCATCTGGCACTGGACTACTGAACAGTCCACGTGTGGCCTTTTAGTGAAAGAAAGCACTGCAGTTGAAAAGAAGCACAAAAACATTTTACAGTCACTATTGTGTTATACACAGGAACGTACTCGTTACTTTCTAGCCTGAATATATAGCCTTAGTTTTGCTAAGTATCCTGTTGATAATGCCTAAGAAGTATGAAATTTTCAAAATAAAATTAGTATTAAATCATCATGTTAAATATATTTTTAAAATATTTCCCATAATGTACATTTCATATATACGTAATATACATATTATAATGGACATGTGTAAAGAATAAATATCATCTTGAAATTAAATAAGTAATATAAATAGAGTAAGATTTTAAAAGTCACAAGGAGATATAGGACTTTCCTTGTAGAAACTGTAAATATTGAAAACAGTACAAAAAGGAAAGACTTTATTTTTTATACCAGGGATCGAACTCAGGACCTTGTGCTTACAAGGCAGGTGGTGGAACCACGGAGCTAAATCCCTGGACTCTGAAAGACAGTTTTAATGATTATGGAAGAGTGAATCTTTTAGCTGGGTGCTGTTTCATGTGCCTGTGGTGCTAGCATTTTGGGATTGCTTGAGCATACAAGTTTAAGACCATATAGGCAATATAACAGGGCCTCAACTCATAAACAGTATTTCTTTGTTCATATAAAAGCATCAGAGAAGACAGTGTGATTGAATTTAACAAATGATTCTTCCAGGGAAGAGACAAATGCTGCATGAATGAGAACTAGTTCTAGCATTCTGATGGGGTGGGCTAGGGAACACAGGCACAGTATAATATAAAATCAGTTGTGCTAAAGACCACAGAGGTAAAACATATGTGAAATGTGTAGGATGAAAGTTCCTTTTTGATTTCTGCAGGCAGAAATGACAAATTAGATAATCAATCTCACCCTTCCCACAAAGGACAGGTAGGACCTGGCAAATTATTAAAATATGTACTATGAGGCACTGGAATTTTACCAAGGTTAGTGAGCATTTGCTAGACCAAGATTGAAAGGGGTATTGAGGACTGACCTCTGTCCAGGGTGAGGTCTTTTTTTTTTATATCAGGGATCGAATTTGGGTCCTTACACTTGCAAGGCAGGTGGTGGAACTACTGAGCTAAATCCCTGGCCCTCTACAATCGAAAAGGAAGTGAACATTTAATGATGTTAACCTACTGTTTTGGAGTATGTCATTCAGGAATAAACAGGAATAAACAGGGTAAAGGCAAAGCAATGTTGCAGAGCCTTTGTGGAACCTAGGGAAGAATGGCGACACGTTTTATATCCTTCCAGAGGTGGAGTCCTCAGTAATCTCCTTGTACTTTCAGTTAGCAAAGTAGATTGGTACCCACCTTTGGGTGGGGTGTGAAATGGAAAGGGAAACAGAAGTGAACCAGCCCTCACAGATTGAGGGGGTTACAAGACATTTGTGTGATCCAGGAAGCCTTGAGTACCAAAATTGGGTCAGAGTGATACTAGAATGCAGATTCCCATGGGCACCTGGCAGAAGCAAATATAGTCTTAAGATTTTAAAGATTCCACAAACCTTTTAAAAATAGTGTCCAGGGCTGGGGTGTAGTTCAGTGGTAGAGTACTTAACCTAGGGTGCAGTAGGCCCTGATTTCAGTCCCTGCACTGCAGAAAAACAGAAAACAATGTCCAGCACAAAAAGATAGAGGGTACACAACAAGCTAATGTGGCATGAAGAAGCACCAGCAAAAATAATAAAAAATAGAAACAGTCCATATGTTTCACATCTGTTCAAATTATTAGATACAAACTTAAAAAGTTACTAGTAAAAGTTTGTAGTATGTAATAAATACATTCATCATGAGAAGTTGATACATATATACATATCACATCTCAGTCCTTATTTCCCTTTCCCCATCTTTTCTTTCTCCTTCCATCCTAGATCCCTTTCCCATCTGCAAAAGATCTACCTACCTGTTTGCTATCATCTGTCTGTTATTTTCTCTTTAAATTATTTATACTTGGATTTCTCAAATAAGAGAAACCATGTGATATTTCACCTTCTGTGTCTGGTTATTTCACTTAGTGTTACAGTCTCAACACCTATCTGTTTCCCTACAAATGATGCAAACGTGTCCTTTTTATGGCCGAGTAGTACTCCATCATAGAAACAAAAGGGATGAATATTTAGAGAGGTTAACCTAATGTCTCTGGAGATTTGGTTGTAGATACAAACTTTTAAAGAAATATGCTTGCTGTGTTTAAGGAGATAAAACATCAGATTGAGAAATGTTAGAACTGCAAATTAGAAAGAGTGGAAAAACAGATGTGAAAAATAACTCAGTAGGAATTTCAATCTGAGAAACCCAAAACCCGAGTTAAGAACTCAAGATTTACCAACAGAATGGATGCAACTGAAGAAAATTAAATAACTAGATGATACATTAGCAGAAAATGTTGAAATGAAATGCAACATTATTTTATTTTATTTTTTGGTACTGGACATTGATCTTAGGACTTTGCGCCTGCGAGAGCGGGTGGCAGCACCACTGAGCTAAATCCCCAGCCCTCAAATTTATTCTTTTTTTTTTTCAGCTTTAAGTGAGTTTATTGGTACATTTTAGGGATACAGTACAGTTACATTCATTGTTGGGATCTTGTACCTCTACATGACAAGTCTTGGTTCTCATTTTTTCCCCTTGTCCCTGCCCTCTCTTCACCCCCTCCTCCCCTCCCCATCTACAGACACTTTATTTCCTTCTTTTCATTATCACACATTTTTTTCTTTTACCTTATTACCCTTCCGCTACCCATCCCACCTTCCCTACACCTTTAGCCCCTTCCTTCCCATTTCACAATGTCAGTAATCTCATTAGTATCTTATGTATTATTGCAGTTTATTCACACCAGAGAAACTATTCGGAATTTGCACATGTGTGATTTATTTATTTCACTTAGGAGTATATCCTCAATATGTATCCATTTTCCTATGAATGAATCTATTTTCTCATTCTTTGTGGCTGAGTAATATTCCATTTTATAGAAAAATCACATCTTCTTTATCCACTTTCCAACTGATGGGCAAATGGGCTGTTTCCAAGTTTTAGCTATTACAAACTGTGCCACTATAAACATGGGTGTGCATACATCACTGTGATATGATTCTTTTAGTTCTTTTGGAAAGATACCCAGCAGAGGGATGGCTGGGTCAAATGGAACCTCCAGTCCAAGTTCTTTGAGGTATCTCCATATTGATTTCCACAGTGGTTGCACCAGTCTGCACTCCCACCAACAATGGAGAAGGGTTCCTTTCTCCCCACAACCCCGCCAACATTTGTTATTGTGTGATTTCTTGATAGCAGACATTCTTTGTGGGGTGAGGTGGAATCTCATCTGCATCTCTCGAATGACCAGTGATGTGGACCATTTTTTTGTATATTTACTTGCTGCTTTTACTTCTTTGTCTGAGAAGTGTCTGTTCATTTCACATACGCATTTTTGAATCAGGTCTTTATATTTGGGGGGGCTGATTGTTTTGAGTTCTTTATATATTCTAGATAATAGTCCTTTGTCTGAGGAGCAGCTGGTAAAAAATTTTTCCCACATTGTAGGTTGTCTCTTAGTTCTGCTGATGGTTTCTTTTACAGTACAGAAACTTTTTAATAAGATGAGATCCCAGTTGTTGATTCTTTCTGTTAGTTCCCCTGCTATTGAGGATTTCTTCATAAAGTCTTTTCCTATGCAAATGTCTTCCAGAGTTCTGCCTAACTTACCTTCCATCAAGTTTCATGTTTCTGTTTCAATATTTAGATCTTTAATCCAGTTGGATTTTAATTTAGTGCATGGTGAAAGATAAGGGTCCAGTTTTAATCTGTGACAGGTTGAAATCCAGTTTTTCTAACACCATTTATTAAAGAGGCTATCTTTCCTCCACTGAGGATGGTCAGCTCCTTTGTCAACGATGAGGTAGCTGAGTACATCTGGATTTGTTTTTGTGTCTTCCAATCTGTTCCACTGATCCTCAAGCCTGTTTCTTTGCCAGTACCATGCTGGTTTTATCACAGTGGCTTTGTAGTATAGTTTCAAATTGGGAATTGTTATACCCACTGCTATGTGTTTGTTGCCTAGGATGGCTTTTGCTATTCTAGGTCTCTTATGGTTACAAATGAATTTTTGGATTCTTTTTTCTAGTTCTGTGAAATATAGTGTTGGAATTTCAATTGGCATTGCATTGAATCTGTATAGCAGTTTTGGTAGTATGGCCATTTTCACTGTGTGGATTCTTCCTACCCAGGAGCAGGGGATATCTTTCCATTTTTTATATCCTCTTCAGTTTCTTTTTTCAGAGTGCTATAGTTTTCAGTGTAGAGATCTTTTCCTTCTTTTGTTAGGTTGATTCCTAGATACTTCATTTGTTTGGATGCTATTGTGAAAGGAATTTTTTTCCCTTATTTTTCTCTCAGTGAGTCTGTTATTTGTGTATAAGAAGGCTATTGATTTTTGGGTGTTGACCTTGTATCCATCTACTCTACTGAATCTGTCAATTAAGTCTAGAAGTCTTTTGGTGGAGTTTTTTGGGTCTTCAGTGTAGAGTATCATATCATCAGCAAATAATGACAGTTTAACTTCTTCCTTTCCTATCTTTATGGCTTTAATTTCTTTCTCTCCTCTAATTGCTGTGACTAATGTTTCCAGAATTATATCGAAGAGGAGTGGTGATAGTGGGCATCCTTGTCTTGTTCCTGATTTTAACGTGAAGGTTTTCAGTTTTTGGCCATTTAATATGATGTTGGTTTTTATGCTGTTGGTTTTTCATAGATAGCCTTTATTAAGTTGAGATATAGACCATCTATTCCAATTTTTTGCAGGGTTTTTATCATGAATGGGTGTTGAATTTTGTCAAATGCTTTTTCTGCATCTATTGAGAGGATCATATGGTTTTTGTCCTTGACTTTATTAATATAATGTATTACATTTATTGACTTATGTATGTTGAACCACCTTTGCATCCCTGGAATAAATCTGACTTAGTCAGGATGTATGATCTTCTTGATAATCCTCTGTATTCTGTTTGCTAGTATCTTATTGAGGATTTTTGCATCTATATTCATTAAGGAGATTGGCCTGTAATTCTCTTTTTTAGTTGTGTCTTTCCCTGGTTTGGGAATCAAAGTGATACTTGCTTCCAGGAATGAATTTGGAAGTATAGCTTCCCTTTCAATTTCATTGAAAAGTTTGAAGAGGAATGGCAGTAGTTCTTCTCTAAATGTCTTGTAAAATTCAGCAATTGGTAAATTTTTAATTACATTTTCAATTTCACTGACTGTAATTGGGGTGTTTAAAATGTTTTTATCTTCTTTGTTCAGCTTTGGTAATTCATAAGTATCTAAAAATCTGTCCATTTCTTCTGCGTTTTCTATTTTATTGGAATACAGGTTTTCAAAGTAGGTATTAATGATCCTCTGGATTTCTGTTGGATCTGTTGTGACTTTGCCTTTTTTATTCCTGATTGCATGGATCTGAGCCTTTTCTTTCCTTTTTAAAATAAGATTAGCTAAGGGTTTTTCCATTTTATTTATTCTTTCAAAAACCAAATCTTTGTTTCATTTATTTTTTGTATCATTTTCTTAGTTTCCATTGCATTAATTTCTGCTCGAATCTTTATAATTTCCTCTCTTTTTTGAGCTTTGGGTTTTTCTTGCTCTTGTTTTTCTGGGAGTCTAAGATTCATCATTAGGTTGTTTATTTGAGCTTGCTCTGTATTCCTAGTGTGGGCATTCAGTGCTATGAATTTTCCACGTAGAACTGCTTTCATTGTGTCCCATAGATTCCTGTATGTTGTATTGGCATTTTCATTTATTTGTAAAAACTGTCTAATTTCTTCTTTAATTTCCTCTGTAATCCATTGATTGTTTAGGAGAGTGTTGTTTAGTTTCCATGTGCTAGTGATGTTCCTACAGTTTCTTGTGCTATTGATCTCCAGCTTGATTGCACTATGATCTGATAATATACAGGGGATGACTTCAATTATTTTGCATTTATTCAGACCTGTTCTGTGAGCCAATATGTGGTCTATCTTGGAGAATGATCCATGTGCAGCCGAAAAGAATGTATATTCTGATTTTGTGGTGTGGAATACTCTGTAGACATCTATTAAGTCCGTGTGTTCCAAAGCTTGGTTCAGTTCTATTATTTCATTGCTGATTTTCTGCCTAGATGATCTGTCAATTTGTGATAGTGGGGTATTTAAATCCCCCACTAAAATTGTATTAGTGGTTATTTGGTTTTTCATGTTTTTCCCTTTACAAGGATGTAGTGGCCTTCTTTGTCTCTCTTAATGAGTTTTGGTTTGAAATTTACTATGTCTGCAAATAAGATTGCTACCCCTGCTTTTTTCTGGGCTCCTGACGCATGAAGAATTGTTTTCCATCCTTTCACTTTCAGTCTATGGGCTTCCTTTTGCACTAGGTGTGTTTCTTGTATACAGCATATTATTGGATTTTGCTTCTTAGTCCATTCTGCCAGTCTATTTCTCTTGATTGGTGAATTGAGGCCATTAACATTGATGGTTATAACTGATATGTTCTGACTTATTGTCATGTTATTGTCCTTTTGTTGACTCTTTTTACTTTTTCTCTCCTCTCCTTTTAGTTTCTTGCCTTGCCTATTTGATTTGGTCTGTTGGGCCTCATGGTATTGTGAACTTCATTGTCCTTTTCTAGGATATTGTTTAGAATTCCTTGTAGTGCTGGTTTGGTGTTCATGAAGTTTCTCAGGTGTTCTTTGTCGTGGAAGTATCTTATTTCTCTGTCTATTTTGAAAGAGAGTTTTGCAGGATACATCAGTCTAGGTTAGAGGTTGCTTTCTTTTAGGACTTGAAATACCTCACTCCAGGCTCTCCTTGCCCTAAGGGTTTGTGTTGAAAAGTCTGCTGTGATTCTAATGGGCTTTCCTTTGCATGTGATTTGTTTCTTTTCTCTTACTGCTTGTAGTATTTTGTTCTTCTGTTGGATTTCTGGGATCTTGATTATTATATGTCTAGGTGTAGATTTTTTTTGATCATGGCTAGTTGGAGTTCTATTTGCCTCACTTATCTGTATGTCTAATTCTTCCCTTCTATTTGGTAAGTTTTCTGTCATTAATTCTGTGAAGAGCTTTTTTAAGTCATTTGTGTTTTCTACCGCTATTTCATGAATTCCTATCAGTCTTATGTTATTTTTCTTTGCATCTTCTAGCAGTTGTTGGATCAATTTCTCATGATCCCTTACTGTTTTTGAGAGACCTCTTTTTTCCCAGTCACTGACTGCAATCCTATCTTCTATATGTGAAATTCTATCTTTGCAATCTTTTATTCTGTTGTGTACACTTTCAATAGAGTTTTTAATCTCCTGGATATCTGTTTGAATCTGTTTTATGGATTCCATTTCTTTCCTCTGTTGGGCATTCATTGTCTCCATTTCTTTCTTATGCTCAGTCTTCATGGCTTCTATCATGGTCTTGAGTTCATCTATTTTTTTTGTCAGTTTCTGTTCTAGAGTCTCGAATCATGACTTCCATTTTGCTCATCATCTCTATGGTTAACTGGGAAATTATTTCTGATTTGAATTTTTCTAGAGCCTGATTGATCTGTTTTGTTACCTCCTGTGCTATGGGTCCAGGGTGTCCTGCTGGTTCACTATCAGACTTTTCATCCTTATTTGCCCTGCTGTTTGCCATTGGTGAACTGGAAGTCTGTCTTTTTGTCTTGCTTAAGTGTTTTCTCATTTTTATTTTTGTTGTTGGGTTGTCCTTGGTTTAATTTCTGAGTTATTACTTAAATCTTCCTGATATAGTTGCGCTTTAGCTTTTGAGTCTCTAACGACTCATAGACATCCTCATTTTCATAATATTGGAGAAAACAACTCATTAAATCAATCACAATCCTTAATCCCAGTTGTTACATTCAGCAGCCCAATAGGACCAAGCTTGCAAATTGACCACTTGTGGTAGTCATTAATCTATCACCTTTAAACCATATGAATTAAATTAATATCATGAAGCAGCCCAAAATATGTCTGCAGTGATTACAGTTTTCAATATAGCATCTTTACCATTTAGGATGGGGGCTTAGACTGAGTTAGGACGAGAGGAGTAGATAAGTGAAAGAATTGGAGAAGGTTTCAAGTGAAGCCAGAGTACTCAGAATGACCATACTATCTTTATGAAACTATTAACTTCAAAGGGGATAGACAGAGTGCATGAATAAGGACAAGAATATATCCCCTTAACAGTAACAGGGGCTTGCCTTCCCTTGAAGCTACTGAGCCATGAGTGAGTTAAAATGACAGGAGAAAAGAACATAAAGAAAAAATGATAAAAGAAGAAGTCTGAGTTAGGGCAGGAGCAGGAATAAAAAGGGAGATGAGGGATAACATGGTGGAGCAAAAGACTGAGTTGGAGAGAGAGGACAGATAAAAGAAAGAAATTGTAGGGTGGCGTGAGGAAAAGAACGAAAAAACAAAGAATTTGAAGGGCCTCTTTCAGACTGTGTCTCTGTTCTCATATTATACCTTGTGTACAGCCATGTGCAGAACCAAATCCCCTGATCTCAGCTAGCCAATGGCAGGTCCCCACAACTTACACTTACCTCAGTCCACAAGGCCTAAATTGAGCTTCCCAACCCGCAGGGTTGAACTCCACTCAGTTCTCTTACAGGTTTCCCCTGCCCTTTCTTTAAAGATGTTCAAAGTTGGGAGCTCAGAAAAATACCCTTCATGACCACCTATGCCTCTGCAGAGTGGGTCGAAGCACTGGCCCATTCAGGAGGTTTGAGAACGTGGGGCAGGGTGTCAGGTCATGGGGGCACTATCTTCCTTACTGGATCTGGTGGTGCACAGTCGGGGAGGTCGCGGACCCACCAGGTGGGCCCGAGCAGGCGGCCGGAGAGACCTCCTCTGAGTGCTTCTTTACTGGATCTCAAATTTATTCTTAAACTGAGTGCATGCATGAACATGTTCTTCGGGGAGACACTTTCTCTCTATGCTCTTAGAATTTTGAACTTCAAAGTAGTGCTTTGCACAGCGTACAAGGGATGACCTAAAAATGCAGTGAGTGTTTACGTTTTAAAAAGGTATTTCAGTAGAAGATGCATTGCCATTAATCCTTCTCAAAGTACTACCCCTCGCTTGGAGCATATTTACCCCATCATTCTTTTATTTTGTTTTGATTTTTTTGGGACAGGACCTTACTATGTAGTTGAGACTGACCTGGAACTCACTATATAGCCCAGGCTGATCTTGAACTCACAGTGATCCTCCTGCCTGAGCCTCCCGAGTTCGAGACCAGCCTGGGCTACATAGTAAGTTCCAGGTCAGTCTCAACTACATACTGAGACCCTGTCTCAAACACCCCCTGCCCAAAGACTTTCATGATTTCCATAGCAAAAGTGGCAAAAATGACAGGCTCCATGTGTTCAGAGTGAAGATAATGGCAATGTATCTTTTACTTTAATAATTTTTTAAAAATTCAAACACACTATTTTTTTCCGTCATATCTTACTCTTGCCTCCTACAACAGATAACTACCCCAGAACCAGGGATAGTGCCTTGTATTGTGTAGATTTGCAGCTGATGCTGTTGGCTTGCTTTGAATCTCTGAGCTGCTTTGACATCCTCATAGTCAGGCAGTGTTGACTGTGTAACCCAAGACATTGTTTGGTGTGCAGAAATAGATATATAGATAGATAGATAGGTGTAAAGGAAATGATTAATTACATTGCAAAAAGACAGTACTGACTTGACAGATTTTACAACTGGAAAGTCAGTCTTTTAAAAGAACCAACCTGTTACATGTTGATGTTCTGATGTTTCTTCTTTGTACCCCATGACAAATATGTTCAAATTCAGGCTGGAATTTTGCTGGCCCAGCAACTTTTGCAAACAGTGATGGTGAAGACAGTGCCATGGTCAGCCAGGCTTGCAGGGCTTGACTTTGCTTGCAGTTTCAGTTCAGCTTTTCCAGGATGAATGAAGTTTAACTCTTCATTTTGTAGTGATTCTTCACCTCTGATATTAGAAGCTGTGAAGGAGAGAAAAGTGTTGAAAGTTGGCGTGAACAGGAAAATTTTGACATGAAAGATAGTACTTTCATTATCTTGTGGTCTAACTCACTTCTTAGCATGATGTGGTGAAATGTGAACAAATGTGAAACGTGTTTTTCATGTTAATTGTAGTCCTTCAAATTTGCAAAGTTGATAACCATAAAATGTGACATTGGCACACCACTGTTCCTAAAACTAGGACCGGAGTTTGCAGAGATCTCGGCAGTTTTCAGAGTAGACAGCAACAGAACAGGCTGTGAATGGCAGCTGGGTCTGCACATGTGAACAGTGGATCGATTGTTTGACGTGGAGAGGAGGAAGACAGCACAGAGGAACGAGGCACACTCCTTCATACAAAGCAGAGCAAGCCCATTTAGAGCACGCTTTTTTCGCCAGGGGAAGCTCTTTTGATACTGAATTTGAGAGCTAGGAAGTGGTGCGTTTTCCATTGACATTCTGAACAAAAAACTAAATAGTCGGTAGCAACTCTTCTACTCATAAGCTTTTTTTTTTTCATTTTTCCTCTATTTAATCAGTAAGTACTGGTCACCTATGCCCAGTGTCCTATACCTGTGAGATATAGAGAAATGAGTGAGCAGAGTTGCAGACATAGGAAACCTCTCAGCTAATTAAAAATATAAAGGACCTAGGTTTGTGTCTATGCATAGTAAACCCTCTGCAAGTGGTAGCTGTCCTAATGGGAGAGTGCCCATCAGTAGCTACAGCTAATACTGATAACAGTAGCTGCCTTAGACTGAGTTACCCTATGTGTCAAGCATCATATTAGTAGGCATTCTGCTTAAGTTCCCACAATCCTAACAATGTACAATGCACTTAGGTAGATAAATGTTTATTGGACAGGTGGAGCTGTTGATAGAGGAGGGAAAAACTTCAGAGTGGAAATCAAGGAAGTTTTGAAGGAGGTAACATTTGGCAATGAATGAGTTTTGGGTCACTGGGCAGGAAAAAGAGGCTAGGAGAGAGCGAATCACAGAAGAGAAGGTTCTCTTACAGTTTTACAGGCTCTGCTTTTTTCCCAGACTTCTCATTGTGCTCCCAGACGATTCCTTGGTCACTGATGGAGCCTCTGAGACCTGAGGAGTTGGCTGACCACTGACCTAACATACACACAGATAGTGGAGCCTGCTTCTGTCTTTTTGAAAAAGGAGGAAAGCCCAGTAAACACACAGCATCTTAGGGTGACACCACTCTTGTCACTCCTGCAGTGGAAGTAAAAATGGAGGCTTCACCAAAGTCCTTTTGTGACATCTGCTATTCTTCCAGGCTGCTGAGCATTTGTACTCATTGACCTGTATTGGACTCCTTTACTGCTGAGACAAAATACCTCACATAAACAGTTTAAAGGAGAAAAGGTTTACTTTGGCTCCAGGTTTCAGAGGTTTCATTCCATGGTCAACTGACTCCAAGGCAGAAATGACATGACAGAGGAAAGTCGCTTACCTCCTGGCAGCCAGGAGGCAGAGAGACAGGAAAAGAATTAGAGGGTAGGAGGCCAGACCCCAAGGCCATGCTCATGACCCTACTAGACACACCCAGAAGTGTACTTTACAGTAATGTCTTAGGGATCTCTTGAGTCAATTGCAGTAACAAGATTAATCATCACATTGGCCTTTGTTATTTTAAGCAGCCATCATATGTGAAAATACAAATGGAGGAGATTGTGTAACTATGAGGTCATTCACCCGAAATTGCTCTAAAATGTAAATCCTCAGAGTATTTTTATGTAGTGAAATTATGAAACATTAGGAAAACCAAGGCCTTATCTTAATACTATGGCAGAACAAAGAAATCATGCATAAATAGATCTGTGTGTACACATACATAGATGCATACACAGTACTGGCCAGTTGGGTATGAAATTCAAAATACTAAGGAAACACCGGGCGTAGTGGAGCACACCTGTAATCCCAGCACTCGGGAGGCTGAGGCAGGAGAATCGCTGTGAGTTCGAGACCAGCCTGGGCTACATAGTGAGTTCCAGGTTAGTCTCAACTATAAAGTAAGACCCTGTCTCAAACGAACAAACAAACAAATAAAGTAATTAATTAGATTTGTAATGAAGACATCATATTTTAAGACCTTGTTTTAAGTTCTACAAATTTGTATTGGTCATCTTTTACTAATTGCAAAGTTTGATAATGTCTGTGTCTTTTGCATCCTTTTACCTAGTAGATATGTGTTTATCTGATTGTAATGTCAAAAAAAAAAAAAAAAAAAAAAAAAAACCAAGGAGATACGTCTTTCTTTCATTTTTAAAACCTGTCAGTTGAATTTTTCTGAAATCGCCATCAGAGATGCACTTTTAAATGAGCGGAGTTTGTGCCACATCCTGCTCATGAGTCTTGGAACTCCATTAGCTCGGCCTGGACATCAGGCAGCACGCTTGTCATATTAAAAACAGCTTTAGCCTCTTTACTAGATGTCCAGTGGTTCACAAAAATGCAAAGCTAACATTTTTAAGAGACTGGTAAAGGTGGAACAGATGTGCACCAAACTGTAGGGAATTAAATGCTGGTATGAGTTTTACAAGAGGAAGGAGTGGGATTCTGAGGAGGAGTTGGATTTTGTTGTAAATAAGGAAGATAGTAGTTCTCAGATTTTAAGAATGACCAGAGAACCTCTGTACTTGGCTATCTTTCCAGATGGAAAGATACAAATATCTTTACAAAAAATGTTTTCACAATTTGGTCAGTACCGATGAAATATAAAATTTATGCTTGGTTTTTATTTTTGTTTATTTTATCTATTTTTGCTCAGTTGTATACATTGAGAAGCCTTCCATCTCCCACTCTCGAGTTAAGATACAAGTGATTTCATGACTAATGAACTCCATATTTAGAATTCTAATGAAATGAATTAGCTTAAATAATGTATTTCTTTAATATATGCCAGCTTTGAAAAAAATAACTTTATTTTTCTTTGAAGTAATGAACTTACAAGGAATAACTCTCAAGAAAATGGTCTTATCTCTCTCAGAGTATTAGTGAATTTTGTATTGGAAAATCAAAACTATTATAAAACCTAAGAAAATCATGTATCCTCATGTAACAATCCTTTTGTTACTCAATTATAATTTTTTTTTCTGGTACTGGGGATCCAACTCGGGACCTTGTGCTTGCAAGGCAGGTGGCAGAACCACTGAGTTAGGTCCCTGGCCCTAATTAAATTTTGGTCAGGAAAAGAAGGATAATAGTTTGTGAATAATTTATTTGTAAGGAAATGATTAGACTACTTGAGACAAATTAAGCATCTTTGAAATAGCCCTAGTGTCAGTAATAATTTTCCTAGGGACAAACAAGTAATTGTCTTATTTTCTGTGCAAACTACTAACTGTACTTGAGGCTGTGCTTTTTTATCCATAGGAACCTTGAGGTGATGTGCCCAAGGGACCTTCATGTTCATCTCATGGTTAAATTCATTTTTGGCCATTGAAGGAACCAAGTTCACCCAAAACATGCATCTGAAAGAAATGGAACATCTAAAAATATATCCTGCATCTTGAACTTCTGCATGTTCCTATCCATATCATGCTCTTTTCTGCATTATTAAATAAAAAATATTAAAGACAGTAGCTCTCCTGAACAGTACCAAAGCAGGCATTTTGAGGTCCATGAGACCCACACAGAAGAGTAAAGCATGAAACAGGACTGTGCTTGTAGCAGTGTCACCTGGGGAGATGTGAAGCCCTGTGTGGTTTCGGATAAGGAAGATGTTCAGCTTCTTGCTGCAGATTAAAGGAAAAAATAAGGGCCAGGGATTTAGCTCAATGGTTCCACCCCCTGCCTAGCAAGCAATGAGATCTCAAGTTCAATCCCCAGTACCGAAACAAAGAATTTTTTATTCACTTGTTTTGAGTTTTACAGATTTCTGGGCTTCAGCTTTCCTCCTAATAAATAAATATTTACTAAAATAATCTTTACTGCATGACTGCCTTGCATGTTCACCACTTCAAAATGTCTGCGATCAAAGATTTTGAAATCAAGACGTAACTCAATTGAAAGAAAGAGGGTTGGGTCATATCTGACATACAGAGAACAACAGTTGGATCTTCTAGTATTATCAGGGACCTTTTTCCTTAGTGACTTAGCAGGACCCTCTCTCCAAAAAAGGAAAAAGAAAAAAGTTGGGGAGGGGTTGCATTGAAACTCATTGTAAAGACCTTGGGTTCTATCCTCATACACTGAAATAAACAAGTAAAAAGTTTTTGGTAGGGACGAAAACTTTATATACAGAAAAGAAATGATTGTTCCATTCTATGTAGCAGTTACAAAAGACATTCTTTGAGATTTTCTTAAAAATTGGGAAACAGTGTCTATTAGTAAAGTAAGGAGATGCATAGGGAAAGAAAATGTCTTGAGAATGAAAGTTAAATGTTCTAAGATGGCATTCTTGGGAGATTGTGGAATCTCCTTTTCTGGAAATGTTTAAAAACAAGACAGATCTTGGGAGAAGCTTGAAGCTCAGACCAGCCCCGCGGCAGGAAGATTAACTAGATTATGCCTGTGTGGTCTGTGGGGTCATTGGAAGAGTTCTCAAATGCAGTAAATATTCCACACTCCACTGGCTGAATTGCTGTGTTTCCTAGCTGTTGATTTGCAGCTTGGTTGTTTTAAGGCCAGTGTGAATGTATAAATATCGAAACTGAATTTGAGTGTGGGTTTGATGATGTAAGCTGTATGCATCACATACAGCTGAATATATTGTTCAAGCAATAAAGTATGCATAGTGGTGGAACCATTGAGAACATAACTTAGTTTTTTATGATATATGAAAAGTACCCACTTCCTTGCAAAGTTCCAATGCCACTCATCGTTTATTAAATAATTCTAAAGCAACTGTTGTGAGCAGGGCAAGCTTCAGTGTTGAAGAAGATATGGTCGCTGTCTTCATGAAACTTAGTGTGCAAATGGAGATAAAATATACGCATCGATCACATTCATGATAAGTGGAAAATAGAATAATGGGGATAAGAGCCATAACAAAAGACTTTTAAACATGTGAGATTCAGAGAATGGAAAGATAATTTCTTTGATACAGCCAACAAATGCTTGCAGAAAAAAATAATATATTGAATTGAACCTTAAGGAGAATGAAGTGTTTTAAAAGGGTGGAAATTAAAAATAGGGATGGGGTGGAATTGTACTTAGTAACCTCAAGGTAAGGAAAGCTCCACTGGCACATGAGGAACTGGAGGTAATTCTAGCATTCTGGGAGGTTGAGGCAGGAGGATTGCAAGTTCTGTCAAGCTTGGGAAGTTTAGCAAGACTGTCTCAAAAAATTAAAATTAAAATATGTGAGAATGTAAGAATGTAGCTCAGTGCAGATGCCCTGGTTCAGTTCCTTTGGGGAGCAGGACATAGCAGGGAGCCCATCAGGGATATTGTTGAGTCATCTGGGCCAGTTTGCTAAGGAGTGCACTGAGAAATACTCATTTCAAGGCGTGTTAATATGTGTTCCCCAAAAAAGTGTCTCCTCGCCAAAATTAATTGGGGAAATAATAGCCAATTAAATGGGTTCCTTACTAAAAGTCTTTTCATAGCTTTTAATATTCAGGTGACCAATAGGGCCAAATCGGGCATCAGTTCCAACCCAATTTAATCTTTTGTTCATGAACTGTTTCATAAAACTGTTTCTTGGTAAACACTTTGGGCAACATTGCTGGGTGCCTTGGAGAATAATGGCTGGAACACAGGTGTCGGTGACAGATAGCATGGAAACACGGTGAGATGGGAGTCCTTTTATGGAGCAAACACGCATTATTCCTGGTCTCTTACGGGTAGCTGTGTGGAAGGTGAATACGTGGGAGAGCGCATTACTGGTGTTTTAGCAGGAGTTGGCTGGAGATTGTTGTACAGGAGGAGAAAGGAGTCCAGTACTGGGAAAATGGGGAGTTTTGCACTGGGCTGTGTTAGAAAGGACCGGGTGGGGAGAGAGGAGAAGGAAATGGTGGAAACAAACATGTATCATTTAGTGTTACTTGAGACGCCGTGGGAGATCCCATGCTGGAGCTGTGGACTTGGGAGAGGAGGTCATTGTTCTCCCTCTCCCTTCTCCCGTCTCCCCTCTTCCCTCTCTCTTGTTAAATATAAATGTTAAAAAAGAAATCAGGTTATGATTTCTCCCTCAATGTTTGAATTTTGGATAAATACTAAATTTCTTACACAACCTGCTCCACTACAAGGTAGCCAGGCATACATTTAGTCTAAAAGAAACGTCAGGGGTAAGAAAAGCCACAAATGTACTGTGGTGTTTTCCCTGCTCTAGCAGATAGTAGTGGGCATCCTTCTCATTTTCACCAGTAAATTATTATTATTTTGCAGCAGGCTTAACTCAAATAGTTAATTTTTAATATTTTGTTCTTTCAGGTATTTGCATTTGATTATTGCTTTTGGTCCATGGATGAATCTAACACTACAAAATATGCTGGTAAGTTGTCTCTTTCAGCTGGGCCTCTGGCCTCTTCTATTGTGTCTGTTATTCTGAAGTTTGTTCTTCCCATGTAATTCACACCTACTCTTTCAAACTCTAGTGCATGGGTTTAGAAGTTGATAACATTTGGTGTCAAAGTCTGGCTCTGCCAATGACTTGCCAAACAACTTGGACAGACTTTTTTTTTTTTTTTTTGGTACTGGAGATTCAACCCAGGACTTTTGCATTGAGCTACATCCTTGGTCCTTTATTTATTATTATTATGTTTTTTAGACAAGATCTTTCTAAATCACCAAGTTGCGCACATTGGGCTTGAAATTGTGATCTTCTTGTCTCAGCCTCCCAGAATGCTGAGAAAGTTTTTTGCCAGCCTCATAAATCTTCTAGTCCCTCAGCTGATGGAGGGTATCATTATCTTCAGAGATGTTCCAAGGATTGGAGAGCACGAGGAATCACAAATCATGGCAGCTGCTGTATGGTCTCACAAAGAGCTTCCATTTGCCATGACTTCTCTTGTCATTTTCAGGCCATACACAACTGCTTTTTTTTTTATGTTAAATAATTGAATTTAGTGGTACATTTTAGGGATACAGTACAGTTAGATTCATTGTTGGGATCTTGTACCTTTACATGACAAGTCTTGATTCTCATTTTTTCCCCTTGTCCCTGCCCTCCCTTCACCCCCTCCTCCCCTCCCCATTTACAACCACTTTATTTCCATCTTTTTATTTTCTCACATTTTTTTCTTTTCCCTTATTACCATTCCACTACACATCGCAACTTCCCTACACCTTTAGCCCCTTGCCTCCTATTTCACAATGTCAGTTATCTCATTAGGATTTTATGTACTATTACATGCTTTTTTTTTTTTTAAATCACTCAGGGTTTTAGGTGAATCATGGGCCCTTCCTGGGCATGAATCACATTTGCTTTAGTTCAAGAGGGAAACATTGGTTTTAATGGAGAAAGTCTTTGCTTCCTTTCCATCTGATTGTGTGCTGAAATATTTTTATCTCTGTGTGTGTGTGTGTGTGTGTGTGTGTGTGTGTGTGTGTGGAGGGACGGGGAGACAGGGTCTAAGTTGCTCTAGCTGGCTTCAAACTTGCGCTTTTCTTGCCTCACTCATCCTCTTGAGCAGCAGGGATTACAGGTATGCACCACTGTGCCTGACCCTTTTTATTTTTAATTGACAAAAGTTGCATATTATGTACAACATGATGTTTTGAAATGTGTATATTATGGAATGGCTAAACTGAGCTAATTAGCATTATCTCATACTTATTTTTGGTGATGAAAATACTTAAAATCTACTCAGAGATTTTCAAGATTATAGTACACTGGTATTAACTGTAGTCACAGTGTTGCACAGTAGACTTAACTAGATACTTTATCTCAATGAGTTTCCCCCATTATTTTTCCTCATAGCAACATCATCTGAATTACTTTCTCATTTAGTTAAACTGGAAAATATAGGTCTTAGATTTCAAGGTAAGAGGAATCTGTTTTCAGAAAGTTAACTCTTGTTTATTGTTAGCTTTTCCTTGCCACCTAAAACAAGCTTGTTGAGAAACTGTTTGGCACCTAATAATATTTTCAAAAGTTAATCATTGCTACACTAGAAGATTCCATTGGGTAAATTAGCCTTTCCAGACTTTATTCCTGCAACTTTAGCAATTTATTTTATTAAAACAAGTAGGTCTTAATGTTGACTGTAATTGGTCTTTTATCATCCTTTTGGGACTTCACATAATTCTACAGATTCTAAAATAGTTTTTCTTGATGGTTAGCATTATATGTATTTGTGTGCTGGATGTGTGCTTTTAGATTTAAATCAACAACAAGCATTTCCCGTGCCTGCAGAGACAAATGGGGACAAACGCTGTCACTATTACAAAGCCCAGTGATTCACCCTGTTCAGTTGATGTTCTTTAGGATTCCAGCAGTAAGTCTTCCTGAACAGGAGCTTTTCTCATTCTCAGATATTTTCCAGGACCACTCATGGCCTCTTGGGTAAAATCCATCGTCCCTGGACTACATTTAAAAAGCTCCAGGCTACCTTCCCTACCCTCTTGTTTATAACTTGCCTCAGCCCAGGGTCTATTTTTGTTACCTCCTACATAATCCAGGAAGCCAGAAGGCCTCAGATAATCCCTCAGGTATTCATAAAGCCCCCACTGTGTGCACAGCTCAGGAATCCTTTGAGAAATAAAATAACTAAGTTGGGCAGCAAAATAAATGCATATCAAACAATATTTTGAAATGATTTTTTTAAATCCTGAATTTTATAGGTTTTAAAAGAGACAAAAGTTTTATAGAGACAAAAGCTGGGTAGGCTGGAGTTACCGGGGAAGGCATCATGGAGATGAGGCCAAAACTGGGCATAGAAGTTCAGCATAGGAGAAAAAAATTTTTAAATGTTTGAGGTGTTGCACATGGTAATAGCCTGATTTAGCCATTCCACAGTGGATATACATTATCAAAATGTGTTGTGCAGCACCCTCAATATATATGATTTTTACTTGTCAATTTAAAAAAGTGAAGCATAGGTTCAGTCAAAGGGGAATGTGAATGCTTGTAGACAAGAGAAGGGACATCTCATGAAGGTGCACACAGGTGTTGATGGCTGACCACGTTTGAACCTCAGGACCTCTGCTGTGGTTCTCTTGGATAACTCTTGGATAGCCCGCTTCCCTTCTTCTTGTGATACTGGAGATTTGAACCCAAGGCCTTACATTGAACTATATCCCCATCCCTTTTGAGCTATTAAATTTTGAACCAGGATCTGGCTAATTTACTAAGTTGCCCAGACTGGGCTGGAACTTATGATTCTCCTGCCACAGCCCTAGAGTACTGGGATTATAGGCATTGTCACCACACCTGGCTTCTCTTAGATAATTCTTTAATTTCTCTGAACTACAGTTTCTTTTCTGTGAACTGGAAATATCTGCACCTATGTTATATAGTTATTTAGGGCTTATGTAGTTGACTTTATGTGCTGATTAATAGGAGATACCCATAAATGATACTTTGATTTTGCTAAATTTTTGGTTGCCTGATCACATTGAATGTTACATTGTGATTACATCTGAAATAGGGTCTCTTGGGTCATGGAGTAATGTCTTGTTACAAAGTTTTTAATGAGAAAATTTTTCTCTTTCTTTAGATATCTCTGTTATTGTATAAATAATGTGATCCCTTAGCAAAAAAGTAAAATTCTTTGCTGCTTTTTTGTCAGATTTTCATCCATTATAAATTTTCTGCCTGGTAGATGCATTATTAGGAAATTGATTTCCATACTAATTTGATTTCCAAATAGCAATTCTTAATTGTGAATAGAAACATTAAGATAGAAGTATTCATTCTTTGGTGGGAAATGGAGAGGAGGAAACACATATTTCCTGAAACCAATCTATTTGTGAGGCTCAGTGAATAATGGCATCATTGATACTGAATCAGGACTCTCAAAGCCGCTTTCACAACTTGGAGGTGAAAGGAAGAGAGAGGGATAGTGCGAGGATTGAGAGGGAGGGAAGCAAGGGCTGCTACGTTTCGTGTGTGTCAGTGTTAAACTCTTGTTGAGCTTGCTGCTTATCAGAGGCTATAGCAGGAGCCCCCGCTTGCATTCTTTTTGATTTTGAAACATAATTTTTTAATACATGAAGGCATTGCAATAGATTGGTTGGAGCAATGGAAGACTATGGACTCTTAGGTCAGACTGCCTGTGTTCATCCCAGCCCCACCACCTGCTGTCTAAGGGTTAGGGTTAGTGGATGCATCTCCCTGTGCTTCTGTTTCCTCCTATGTTAATTAAGGGTAATAATAGTTCTGATCTCATAAAGAAGGCTGGTCTGAGGACTAAAGACTTGCTCATGTAAAGTACTTAACCCATTACCTGGCACCCAGGTAGTATTAATCCGTCTTTATCATCATCACACCACAGGAGTAGTCAGGTAGTTTCATCAGTTCTTTGGACAGAGAAAGCATGTCCTGGGATTTATGAGACCTGGTTTTGCCACAGGCTGCAAGACTTTGGGCGAGATAACCTTTGTGGGTCTGTTTCCTCATCTGTGACCAACCAGAGAGGGACAGGAGGAGATAGAGCCTCTTCCGATCTCAGGTCCCCTCCGGCTTGCTGATAAAAACCAAATCAGCCATTTTCTGCAGCTGTCCAGCTGTGCCAGTCGACTTCTTAGAGGCAAATCAAAGGCTGTTTGTTAAGCCATTTGCATTGTATTGGGTCGTACTTGAGGCATTTTACATTTAAAATATACTCTCTTCCTTCTATTACCATTTGGCTAGTCCTAATACTATTTTTTCCCAGATAATTCTCAGTCTTAAAGTATAAAAATTTTGTGCTAGAACTAAGGGAAAAAAACATAAAAACCATAGAATTAGGCACTTAAAGCATGACATTCCTGTATAAACCTGCCTCCCCTGCCAACCTCATATTCACAGCCACATACAGAGGTACACACTGGAGATTAGAAAGTTCTCATTACAGTCAGCATTGACAAACTTGAACAGTCTTTGTAAATGTTTAAATTATTACTGATTGCAATTAAGACATTATTGACAATCTTTTTTTTTTTTTTTTTTTTAGAGAAATAATTTCCTAAAATGTGCCATATTGGTAGGCAGCCATCGCTTCTGGTAACCTTGGTTTTTATTTTCTTCCTGATTTTCTATATATCTTCATGCCAGGTGTAAAAACCAGTCTGGTGGTGACATATCTGGTGTTCAGTGTGGATGTGAGCATTCTGTGGCCTGAGAGGTTCTAAACTGTTGACTTAGAAATTATATAACAGTTCTTGCCATATGGCATGTTGCTCAGGTTTGCTGAGGCCTTGTGTTTTCAGGCATTATTAATGAGACAGGTCATATGTGTGATGTTTTTTTGCTCACATTGCTTAATCCTGTGATGGGAGGCATGAGCACCTCTGAGCCCTGGGCTGTTTGTGGAGGAGGGACTCTCTTAGGGGAGGAGTTTATGTGCCTAGAGATAGAAGTTTCTCATTGCTTAACCAAAGCAAGACTAGTAAGGAGACAAAACATGTCCACCAAAGTTCACATTCTAAGAGGCAACAATAGCCAAAATAGAACCAACTTTTCAGCAGAGTTCCATGATATTAATTTGTTTTAGCATATGGCCTTGGTCCAGTATTTTAGTGTGCTATTTGAATGAAGATCAGATTTCTAGTAATTAAAACTGTGGCCTCAGAAATCAGACTTTCTTGGCCCAAATCATGGCTCTGCCATTTCCCAGCGTGTGATGGTATACCATAATAACGGTATTTCCTTATTATAAATCCATGATGGATTGTAACATGAGATTATGTATACAAGGCATTGAGCAAGTACCCTGCACCAAGGAAACCTTTAGTAATTGCTAGCTATTGGGTTTTAAGCTATTGGGCTTAAAGGTTTTCCCCTGCAAGTATTAGAACACTAGTAGTTTGAAAAATTTTATAGAGATTTATGATAAATTATGTTTGCCATCCTGAAAAGCATTTAAGAAAAAATTGTTAATTCAGAGTTCTTCTAGATTTTTATTTTTTACAGTATTTTATAAACCCTCTCACTAATACTTACTTGATAATTCTCTTAGTAACTTGCCTTTCTCAAGTTGTTCCTAAGCACTAAAATTAAGTGGTCTTAGAATCAGCGACTCTCTTTTACATTTGCTAATTAAATTATATAATTACAGAGGAGTACGACTGACATAAGCCAGTTTAGGTGGAATCACTACTGACCCTTTATGAAAACATAACTCATCTGGCCCAGAGTTTAGCCTACTGGCTGGGGTGGTTATGTCTGCAGTAGGCCTGCATCTGTGTAGTTCATAGCTTGGTGGGGTAATGTTGGTGCATTCAGAGAACTAGGTAAGTAGAGGCCAGAAATTTTGTAAAGATGTCCCAAATAAATGAGCTAAGCTAATCTTGTTTTAAAAATTACTTCAGATGTGTGTATTATACATTTAAATATATAATTTATAATATATATTAAAATACGCAGTGGGCCCTTTACTTACAAATTTGATTGGTTCCCAAGGGCTAGTTGTAACTCAAGTTGTTTGTAAGTCAGTACAGCTGAGATCTGGATGTTTACCTAGGTATACACAGTAGCTAAGAGGCAATTGATCCAAGTTATTCGTATGTCAGGCTAGTAGTAAGGAGGTCCACTGTGTATATGCTTCTCACCTCTGCTTCTCTCGTTTTTTACCCTACCCAACTCTACTTTTCTCTCCTCTGTCCTTCCTTCCACATCTGTTCCTCAGAGGATTTGCAGCAACCAGACACATAATTTAACTTAATGGGGTACATAATAGTAACAGTGGATAAATACTCCTGAACATGAAGTTCCCAGCTCTGTTAATCTCTTTACCTATAGTACAAAATTATCTGATTGCCCAAATAGTAGAAACTTTTATTGGCCTCATTTTATAGATTTAAAAAACTGAGGTTCGTGCTGCCTAGGAGAGGGCTGAAATCAGTGGCAAACATGGATTTGGTGGGGGAGAGGGGTCCATGCCAGTGAAGATTTGATGGATTACACGGCCATCCCTGGCCCCTCTCCCTTCCCTCCTATCCTGGAGAAAAGCTGTGATGGAAGTCATACTAGAGCACTATAGCATGGACCCCTCTAGTATCAGAGGGTGAGTAGTCCTCCAACTGCCTAGAAAAGGCCCAGTGAGGACTAAAGAAAGAAAGACAGTAGAGACTTGTATAATTTCAGTGTACATGGGGGCCAAGAGGTCAAGGCCTCAGAGTGGGCAAAGACAAAGACACTCTGCGCTGGCCACTATTTACTGGGTTCACACAATAATCAGAGGGAGTCTCGGTGACTCAGAGGGTGGCAGTGGTCCTATATTGATGAGGATCTCAGGTCTCTGAGGGTCTTATGTTGACGATGGCTGTAAGGAGAGCATTTTTACAGTAGTAGATGGGACAAGATAGGCTAGTAAAGAAGTTGCCCTTCCCCCAGGTGAAAATTTTCTCTTCTTTTATCACTACGTGGTTCTGGAAGAACCAGGGTGTCTTCGGCTGATGTACTCTTGTTCTTGAGCATCACAGTATCATGGGGACCATTAAGGCCTCACCTTGTGACTGGAGATAAAATGGAGTCCTGTTTCTGCGTGCCATAGCCAGCTCCAGGGCAGGGTGACACTGGGCCATAGACGGCTATAGTCACACTTTAATTATGAAATGATTTTGCCCCAAAAAATCATGTAGAATGCTACCCAACACTCCAGGAATAGTGCTAATGTCATTTTCCCTCCCTGTCAGAGGCTCTGGTGTCCTGAATACCGCATTTGGTTTGGGCTTTCTTTTAACCTCCCTTCAAGTGCTGTAATACTGTACATCACACAGTCCAGAAGAGATACTGAGTATGAGCGAGTCTGCTGCCTTATCAGAGAGTGACAGTGTACAACACTACCAGGCAGATAGAAATGTAGAACAGCAGTGATTTAGTGTGGAAACACCCTCCTGAATAACGCCAACACACATTCTTGATGTGACAGTCTTCACAGGTGAGATGGCTTTGTTCCCTTTGTCATCCTTAGCTCCAGGGCTGAGGGAAGTGGCTGCATGACCTCCTCGGTGACTGAACCACTTTGTCCAGCAGCAGAAAAGAGCAGTGCTCATGCCCAGCCCTAAGACTGTTGCTGGGACTGAAACATCCATCTGGATGAGTCACCCGCTGCCATGCTGCAAGTGAGACTTCAAGGACAGCAATGCTGATCGCTCTTGGATGCCACCATGGAAAATGGCCCCGCGGTTTACTTTCAGCCTCCTGGTCCAGTTTCTCAAGTTCCTTTTACTAGGCCTCTTCCTGGATGGCTTCTGTAGTTGATTAAAAATTAAATCTCCATTATCAAATCAACCCTTAAAGCCTTAGTTTCTTTATCTGAACTCTGTAGTTTTGGGTCATTTAACTTAAACCTAATCAGAAGTCTCTGAGGATTTTTGAGAGCTGTGTTTCTATATACCAAAAGGTGTTGTGAAAAGAATTTACTTAATCCTCATCCA
The DNA here is from genome assembly GCF_012274545.1 of Fukomys damarensis. Taxonomy (NCBI): domain Eukaryota; kingdom Metazoa; phylum Chordata; class Mammalia; order Rodentia; family Bathyergidae; genus Fukomys; species Fukomys damarensis. The sequence continues at coordinate 24,063,762 of NW_022900922.1, forward strand.
AGTTTGACATTCGTTATCCCTTAAGGTTTGTGTACAGAACTTGCCCGGTCCTGTGCTGTCCAGGTGCTCTGACTTGGAGCTGGGATACCTGCCAGGTCCAGACTCATCAAAATGACGGGGCTGTCAGCCCTGGTTAGAAGTGGGAAAACATCCTTGCAGAGGAGATAGGCCCCAGAATTACAATTCAGTGCTTTTGAGCCCACCTTGTTTTTGTTTCTACTCTAACTCCGTAGAGAAAAAGATGGGAAAAAGAAAGAAAACTGGGAATTCTATTTTATTCATAAGATTATCGATTGTGTTTGTAACAGTAAACTTCCCATTACTATAATGAAATACCTGAGATAATTATAGAGAGAAATGGTTGTTTTGATCTGTCTTGGGGGTTCTTTTCCATGATACGGCCCTGTTGCTTTGGGCAGCATTTCACTCCATGAGTATGTGGCAGAGCAAAAGTACCTCAGGGCCAGGAAGGAGAAAGAGAATGAAGAGGAGACTGGGACAACCCTGCCCCTTTAAGGACAAACTCTTGGTGGCCTGAGGACCTCCTGGTAGGCTTCTTGTTCCAGTAGTGCCGCTCTGGGGAACGAAACTTTGAAACATGGGCCTTTCCGGGGACATTGGAGTGTAGCAATGTTCAGATCTTAGATACTCTTCCTCAGAACTACTGCAGAAAACCAGAAAGAATCACGCATCTCATTTCTGTGCACCCCTGTTCTTCGCATTTGATCTGACCGTGGTTTGTATGTCTGTTGTGCTCAGTGCAGAGTGTAAACTACTCAGGGACTGTGCCCTTGAATTTCAGTCTTCTACTCTCTGGTGCACAGCCCACACTGTGTTTTATCCTGTGTCTCTTCAGTTATCAAATGTTGGCATATGAGTGATAAAAAACATCTTCTCCACATGCCTGGTTCTCTCCATTAATGGTTTGCCTGGAGGGCTTTGCTATTGAGAGAATTGTCGAGATTACCCAGCTCCTGGTACACACATGTAGTCGCTTTCTGTCTGCTGCTGCTGTTCCCAGTGAGACAGGTTACGTGAAGGGTGGAGACCCAAGGGTGTTGGCTTTTCGAAGTTCTGTATTGTATGGGACTTGGGCTTGGGTGACTCAGGTGTTATGGTTTTGCTTATAGAAATTCCACACAGGAGCTCCTTTATTGTTCTTCCATTGTGTTGTGGGTTTCTTGGGGCATGTTTCAAGGCTTGGCCACATGGTTATAGGAGCTCTGATCATATGCCCCAGAGGAAATTGGCATCATGGTCAGGTTGATTAATAGTGAGGTCAGGCTTGCCCTGTGGATTCACCACACCAGACATGGAGAGCTGACATCTGGAAAGTAACCGCCCTCTCTGGCGTCAGTCCCACTGAAAAGCCACAAGTCCTTCAGGTTTGACAGTGTTGTGGCTTTGCTCATTTTGTCTGAGGCAGGAACAATACTCATAGATCCTCCTGCTTCCCACAGGGCTTCTGAACTCTCCATGTGGGCTTCCCCTAGACAGCATTTCATTCTGTTTGAGTGGAAACTGTAGCTGGGAAACATCTAGGGTGGGACTGTTGTATCTTTTGTGGGATCCACCCATGCACTGTTTGAATTCCCTGGTTCCTACCACTCAGCATAAATTGCCTCTTTTCTTAAAATGCAGTGGGCAGATGAATATAATCATTATGTACTGCAGCATGTACTAATAAAAATAAAAATCTAAGAAAATAAAACTAAATCCTCTTTTTAAAAAAGCAGTGGGCAAGTCATTGTTTTCCTATGGTAGGAAAGAGGAGTATCATGTCTAAAACTTAATGTTTTTAAAAAGCCTGTCTTTTGATAAACCAGGGAGTCCTTAAGAGATGCAAGGGTCTTTGGTGTTTGCTATTTTCTGTCGCAGAATGCAGTGTGACCAACATCTGTGTGCCAGGGACAGCTGACTAAGGAGAACAGAAGCTATATAATGAGCCTGCAGGCAATTTTCTGTTTTTATTTAATAGTCTGGGCTTTTTTACAACTGTTCCTACTATACCAAAGGTGGTCAGAAGCTCACTAAATGAAAGAATTGGTTAGTTGCAACAGTACAGCTAAAACACCACAGAATGGAAAAAATAATGGAAGTTGGTAGACTTTTGATTAAATTTATTACACTGATTTTCCAACCCACCCCCAGTAACTTTCTATTTTAATGTTCCAAAAGAATGAAGAATATTTTTTCTATCTTATACAATGTACATTGGCATACCCTAGCCCAAATAATGGTGCTCTTTGTTCTTCTCATCACCAGGCATAGTGCATGCGTACCCAGTCCTAGGTCCACGTGCACACCTACTGCCCTCCTTATCCAAGCACTGCACCTCCCACTCTCATGTGTGAGTTGCCACCTTTGTGTTGGGTCAGTAGTTCTTTACTGTGACACCTTAAGGGAACTAGAAAAGTAACAATAAATAGTGCCTGTTAGAAATCTTCCTATGAACCTTTTCTTTGTTTCTCTTATCTTCGACATTGGGTTATCTCACAGAATTGTTCCAGACTATCTTAAAGAAAGATAATGCAATGGTGATTTCCTTCTTGGCCCCCAAATTAATTACAGCTGATTAAGGACTTAAAGGATGATATTGATAATAGATAATAACTAAAGTATAGTTTAGACTTAAACTGGCCAGGCACTATTTAAAGTGCTTTTCCTATATTGTATTATTGCCGGGCGTGGTGGCGCATGCCTTTAATCCCAGCACTCGGGAGGCTGAGGCAGGAGGATCGCTGTGAGTTCGAGACCAGCCTGGGCTACACAGTGAGTTCCAGGTCAGTCTGAACTACATAGTGAGACCCTGTCTCAAAAAAAAAAAACAAACCTATATTGTATTATTAAGTCATCTCAGCAACACTGAAAGGTAGCAACTATTATTTCTATTTTACTAGTGAAAAAGTTGAGAAAATGCCCACATTCATTTAGCTGGTAAGAAGAAGAGCTCAGATTTGAAAACAAAACTATAAAAGACCAAAGATAGGGGAAAGGTGATAAGGGAAAAGAAAAAAATAGGAGAAAATGATAAAATGGAAATAAAGTGTTTGTAAATGGGAAGGGGAGGAGGGGGTGAAGGGAGGGCAGGGACAAGGGGAAAAAATGAGAACCAAGACCTGTCATGTAGAGGTACAAGATCCCAATAATGAATGTAATTGTACTGTATACCTAGAGTGTACCAATAAACTCAATGACGAAAAAAATTAGAAAAAAATACTGGTGAATACCTGTATTATTTGGGAGGTGGAAAAGTATTTGGAAACATGTACCATAAGCAAAAATAATGAAGGAAAAGAGAAAGATTTGGATCTGAAAGACCTAAAGCTTTTATATGACAAAGAAAAACATAAGACTGAAAGGTAAATGATAGCTGGTAAATGTAATTAGCATTTTTAAATTAATAAGGACAAAAAGGGATGGTTATACTTACTGGTTTATAAAATAAACAGCCTATTTGCTAAAGGTTAAATATAAATGAGCAAGAAACAGGAAAATTAACAAGAGGAGCTTTTTTTTCTATTGACTTAGTCAAAATTAGGAAGAATGTTAATAAACATTGTTGTGGAGAATGTTGAAAAAACAGGAGTGTGCATTGTATAGAGCACCTAGCAGTTTGATGTGGGGAGTTTTGCTTCACAAAGTCAATAGGAAAATGCATAGAGATAAAGATGTAAGGATAAATATTTCAGAAAAATAAAGAGAAATCTAAATATCTGTATAGGGAAAGTTTTTCATACAATGGAAAGCTGAAGAGCTATTAAAAATGCTAATGTTGATGTATATTTGTAGAGAATTTTGTTCATTATTTCATGCCTCAAAAGAAAATATATTTCCTTTGAGACATGATGCGATAGTAAGAAAATGGATTCCAATTTCTCTAGAATGCTTATAATTTTAAAAATATATGAACTTTATAATAGCTCTTTATATTTTATCATTTTTTTTCTTTTTATTGAGTTTATTGGTACAATCTAGGTATACAATACAATTACATTCATCATTGGGATTCTGTACCTTTACATAGTAGGTCTTGATTCTCATTTTTCCCCTTGTCCCTGCCCTCCCTTCACCCCCTCCTCCCCTCCCCATTTACAAACACTTTATTTCCATTTTTTCAGTTTCTCATATTTTTTTCCTCTCCCTTATTTCCTTTCCCCCACCCTTCCCACTTTCCCTACACCTTTAGCCCTTTACTTCCTCTTTCACATTATTAATTATCTCATTAGGATCCTGTGTACTATTGTAGTTTTTCACACCAAAGAAACTATATTCGGTATTTCAGTTAAAGAAATCTCTGTATGAACATTAAAAATAGGGACTCCTAAAATAAAACTAAAAAGGAAAGTAAAAGAGAAAAGGCAATGATGTAACATCAAAATAATCCTTAATTCTGGAGATGAAAATGGTCCCTGAACATATTTAAATTGCTTCTCGCTCTTATATTTTATCATTTTATAAGCTTCCTCTTGGGATAGTCAATTTAAGGAGGGAAGAGAACAAAATCTTTTCAGAAACAGTATAATGCTTTTCTATTTTTTAATATTTCATTTTCTCAAAATTTTTCCTTAGGTGTGAATAAAATCTTATTAAATTTGATAAATCTGAATTATATTTTATCAGTCAAGCATAGCTATAAGAGAACTTGACTGCATTCTGAAATCATAAGGATATGTTTAGCAGAAATCAGAGTAATTTCCCCTGCATACCTTTATTGTTGCACTGCTTTGGAGGTGACCACAGGTAAGGTCCACAGAGTGGACTGTCACTTTCTATCCAGGTTATCTAGTTAGTCCATCTGTACTGTGCTGACACCCTGCTGGCTTATTTGACCAAAATTTCTTCTAGTGCTTTGCGCTCCTTAGAGTTTCAGAAACATGCTGTGACCAACATGTAAACTAATACAATTAACATTTCTTTTTCATTTCAAAGAACAGTCTTTGACTAATTTAATCATCCCTAGTTAGGACAAAGGGGCCCTCAATTAAAAATACATTAGCCTGAGACTGTCAACACAGGAACTTGTTGCCTTGAACTGAAGATACAGAGGCCCCTCTGCAGGGAGCTGCAGGGAACTGGCAGTTGATGGGTGAACATTAGGCTAAACATTCAGGAGCCAGGGTGGGCCAGCTCAGCCCTGCCACTCTCTAACAAGGAGATTGTGGGGCTTTCAGAGCCCCATTTACCCTTACCCTCCCCCACATTGTGGTACTAAGGATTGAATTCAGGGCCTTCGTACCGAGCTACCTCATGAGCCCTTTACTTTACCTTTTTTTTTTGAGACAAGGTCTCACTAAGTTGCCCAACCTGTGATCCTCCTACCTTAGCCTCCCAGAGTGCTGGGATTAACATGTGTGCTTATCATACCTGGCTTATTAATCATAATTTATACCTGTACTACTTTTGTGAGGATTTGGTGGTATAAAATAGGTAATGTGCATTGCAAACAGGACGGTGGATAAAAATTCCTTATCCTTAGCAGCATAAGTACAAGTTAAATTGGTTACTTCATGTCCTACTTAGTATTTGCAATAATTTGGACATAAGCTAAATGAAATTTTGCTCTTATATATTCATATGCTGGAGAATTCTTTGATCATTTGATTTATTTTCATGTAACTTTAGAATACATATCCTAATTTGTTTGATTTTCTTGTTTTTCCAACTAATCTTCAGTTTGAAAGACCATATCTACCAAAGAAAAGGAGACATTGTAATTTTCTCTTGAAAGAACATGAGAAAAAAATTGCTCCTAATTCCAGTTTACTCAGTATCAGGAGCAGCCATCAGAAGTTCTACATTTCACTACTTGATAGAGCAACAGATATAAATTCTTGATTGGTTAATGACTCCAGGCTCTTTGAAGCCATGTCAAAAGCCTCTGACCACAGTGCTTCCCTGCATTTGAGTCATTTCGGCAGCACAAGCTCTTCATCTTGGTTTGTCTTGTGCTGCTATGAAATAATTCCTGAGCCTGGATCATTTATAAAGAATAGAAATGTATTAGCTCACAATTGTGGAGGCTAGAAAGTCTGAGATGAAGTGACCACATCTGTAGAGGGTCCTTGCTGCCTCATAACATGGCAGAAGGTATCACGTGGCGAGCGGGAGAGGGTCCTACTCACTTTTGCAACAGACCCTCTTATATGATAATGACATGAGCCTATTACCTAAAAACACACTTGAATTTCGGGTTAAATTCCCAACACATGAACTTGGATGGACAAAATATGAATGAAGTCACAAATTATACTCAGGATGCTTGACCTAGCCTTACCCCATGCCTTCCCGGAGACTGGTTAACCATTGTGGAAGATCCAGCAGAATTGCTCCATTCAGTCTCTGTGCCAAGAAAGCCTTGCTTTTAAGGACTCCTTCAAGTGGCACTTGGGTCTGGCTGAGGACCACAGTAACTCTAAGAAGCCCAAGCACAGACTGAGCTTAATTCTGCATCTTCTCTGGGCTGGGGCTCAGCTCCAGATTTAAGGGCTATCTTTTGCCAGGGGGGTTAGGAATTTATGTGGAGTAAGGAAGGTCCTTTGAGAAAATGAGATACTTTCTCAGTGAGCACAAGACTGTTGCATTTGACTATAACATAAAAGCAGTTTTTAAAGTGTTTGTGTAGTGGATAGTGATGATGATAATACTGCATTCTTCAAGTACTGATATATGTGTATGCTCACACAGATCTTTAGATAATCTTAGCAAACTGTACATTTTAAAAGGCTCTTAGGGACCAGGGATGTAGCTCAGTGGCACAGCGCCTGCCTGGCAAGTGCAAGGTCCTAAGTTCGATCCCCAGTACCAAAAAAACAAATTAATAAAAGGCCTCTTAAGAATGCACATGCACATTTTGAAATCCACATAATACTGCCAGTTTGCTTTGAATATCTCTTAGGTATTAGGCTCTGTGGTACAAGGTAGAAGTTAGAGATATACAGTAATGTAAATTTGGCATAATTTTTTCAGTCCCTTTTTTAAATACTTTAGCATCCATATCACCCATTGTGTTATATAAGGTTTTACACTGCATGTAGAGTTCTGAACATGGCTTTTAAAAATACTACTCAACAATGGTTTTTAATTCTTGCACTGTTTACCCAAGAGTGCACTTTATTTAGTTTTGTATTTTTTAATGTCGTATAGTATTCCATCTTAAAATAGTTACATTTTGCTTATCCCAGTAGCATGGGAATGGATGGGTGCTTAATCTGACTTTGATTTGCAGTATTATAAATAATTCTGCCAAGGTGTCCTTGAACAGGGCACTCTTGGGATAGATATGCACCGAAGTTAAAGGGTAGACATATTTCTTTTTGTAGGTGTTTTCCTTCAGAATGGCCACATCTGTTTTTCTTCTACTGGCAGTTTGTAAAAATAATTGTTTCTTCAATCCAGTAATATTTGATGTTATCAAAATCTTATTTTTTGGCAGCAAAATGATTGAAAATATTTTCTAATTTTACCTTGACACGCTTTGAAGGATCCTTCAATCAAAATATATCATAATATAATGCTCAAATCAGAGCCAACTTTGCATAAAAGAAAAATATACAACCAGATGCTATTTTCCAATGAAAAAGGCTTTTCAAGTGTCATGTAGGATAAAATTATTAAACTGACTCATTCTTTCAGCAAACATTTATTAAGCAACTGGTACCAGGCACTAGGATTACAAAGATAAAGAGATTATGTCTCTGACATCTCATTCCAGTGGAGGAAACAGGCACTTAAGCCAGTGGTTTCTGCAGATGCTGAAACAGTGAAATGTTGTAAGACTACTGGAGCACAGAGGAAGGAGAATATAATGTTAATTCTCTTAATGATGGAAGTGTATGTTAGAAAGTCCCTCATTTCAAAGGGTAATTAAATGCTACCTTATATTTTTAAACATCTTGTCACGCCTTTACTCTTCTGGTAGAATACGTGACAGCAGGCCCCCAAGGACAGCAGGAGAATGCAGAGAGGTTCTGGTAGTGGAACGCACCTCTGCCTCTGGTGAGGGGTTCCTGGGACTCTGCCCACCCAGCTGAAGTCATCACTCCACCATCACCCGTGAATGATTTGTCAGCTCTTAGCATCTGTGCTGAGTGCTGAGGAGTGCAAGGAAGCGTGTGACGCAATTCCTGTTCGTTGGAATCTCCAAATCCAGAAAAGGAGAGAAGGCAATTCATATTTAATGATTTTTCTTTTTAGAGACTTAAGTCCCAAGAAGAATTAAATCAAATTTGAAAGATACCTCTATGTGGCCCATTGACTGTGGAAAATAAACTTTAATACCTAGAGAAATGTCAAAGAGGGATAGAATCAGAAATTTATCCAGGTACTAAACTATATATAGTTTAGAAGCAAAAATTAAACTGTAAGGCAGATACAGTGGCATGTTTCGGTTCCCCAGCTCCTCAGGAGACTGAAGTAGAAGGATTACTTGAGCCCAGGAGCTTGAGACCAGCCCGGTGGGCAGGAGAATAAAACTGCATATTTTAAGCTCTTAATACATGGATCCATACATAGCAGGCATTAAATACACATTTGACATGGAGGAATGGGGCCTGATAGGCTACTGTTAATACAGAATACATCAAGAAAAATCATCCTTAGTTTTTCATTTTTGTCTGGTTTTCTAGGTCAAGAAGTGGTTTTCAAGTGCCTTGGGGAAGGAATTCTTGAAAAAGCCTTTCAGGGGTATAATGCTTGTATTTTTGCATATGGACAGACAGGTAAGGAGTTGCTTTTATTGCTACAATCAGTGATATTAAATATGCCTTTTCTCTCTTTTTCTTCTTTCTGTCTCTTTTGTAAGTATGAGCTGTCCCACAGAGCTATACCCCCATTCCTAAAGATACATTTCTTAAAGGTTAAAAATAGCCAAAAGTTTGAGAAGCAACAGAAAAATACTTCTGACTTTGTGGGCTTAACTGAATTATAAAATCAAAACTAATCTTTTTGGGCCAGGGATTTAGCTCAGTGGTTCCACCACCTGCCTTGCACGCGCAAGGTCCTGAGTTTGATCTCTGGTACCAAAAATTTTAAAAAAATTAAAAAAAAAAAAGAAAAAAAGAAAAACTAATCTTTTTTGAAGGTGCAGCAGTTCTGGCAATTGAGTTATTTCAGTGTTAATAAGCAAAGCTAGTTTCAAACTATTAAGTGTCATTTTCCTAAATTATAGCTTTAATTTGTATTTAAACTGGAAAAATAATTGCCACTTTCTCAGTATACATGATATGGTGAAAACTATAGAGAAACTCTTAGAATCATTCCATACTGAGAACTTTTGCTAGGATATGAAGATGATGATGGATTATTAAATCAAGGCTGGTCAAGCAATTCGTGGAAACAAGCAAAACGAAACCATACTAGTGGCCCAGACGTTAACATTCTGAGCTCTGACAATTTCAAAGGTGTTTGGGCACCAAGTTTACATGTTTTTTCTGTGACCTTGGCTGATATATGAGGAGAACTCATATGGTTGAAGCGTTACATGTAGCTTCCTCTTCTGCCCTACTTCATTTCTGCTTACTCTTTTCAGGTTCAGGAAAGTCCTTCTCTATGATGGGCCATGCGGAGCAGCTGGGCCTTATTCCCAGGCTCTGCTGTGCTTTATTTAAGAGGATCTCTGTGGAGCAAAATGAGTCACAGACTTTTAAAGTTGAAGTATCCTATATGGAAATTTATAACGAGAAAGTTCGTGATCTTTTAGACCCCAAAGGGTAAGTTAGTGGTTGAAATTAAGCTGGTAAGTAGGAGTAATCATTTAAAATGAGTATAAAATAGGGGCTGGGGACTGAGCTTAGTGGTTCCAGCACCTGCCTTGCAAGCTCATGGACCCAAGTTCAATCCCCAGTACCAAAAAAAAAAACCCCTAAAATAAGTATAAAATTTAAATTGCAAGAACATATGGTTGGGAGCCACTGGTCACTACTCTACTTTCAGTGTATTTACTGGGAAATCATCAGCTCTCAAAGCCTACCACCATGCCCAGATCATGTTCAGTTCATCCTGTGGTCATGAATAGAGCTGCTTATATATGCCTCATGAAAAAGTGTTTTTACTATGGGTTAAATTTTTTGCTGTCATAGACTAGTAAAAAAAAAATGGAGTTACTGATGACAGAGTGGTCTCTATCTATTTGTATCGGAAAGTAGCTCCTTTAAATGAAGGCAGATAGTTGAAGGATTGAAACAACCCACCCTTTGGTGGGGTGCGCTGGAACCGCATGGGGGCTTTTCAAGTGTTCCTGGCCTCAGCTTCACCCATACAGGATGATTCAGTTGGTCCAGGATGAAACCCAACCTTCTGTATATTTTTTAAACTAAATGATAAAAATTAGATGAGTTTGGTCTATAGAGAAAAGACAGCCAATTACTTCTTTCCCCAATATAAAAAAAAATTTTTTTTTTTTTGGGTACCAGGGATTGAACGCGGGTCCTTGTGCCACCGAACCACTGAGCTAAATCCCCAGCCCTAAAAAATTTTTTCATACTGTTTTTAAAGTAGTATGTATTTGTAGAAAATTTAGAAAAAAAGGTAGTGCAAGAAAAGGTAAAAATGACTTAATCCTTCCACTCAAAAATAACCACTGTTAAAACTTTTTTCTTTTTTTTTTTCTTCTTTTGGTACCGGGGATTGAACTCGGGTTCTTGCACACAGTGGGCGGCACAACCACTGAGCTAAATCTCCAGCCCCCACTGTTAATACTTTGATGTGTGTCATGCTCACATTTTGAAATCATTCTATAAATACAGTTTAGAATCCTGAATTTACCATCCTGATGAATGTATTAAAATTGTGAATAGGGCCAGGGATTTAACTCAGTCATGCTGTGCCTGCCTCACAAGCACAAGGTCCTGAACTCGATCCCTAGTACTGCAAAAATATTAATAAATAAAATTATGAGCATATGAAAATTAGTTTTAAATTATTTTAGCCTCTGTATTTTATGTAACATTTTTGACCATTTATAAGTCCACATTGGATGAAACAATCATTTAAAATAGAAATGATAGGTGTCAAGAAAGTAATGCAGCTGGGTGTGATGGCGCATGCCTGTAATTCCAGCACTTGGGAGGCTGAGGCAGGAGGATCACTGTGAATACAAGACCAGCCTGGGCTACATAGTGAGTTCCAGGTCAGTGTCAACTACATAGTGAGACCCTGTCTCAAAAAACAAAACAAAACAAAAAAAGCAATGCAATCATAAATGTTTGTTTAAAGTGTTACCGTTTGAGGCATACAAAAGAACATTTTTAATACTGTAAGGAATAAAGAATGATAAAGTCAGTAACTGCCTTAGCTTAATAAATGAAACTTGAGCAATATTTTTAAGCCCCTATACTTTCCTCCTTAATTTCATTCCTTTTCTTACCTTTCCCCAAAGTAACTACTATTAGCAGTTTCATGTTCATCATTTTCTTCCCTTTGTTTAGTATCTGGACATAATCTCACATAAGTTTTATCTTTGTGCAAACAGTATCATGGTCTACATGTTCTTTGGTGATTTTCTCTCTTTCTTTACCATAATAATTTATTTATTCTCATTTCTAAAGTAGTAATGTGTTAATTTTACTCCTGTTTAGTATTCCGTTGTATGATTGCACCATAATTTATCTCTTCCCTCATCATTCGCATGGTTTTCACTTTCGCTGTTAAGTGCTGCTCCGAGCGTCCTTCTGCAGGCTCCTGATGCACAAGAGCAGAGTTTGTAGGAGGTATGGGGTGGGGGGTGAGTCCCAAGATCCTGAGTTTCGGTTTAGGAAGTAGTGCATAGTGGTTATACCATTTTACACTCCCAGCAGCAGGGTACAGGAATTTCGGGTGTTAGACACCAGCACGGACTCTTGATGCCATTCAAGCAGAGTGCACAAGGGCTGGATCAGATGCGTCACAGTAGCTGTGTTAAAGATGGGCATTGCTGCTTAGAGTCCAGCAGAATCTCTCATGTCACATTGAATTCTTCATCCTTAAATGTAGTACAACCTACTTTGTAACACTGCCAGGAGATTAGATGGGATCACGGCAAAGTGCTTAGTGAACAGTGCCAAGGCCTTGGAAAACACTCACTGTTCTCCGTTCGTTTTTTTTCCACACTTGAATGATACCAAACATTGACTCTCAATTTGAAAGATGATTAATATCCAATGCCATGAAAAAGAAATCATATATGATATGGTGAAAATATGTATATATAACTTTGTTTTTATTCTCAGTTATCTGTTGATAAATTCTTCAGATAAGTTCCAAACCAGAATTGCCACTTAAAAATTTAATAGACTCCTCTTAAAATTTTTACCAGTCAAGCCAGTTTTTTGTTTTGTTTTGTTTTGTTTTGGTACCGGGGATCCAATTTGGGTTCTTGTGTTTGCAAGGCAGGCGGTGGAACCACTGAGCCAAATCCCCAGCCTGCCAGTTCTAAATATAGAATAAATACCAGTGGCTACAGACTCCCTGAGCTGTAATTTCACTGTATGAAATTGTCAACATAGAAGTACTACAAATCACTGTAACTTGAAGAAATAAATTAAAATGCAAAGCATTTTTTTCAGAAATTTTAAAACATTTACTGAGAATGTGCTTGCTTATGAATCATCTCTAGGTTACACTTTTTTCTTTGCTTTCTTTTTTCCTCTTTGTTTCATTGAAGTTTATCTACTAACACCAGTTAGCCTAACCAGCATACAGATGTGCTGGCTGTTTAGTTTGGGACTAGAGTTAGAATTTTTTTTTTTTTTTTTGGTACCAGTAATCAAACTCAGGCCCTTGCACTTGCGAGGCAGGCAGCAGAACCACTGAGCTAAATCCCCAGCCCAGAATTTTTAAATAGTACGTTCCTTTAAATAGAAATGAAAGTATAAAAGACATTCCTTATATGGAATGCCACTTTGCTAATCCAAAAAAATAACTTTTAGGATACTTTTTCTAATTATTAAAAATTTCCCTTTTGAAATTTTAATCTTAGCTTCTGAGTATGTAAGAAGAAAGAAAAGGCTTCCAAGTTTGGTCTGATTCATTCATTCCTTTTTCTCTCTCTTGAAGGAGTAGACAGTCTCTTAAAGTTCGAGAGCATAAAGTATTGGGACCATATGTAGATGGTTTATCTCAGCTGGCGGTCACTAGTTTTGAGGTAAGTGTCATTTTTGAAGAATATCATTAAAAAGCTGGCAGCAGATCAGAATTTATTACCACATCAGCACACCCCAGGGAGAAAGGTTACTCTCTCCAAGCTGGCTTGTGAAGGTTTCACTGTGTGGCCAAAATATCCAGCTCTTTGACATTGCTGAATATTTTCACTAATACTACTCTATTGAAGCTGTTCTCCCTAGGCTGCCAGTGACATCTTTCTAGACTAATCTGGTAGTCTAAACAGTAGTATTTAAGAGAGAATCCAACCTCATTTTGTTGACAAGTTTCTCCTGCTTTCATTTCTGTCACTCTTCACACTTATGGCTCCTGTTTTTTTGAGTCAGTCCTCTTTTCTTGCACTTACCATTTCTTGTTCTTTGACTTGAATTTCTGGACTCAATTTTCTGCCCTTATTTCTACAATCATTGCTTTGGAAATCTTGTAACAAACTTCTATCTCCAATGCTGAAGAATGTAAATGAATGGACAAATGAACTCACGAATGCCTATGTTTATTGGCCATCTAAGGGATGTGGACAATCCTTTACCACCTTAGACTTAGTATGACTAAAATTAATCTGTGAGCCAACTCTCTCCAGCTATTTAAATGAAGATGTATGTAATATTTCTCAAATGAGGAATAATTAAAAATAGGGCATAGTTGTCACTTGAAAAGCATAAAGATTCTAAAATGATTGGAAACCTTTCTGACCTAAAGATGCTAAGGCAGGACCTTCACTAAGTTCTTGTCACTGAGAGGTCAGTGTGTGTGTGTGTGTGATCCTGTCACTTACTAGTAAGAGCCAGTGAATTCTTATCTGCATCCTATCTTGATCTGTCTTATACTAGATGTGGAGAAAGTTATCTGCCCTCCATAAATGTCAGCATCTTTGTGTATAAAAGCAGGAAAATATCCCTTCCATAAGGTTCATTTAGCAGACATTTAGTAAGAGCCCATGCATAAGTGTCGAGACATGCTGAAAGGACTTCCCCTTCCATTGGAAAGCCACGGCGTTGGGGGAGGAGGCAGATAAGCAAGTGGTAGACAGCTGTATCAGGCGATAAGCACAGGACAGTTAGGATTAAATAAAGTGACTGCTGTTTCCGAGTGTCTGGAGTATTCAGTCAGTATCGGCTCTCCAGGGAACTTACAAAGGAGTAAAGTGGAGGTCTTAACTGGGAAAGAAGCCATTTGGTGGGTGGGAAGAATGGGGGATGTTTCATAGACTTGAGAGCTCTGAGGAGGCAGGCGTTGAGCCGTACTCGGTGGAGGAGAGGCAGGGGCTTTGTGGAAGGGTGACAGAGGTGGTGGGAATCGTACTGCATGCACACACCTGGAACCAGAACTTGTCCTTGCGTTTTTGCTTACGGTGTTTTCCCCGATGCTTTGCCTCCAGGATATTGAGTCATTGATGTCTGAGGGAAATAAATCTCGAACAGTAGCTGCAACCAACATGAATGAAGAAAGCAGCCGCTCACATGCTGTGTTCAACATCATCATCACACAGACACTGTATGACCTGCAGTCTGGGGTGAGGGACTGGGCAGAATGTTACAAGTGGGGGGCCCAGAGTGTCTACACTGGGGAAGTAAGTCACACGGTTGGATATGGTAGCTGGGAATTCTGTGTTGCTCTTCTGCTTACTTGTGAGCTGCTTTGCCTAAATCACTTACTTTCTTAGGTCTGCTTTTTATATGATCACTTTTTTTAAAATTGGATTTTATCTATAAACACTCTAAATATCATATACACCTTTTAATATGTATCCTTTCATACTGAAATTGTCCGAAAAATCCCAAGGTCTATTTGAGGCCTATTAAAGAGAAAACTAACAGCCTAAAAAGTTACGTCTCAGAAGAGGAAACTGACCCAAATATGTAGGAATCCTCATGTCCTAATATCTCCTCAGAGGCACATCCAGTCTCCAGCTCTCAGGCTATATTCAGAAAGCTGGATGTACTTGCTGCCCAGCTGCAGAACAAGGTTCTACATTTCTACACCAGTTTAAATTTTGAAATGAAAATCTTGGACTATTTAAAGTCTAGAGAAATTTGCTGCACTAGAGTAGTATGGACTGTGGGGTTGCTCTCAGTCATAGTGCTGACAGATGTATAGATACCATGTGGTATCTGCAGTAATGTGTCGTTTCTCTCTTGTTTCCTACAACCAGAACTCGGGAGAGAAGGTCAGTAAGGTCAGCTTGGTAGACCTGGCGGGGAGTGAAAGAGTGTCTAAAACCGGAGCTGCGGGTGAGCGACTGAAAGAAGGCAGCAACATTAACAAGTAAGGTGACCCTTGTGAAGATAATCCTGGGTGATTTTCCAGTCCTAGCTCTCCCACAACAATTTTTTTTCCTTGCTACTAGGGTTTGAACCTGGACCTTGTATTTGCTAGGCAAGTGTTCTGCCACTGAGCTACATCCCTAGCCCCATCCATCCATGCATCCACCCACCTACACACACACACTTATCTACCTATCTAATCTATTATGTTAGTGGGGAATAAGCCCCATACTTAGGTACATCTCCAGAACTTTTTAAAATTTACTATTTTGAGACAGGGTCTCACTAAGTCACTGAATTGCCCAGGCTGGGTTAAATTTGCATCCTCCTGCCTTTGCCTCCCACAGTGCTGAGATTATAGGTGTGCACCACCACACTGAGCTTGATC
The DNA here is from genome assembly GCF_012274545.1 of Fukomys damarensis. NCBI lineage: Eukaryota > Metazoa > Chordata > Mammalia > Rodentia > Bathyergidae > Fukomys > Fukomys damarensis. Next base: position 24,079,551 of record NW_022900922.1, read on the forward strand.
TGGTCTCTTTTGTGTTTTAGGGGGAAGTTTGTTGCATTTTAATAGCTGGAGATTCTGATGCAAGGTTGTTCCCTGTTGTAGCTTTAGAAAACTGAGTTGGAAAAAAAAAAAGCACAAGTCTATCTCTGTAAAAATGCTCAAAGTTTATTAAGTAGCCTTGCCCCACAAACAGTGCAAACACTTAGGGTATCGTCATGCATATAAGATAGTGCCTGACGTAGGATGGTTGGGTATAAGACGGCTTGATTTTACAGTGATTCAAAGGAAAGTGCGTTTAGTAGAAACGGTACTTTATATTTTGAATTTAGATCTTTTCCTGGGCTAGCAACATATGATATTATCTTCTTCTTTTTTTTTGATACCAGGACTCTTGTGCTTGCCAGGCAGGTGCTGTTCCACTGAGCTACATACCCAGCCCAAAAT